>NC_089219.1:171776957-172080883 GCF_963924675.1 Phocoena phocoena
TTTGAATGGTAGTTCAGTAGATGGTCAAGATCTCTGGAGAAGTCCTTCTTGGTCTGGAAAGGATGGATTGTATTGAATGCCAGAGATTTCCATTTTATGGCATCTATTCCCACACATGCCTGTAAATTAGAGCAGATGCTCTCTACTTTGTTCAGGTGAGAAAATTAAAGCACACAGGCTTCCTTAAGATCTGGCAGCATGAAGCTGGAGTTATCTGGGGTATATGAGAGTTGGGAAGGCATCTTACTCAGGGATCCAAACCCCTTCAGGTTTCTGGGGGAAAGTTAGTCTGCTTAGTTCCCTGTAACCTGCAGTGGCCAGGATCAGGAAGCGTCTCTCGATTGCTACTTACAGGAGTCCATCATCGAGGGGGAAAGTACTCATTACTTAACTAGAATCCTTGAAGTTAGCAGACGCAAATAGTCCTTGGCACAGAAGTCCAAAAGCTTTTTAACCATGTAACATGATTTTTTTTTAGCTGTATCCCACAAATTTTAGCATGGTATTTATGGCTGTTCAGGTCAAGTTTTGGTTTTTTTTTTAAATTTTATTGGAGTATAGCTGATTTACCATGTTGTGTTAGTTTCTGCTGTACAGCAAAGTGAATCAGTTATACATATACCTATATCCCTTCTTTTTTTAGATTCTTTTCCCATATAGGTCATTACAGAGCATTGAGTAGAATTCCTGTACTAATAAGTAGGTCCTTATTAGTTATCTATTTTATATGTAATAGTGTGTATATGTCAATCCCAATCTCCAAATTTATCCCTCCCCCGCTACCCCCCGCCCCGCTTTCCCCCCCTGGTATAACCATAAGTTTGTTTTCTACATCTATGACTCTATTTCTGTTTTGTAAATACGTTCTTTGGTACCATTTTTTTAGATTCCACATTGTAAGTGATATCATATGATATTTGTTTTTCACATGATGTTTTGCAAAGTAAAGGCATAAAATTGCATACTACTTCTTGCTGTCTCAGGCCATTGATCATTTTACATTAAAGAGAGGAGTCAGTTCTATCAACACCTACTGAGGGTGTGCTCTGATAGAGCCACAGAGGACCCACTGACTTGGAGACTGGGTGTGGGAGGATTGACCGCAGAGGTTGAGTTCAAGGTCATTCTTCTCTGATATGTGGGGACCATGTGAGGCAAATATAAGTAAATATGACTACAGGTGAATTTGATTTTCACCAATAATAGTATAATATGCGGTTATATATAATAAAGGTATATATATATACATAATTCTGTAAGGTCCTACAGAAAAAACCCGAATGAACTTTTTGGCCAAGCCAATATATATAGAACCAATAATTCAAGATAAGAAATTCTGTATAAAACATGCATGATGTAGTCACTCTGACAATTCACTTAGTCATTTATTTAACCAAATGCTCCCTTTTCCTAACATAAGATGTAGCACCTGAGCTCTGGGGGCTCTAAGATCTAGGGTTATGGTCTAGGTAGAGTGAAGACAAACTTGAAATTCCCAAATTAATTTCTCCTTTGAAGACAAGTCATGGAATTTGCTATCACTGTGAGATTTTAATATAAAACCATCGTTTAGGAAGTCACAAAACATCAAAAATTCACCAGTTTACTGCTTTCAAAGGTAAAGCCATTTTATTTTAAAATATCCTGCCATGTTAAAAAAACAGTAGAAGAGATAAAGACATGAATTGCTTTGGAACCCATAAAAGTATTCTTAATGCAGCCCCCCTTCTTTTTGGTTCTTTGTAAACATGTGCAGGGAATACCAGAAATACATAAACAAAAAAAGATACACTGTCCATCTTCCATATTCTCTCATAATCTGCCTCTTTCAAGGAGGCCTTGTTACATGTTAGCAAAGTTGATGTCCCTGTCACTGTCTTGAAATATTTGTTGAATGAATGGATGGATGCATTCCCCATCTGTGTAGTCAGTTCTCTATTATCCATTATAATGCAGTCGAAATAGGAAAGGAACATTTGAGAGTGAAATCCACAAATCATCGAGAAAGTTCACGTGAGCCATTACTTTCAAAGTTTCCCAACAAATCTTTTACCCAACTTGATTAAAATGTGGCAGAAAATGGCTACATGTGAGTTCTTTCTCTTTTCCCTAGGTCTGCTGCCTTAGATACTAAAGGATAAAATTCTAAGTTAAGGACTCAAACAAGTATCCAGATACAGCCCAGAGGCTGGAAGATTATCTCTGAATAATCATACCAATAAATTAGGCCTACTTCATTTTCCCTATGTAGAGTTCAGGGGAGGATTTTTTTAAGAGTTGTTGGTAAACTTGAACTCAGGGAGCAGGAGGAAAGATGCCCCCAAAAGGATCTTGAACAAGAAAAGCTGACTGTCCCATCTGCTAGGGGATAGAGAAGGGAAAACACGATTTCAGTATTCCAGGGAGTACTTTCAGATACTAGACTCGGGGGTAAAGTGTGAGCTATTTCTGTGAATATCTCAAAAAAGGTAAATCCCGGGCTTCCCTGGTGGCGCAGTGGTTGAGAGTCTGCCTGCCGACGCAGGTGACACGGGTTCGCGAAGATCCCACATGCCGCAGAGCGGCTGGGCCTGCACATCTGGAGGGTGTGCTCCGCAACGGGAGAGGCCACAACAGTGAGAGGCCCGCGTACCACAAAAAAAAAACCCCCAAAAAAAGGTAAATCCCGAGGTAGGACTGTGTGTGTGAATGTAGATGTGTGCCCTGGAGGGAAGGCTTGGGATTCCCTAGAGCCTAGACCCCTTGGGGAAGTGACTCTGTTGTGTCAAGGTCACATTCATTCTTTTTTTTTTTGGTGGGGGGAGTGCAGGTGGTGTGTGTATGAACGTGCCCCTCTAGGGTGGGACATCTCTGTTGAAGGTCACATTCATTCTTGGTCTTGTGTTTCAGAAGATTTGGGAAGAAGGATTTTTTTTTTTTTCCTTCTCTTTTAAAATGTCTAGCTGCTTCCCGTTAAGTTACTTTTGAAAGCTCTTACGGTTTGGGAAGAAAAAAGTGGCAGTAAAATCAGCACGGTTTCTGACTAAAGGCCCGCGAGCAGCAGTGGTAGGATAACCAAATGCCACGCAGAGTTGCTAACACGGAGGAGAGTCGTGGCTGAGGGGTGCAGGCCCAGGAAACCCAGCTTTATGTTGCGTACAGGATCACCGGTGACTGTTTTATTCCTGCTCTAAAGAAAATGGAGACAGTACGTGCACACCTAGCCTTCTTTCCTACCACTCCCCACCCTCACTCCCACCCTCACCTTCCTGTGAGATTTGCAACCGGGTTTCTTACATACTGACATGAACTCGTAATGCATAATCTTGAACATCTCCAAACAGCCTCTGTTTTGTAGCTTTTAAGACATTATGTATGCTTTCAGGTTACTTAGACTATACCTACAGCCTTTGTTAAAGGACTACAGTACATGAATATAAGAATATTATATATACTTTAATGTGTTTGCACAACTATGATAAAATATGTAGAAGACCCAATGTACATCTGAGATTAATTTTTTTAAATAGGACTTTGACTTAAGATAAAAGGAAACCTGTAAGCAGTAGTTGAATTAGTTTGTTGAATTCCTTTAGTGATATTTTCTTTTACTGTTTTCTTTTTTGAAGGAAGGCAACGATAATAGTTAATGTAGACTTTAAAAATATCCTTTGATGGCTTTCTTTTGCCATATCTCATAAATACCAGTCTCCTTTGATCATAAGAAAAGTCTGATATTACAGACCAGGCAAACATCTGTGCATTAATTGAAAACATCTTTGCAAGGAAGTATATCTATAAGCATTAGTGTGCAGTTTTAAACTCTTCATACAAGAAACATGCTTATGCATAGGAACTTCTAATGATACTTTGGGGGGTGTGTGTGTGTGTGTGTGTGTCTGTGTCCCTTTGCCTTCAGTTATTCGCCCATGCAAAGTAGTAATGCCTGTAGGTATAGCTGATTCACTTTGCTGTACAGTAGAAACTAACACAACATTGTAAAGCAACTATACCCCCACAAAGATTAAAAAAATAAAATTTTCCAGATTATTTAAAAAAAGAAAGTAATGACCGTAGGTTTTGAGACCAAAGATGAATATTATACATAATTTCCAGTAATAAAAGTGAGACATCATCCTGGTATAAACTTACCTCTAGCTCCTAATCTTGCCTTTCATTTCTTTTCAATCTTTAGATAAAAAACACAGTTGAGTGAAAAGACCACAGAATACTGTCATTTAAACAGTTTTGTTCTAAGCATCATAGCAATTTCACTCATAATTCTTCCAACAACCAGTGAAGGTCATGACTGTTATAAACCCATTTTACAGGGGGGAGAAACGGAAGCACAGCAACCTTAACTAACTTGCCAAAGGCCAGACAGCTAATAAGAAGCATTGGTGGGACCCAGACACTGGTTCCAGAATTCATGCTCTGGATCAGGATGCTATACTGCTGCTAAAATACCACAATGCAGGAAAGCTATAGGTAAAGGAAGAAAGGTGAAAGACTGAATTAGTAATTTCCATCATACCGAATCCATGCTGGGCTAAACGCTTCTTTGATTTGGCTGGCTTTAGTTTGAATGCCCAGTGGTTCTTGCTGAAGAGAATAGGACCTCTGGCAGTGTATTCTGAACTGCTTGCCAGAGGTAAAGAGAGGTGTGTTTCTCCTGTTTGCTTCAGGAAAGAAACATACATAAAAGTCAAGAAGTAGTTCCTGTCTGGCATTTTATCAACTTCACTAAAAACTTCTATTTTTTTGTCCCTAGAGGCAGCTGGGATGAATTGTTGCAGAGTGCCTACCTGTTCCATAAGAAATCTGTTCTCTCCTGTCACATGCACTCTAACTTCCATTGATAGAACCTTTCTGAAAATGGAAATGAAATAGATCTGAAACTGCTTATATGGAGAGACAGCAGGAAAAGAAAGGACTCTTTGCTCTCTTGCTGTTGAAACAAAGAGCAAATCCTGCCTTCTTTTTCTTTGTACTTGATTTGTAAAGGCTACTTACAAATAAACACTTAACTCTTATTTCTCAATTTCCCCATCTGTTCAATGGGAATTATAGCCTTTCCAGGTGCCTGGATATTCCAGGGTTAAAAGGCCAAGTGAGTTTGGAATGAAGATATATCTCTTTTCTTTTGCTGTGGCTGAGGGCTCCTTGAAGTAACCAAGCCACAGAGCAAAGATGATGGTCTTTCTCATGTAGAGAGTGGACGACCAGATGGCAGAGCCCATTTTACATAATGACTCTCACTCTGGTGGTTTGTAATTTATGAAGTAGCCTTCTAATCAGAGGCTCTGTTGGCTGCCAAAGAGCTCCGCCACAGCATGGAAACAGCTTCTTCCAAAGAGAAAAAAAAAATACCATCTACCCAGTCGTCTTCTTCGTATGATAAATAGTCTAAAGCACAAGATTAACAAAGACCATTCTGATTTTTATTTCAGAAACCTTGAGGAAAGAAGATACGGGCTAGGCTGTGGCTATCCAGGGATAACTTTCCCCCTGGCTTTCTAAAGGGAGAGGCAGCAACCATTTTAGCCACACTCGTAACTTGTGTCTCCCAGGCCTTGATGCTTATGTAGGGAGGGAAAAATGGGGAAAGAATAAAGAATGGTTGAAAGGAATAGGAGAGAAACGATGAAGGGGCTTTGCACAGCTGGGCTGAGGCAAAATACCCCCGTCAGTTGCTGCCTTTTCCATTATAAATGATAAACGTCAGAAAGACATTGGAGAAATTCCTTTCATTTCCGTAACCAAAACTTAAAAAAAAAATCAGATGTACAATGAATACGGTGATAATTCTGCAACTTCGGCTCTCCATCTGTATGGCTTTGCCCCTTCCTCTCTCTCTCTTCCTGGAGCTAAAATTCCTATCGTTCACGATTTCGGTTCTTTTTCCAATATGACAACGGCCTCGCTAATCTAGCTCTAGCTGAAGTCATAGTTTCCAAAGAACTTTGCTTGATTTAGAGACATACCCTGCCCCATTTTCTCTTAAGCGTGTCAGGAGACTAAGAATAACCCATCCACTTCTCAGCATTGGGTACATTTTCAATCTGGCATGCCAAAATTACCAACTCCAGGGTGAGAAATAGATCTGTTTCTTTGAATAGCAATGAGAAAGATGGGTAAGCATTTTAAAAGGGTAGGTGATGAGAGCAAGCAGTGGTGCTAAATGGAGTTTTATGTTCTTATGAACCATTCAGTGTAAAATGATAGAGTGTTTTCTGATTAGGGGATTTGTGCTTTTATGGTGAGAAAATGGCTAAACACAGAGCACTCTCCAAAGGTATCTTCTGTGAACGCTTTGCCTCTTTACTGAAAGCACGTCAGGGAAATGGATGATGCATCTCATTTGATCCAAGTGAAACAGTTTAAATTGTTATGGCTTTGAGTTTTTTTTTTTTTTTTAAATAGGAAATAGCTCTCTTTGGTAAAGAACTGTATCTCCAGTATGTTCTTCTGCAGGGGGTGGCCTGGTGTCTACCAATGTATCAATTTGTGGCATTTGATAGCCACTCTGTCACCGGACAGTAGGCTGCTGAGACATATACTAAAGGATCATAGTCTATGGAGCTTTCATTTTTTTTAATCCAAGAAACCAGCAGTAGCATCATCTCTGAATGAACTGCATTTAAATAGGGTTAGGAAGACTGCAGTAAGTTAAGAAGAAATGCTTTGAGAAGAAATGCTATTCATAATCAGAAAAGCCGAGAGATATTAAAAAAAAGATCACAAGCTATTACCGAATAACAGCTTTTTGAAGCAGTGCTTTGAAAAGGAGAAGTAGAACATAGACTAATAGAGAAAGAATAAAGACAGCTTTCTTGGGAGAGAGAGAACGTCTACAGCAAATGGAATGTGGTTCCAGAGGAGAGGTAGGCGAGCTGGAAGGCAAGCCACAAGCAGAGGTGGGATTTTGTTCTCTCTGAGGTGCTACATCTGCCAGATCAGAAGCATCGGCGCCCTCTATTGTCCGCAAGAGAATTGCAGAATTGTCTGAGAACAGGCCAGGCTTTTTTGCCTTGTAAACAGACTTTTCTGAAAACCTTGATTGATGAAAAGCAGTAGAGTTAGGAAGGTAAGAAAGGAGGAAGGAAGGAAGGGAGAGAGAGAGGAAGGAAGGAAAGGAAAACTGATTGATTTGTGGTCACCTTTGTATTATGTGAGCACTCACGATTGTCTAATGTTTAAAACATGAACTGTGTTAGATGTTGTTTCTGTCCTAGCTATTTGAGTTTATTAACATAGAAAGTACTCCTTAGAAGAAAGGTGCAATTTTAATCAAGCAATGGACGAAGACAGGTTAATAATGGAAAAAAAGTTCTTCGGTTAACTTCATTATACTTTTTGTTTGTTTGTTTTGGTAAACCTCTATTTACACATCATCTTTTTTTTGAGTTTTTCTTTTATTTCGTTGATTAACAATGTTGTGTTTCAGGAGTACAGCAAAATGATTCAGTTATACATATACATGTGCCTATTCTTTTTCCAATTCTGTTCCCATTTAGGTTGTCACATAATATTGAGCAGAGTTCCCTGTGCTATACAGTAGGTCCTTGTTGGTTATCCATTTTAAATATAGCAGTGTGTACATGTCAATCCCAAACTCCCTACACATCAGCATTTAACTAACTTTGATAGACAAATACTGATGTTATCGAGGGTTCTCCTTTGCACAATTTCTGTTTCTGAGTAATGATTTTTTACCTGGTGTCGACATGGAAAAATACAGGCATTGGAAACTTTTGGGGGAGCTCAACTAACATTCAAATTAACGTTGCTCAGCTATGTGTTTTACTAAATTAAAGATTAAGGCAAGAATGACAACTTCATTCAAGCGGATCATTTGGAATTACAGGAAACAGCTGCTGTTAAACAGCTGACAGCAACAGAGAGCGCCGTGATCCCCCAGCGAGGGCTCTAGCAGGGCGCTCCGTGCCCCACGTTCTGAAACACACACCCTGCTCCTTTAGACCCACACACAGCGTCCTCCCCATCGTGCTTGTTGCCAAACACTGGGCTTTCTAATCACTTTGTATTCAGCCGGAGATCCAGGAAGTCCAAATCCAGCCAGACAAATGCAGAACAGCTTAGCAGAAGCAGCTTTAACAGGTGCCATCGGTATGGTCTTAGGCAACCTGAGAGACACGACAAACAATGAAGGACGTTGGGCAGCGGCATCTCTTTGCCCCGGTGCAGGGGGTGGCATCAGTCGCTGAACAGCAGTTCCCCGCAGAGGCCAGTTCATTGATCCTTAAGTGATGGCGTAACAGTGCAAAAGAATGTTTAGACACTTTAGCTGCGCAAGCCCCCTGCAAAGAGACTGCGGTCGGATGTCTGTCGCCTGCTCCCCCCTGCTCTGGAGAATGCTAGAAACAGAACGGGCTGGAATAAGGAGCATGGACCCGTTCAGAATTAGAAGGGCTGCATGATAGATTTTATTTAAGCAGGTGCCTTCCTATTTTGAAAATAGGCAGCTGAAGATTGCCAACGCATAAGCGTAATTGGATGTGTCACTGTCCGGTTCTGCCCTCGTTTGCAAGAATGCGGGGCTCGCCCCAGCGGACGGTGCTCGCCCCAGCGGGACGGTGCTCGCCCCAGCGGAACGGTGCTCCCATGGAACATCTCATGATTACTTCTAGTTTGCGAGCCCCACTTTGTTTACTTGTGGGCTTGCTCTCCTTGCCAGGCTCGGGATCACCCTTCCCCACATTAACAACACTTGATTAAAGTCAGTTTGAAAAAGTTGGTCGATCTACAACATCTTCCCAAATCCTATCACTTTATTAATCCAGGGACAACTTGTGTTTCCCATAAGGAAGAGGAAATTGTGAATTGGCCAAAAGTTCATGAACTTAAAATGCGTACCCTAAGCAAGCACTAGAGCAAGACTTAGAGGATCCTGTGTGTTTAGATAGAGCACATTGCAGAAGAAATTTGAAAAATCTGCATTAAGCTGGAAAGCAGCCTATGTAAATAGCTCTATTAAGGTTCAGACTCTTGGTTTGGTACTGATAGTAAAAAAAAAAAAAAAAAAATTAGAGCAAGAGAAGCAAGGCCACATTTTAAATTCTTTGAAATTACTGGGAAAATGTTTACTTCTGCAGTTGGGAAAACGTTTGACTATTCTCTATGTTTTCCATCATCTGCTCATTCTGGATTAAAAAAAAATAAGGTCCCAGTCAAATTAGAGTAGTTTGGCATTTTGGTATCACAGTATGGCCATTTCTTTCCTATCCGGGTAATGCGGATTAAGAAAACGTGATACTTGTAACGTGTTCTGAGCAGGCCTTGATCAAGGATGTACATTTACAGGGATGAATTGAGGCTTCATTCTTTATGATAAATTTCAGCTTTACCCTCTGCCTCAAAAAAACTTCTTCTTTTCTAACCCATATTTATAAATCAATAATTGTATCCCAATATAGTCCTCTTCCAATGCACAGATTTAAGTTTTCCTTATTCGAAGAGTAACGACTCTGTATCTTAGTAGTATTTATTATTCAAAGCGCACGTTACCGACATCATAGAATTAATCTTCATACAATCCCCTTTCTAGTTCAGTTGCAGGAAACTGAAGCAAAATGGGGTTGATGGATTAAGCAACATTATACACAAAGTAAAGGTAAACATTTATTGGACTCTTCTCATTAATCATGTTTTTTGGCCTCCCAAGCACTGGTGTTTCTTGAATTATGCCAAATATACTTTCAAAGGCTAATAATATTTGGGGGTTTAGACTCTTAGTCTAAATTGATCCATTTTTCTCACTGTGAAGTCAGTAAACGGAGGCTTAAAGAGATTGAATAATTTGCCCAAACTCACCCAAATTGTTCATAGTAGAACCAGAATTAAAGAGAGGCTACTCATAGATATTCTGGTATTAAGCATTTATAAACTGTTTGACAAAATTATAATATCTAGTTTAGAAAGAAGTTCAGTGGTTGCACCCAAAGGTCCAGTTCTTCTACATTCCTGTATCAGACATATCTGGAGAAATCAGAGAGAAACTATGCCGGTAGGTGTGAGGTTGGGGGTGGGGGAGGGGAAAGGGATTCAGCCTTGCATCACATCATTGTGATGATATAAAGACGCCCTGCAAAGGAATGGAGCTGTGTGGATGATCTTGTGAGGACCCAGCACTGGGACAAAGAGGTATACTTCATTGTCCTTATTTTTATTTTTATCACATGGTCTTGCCACAGAGTGGGGTGGCAGCGTGAAGGGGGTGCAGAGGCAGACAGGGGGACCCTGATGGGATCGGGGTCATTACCTTGGAGTTTGTCTCTGCCACTTACAGGTTGGTATGTTCCAAGACAATTTAAATAACCTCTCAGAATATTTATTGCAGAATCTAGAAAACTAACATTGTGAATCTCACAAATAGGCAAAAGGACTAAATGAGATTATGTGTGAACAAGGATCTTGGAAGCTTTAAGGTGATATGTTTGTGCTAGAAATGAATGAAATGAAACGTTAGGACTATTAAATGTATCAATTCCATTAAGCTCCTTTTATGGGTTCTCAGATGAGGTTTCCTTTGCGAAGTCATACTGATAAGTATTGCTAATAATCTAAGGCCTTTTGAATACGGTGAAGAAAAAATTTTAAGTTAAATTAGGCTATTTGAAGGAAAATGTTCAGAATTATATATAAACAGGCATGACACAAAACAAAGCAAAATGGGGTGTGTGTGTGTGTGTGTGTGTGTGTTGTTCATTTTTTGGATAAGTATACAGTTTTTGGAATTAGGGACCAATTTTTGTTTATTTATTAGCATTTGATAACTCTCAAAGATCTCCAAAGTAGAGGGTGAGGACTCTGGGAAGTTTTATTCTTTCATCAGAAGTTTACCACAGGCCTCTTTACACAGGCCAGTTGTCAGCTACAGAATGTAAATAAATTATATAATGTTCCAAGTGATACCTTTACAATTAGTAAATCTATCTACATTTTCAAACGATACAATTCTTGTTCTATTATCAGGCAAGAAAGAATGCTATGAAAATTAAGAACTTTAAGCAAAGAATTATTTTAAAAGTTGGCTTTGATATTTTTCAATTTTCAGTTACGTGAATACCAAACTCTTTGGGGTATAAAACACCGTATACATGAAATTAATATTTTGCCAGTTAGAGCATTTTTGCCTGTAAGGATTAACACTTTATCGGTTTGGTATTATTTTTCTGTCATTCAGCCTAGCCTGGGCCTACCTTACATTCTTTTCCCATCCAGGATAAGCATGCTTTGTAGCAGAAAGAGTTGTAGTCTCTGGATACAGAGGTCCTGGGGCCATAGTCTGGTTCTGAAACTCACTGGCTGGGTTTTCTTGGCTAAGTTAATGTCTGCGCTTCATTTCCCTCTTTTCATTTCTTCGTAAAATGGAATCATCATAATATCTACTCATATATATACTATTCATACTAAATTAGGTAATCACACAATAAAAGAATGCTGTTGTTATTTCGACCTCACTGAACTTTTTTGCAGTTGACCAAAATAATATATGGAAGCACACAGCTCAGTGCTTGAGACATAGTAGGTGCTGGACAAACGTTTTCCATTTTTCTTTAACATAAACTCCACATTAAACCTACATCAAACCCTGTATTAAATAGTAATACCGCCTTATATTTGCATACTTCTTTATAATTTACAGAATGAGTTTAATACACAGGTAACTGTCCTATGGGGAAGACTGAAATAGAAATGTCCTTTATAAGTAAGGAAACTATAGAGAGGTTAAGTAACTTTCCCAAGGACAAACACCTAGTAAGGAACAGAGCTGACTTGGAAACTTAGGAACCTTCTAACCAATTGTCTACCCAGCCTGCACGACTATTTGCAGTGAGATCCTTGAAGAGGGAAAGTTGCGGGGAACCCAGCCTTCAACTCAAGGGGAGTAGAGATCCCTGGGTCTCACACAGTGTCCGGAACAGAGCAGGTACTGCATAAATATGTCTTAAATAAATGAAAGAAGGGAAAGCAAAATTGAAAAAAAGATGGGACAATTCAGGGAGTTGTATCTTTAATAGACACACCTCTAAATGATAACTGGTTATAAAAGGAAACTTCAGGCCCTGTGCCAAGTCCTCTGATGGCTCAGCCAACGATTTCTTGAGGAACTTTAGATTCTCTTTTTGACCCTAGCTAAGTAGGCTGCAAGCTCTGGTAATAGAGCAGAAACTTTTGCTAATATGGAACCCCATTTAAAACCTGCTCAGAAAATGACAGAAAACTACACTTGCCTGATCTCACCTGGAGAGTGAAACAAACAGGTACCGGAGAAAACCTAGTCAGATGACATCATGAAGGCTGATGTCGCTGCAGTGGCAGTAGGCCAGCAGCATTGCTAGAAGAACAGATGGAAGATGGGACACATTTGTAGCCAAAAAGAGACTACTCGTAGGTAACACAGCATGCATTGCCAGGAATAAAGATGGTGAGAGGTAGGAGTAACCTCTATACGTCCTGTGTGTGTGCATTTCTTAAACTCGGTTTTTTAAAAATTGTTGCAGGTATTTTGAAAGTCTTCGACTAAAATTTATGGATTCCTGGCATTGTTGGACCTTTGCTTCCAGGAGTATGTTGAGAGGGGTATGTGTGTGTGTGTGTGTGTGTGTGTGTGTGTGTGTGTGCATACCCAAGTGTTCAGGACCAGACTCAGATGAGATCAAAGATTTGATTCAAACATCCGAGGAGTTACTCTATGAATATAGTACTGTTGATGTTTACTTTCTAAGGAAGGGATGTGGGCTTGCATTTCTCTGGTGTGAAAATGTTTTGTTTAGTGCCTAGTGCAGTGCTAACAACAATGTGATAAATGCTTGCCGAATATAGTATAAATAAGTCAATTGATTTGATGCCCTGAAGTTTGGTATTCTTTATTGTATTGCCATTTGTTCAGACACAAAGTAAAAGAGACTCTAGCAGACAGTGCATTTCTTACTCCCTCATGGTTCCTTCTCCACCCAAGATTGATCTCTCTTCTTTTTTTTTTGGAACCCCCAAGATTGATCTCTTTAACTTTGTTCCCTTCAAGCACTTAACCCTTTCGAGCCTTCCTATCAGCACCTTGGATAAAAGGAGGGATGCAGCAAATAAATGAACAGAACCACACTCCACGTGGCACCATATTCAGAGCCATTGCAAGTAAAGGCAGGGCTGGTACCTAATGGTAGTAAATAGAATGGTTAATAGCACAGGTTAAGAGTCCCATGAACAGGGTTAGAATTGTTTTTGCCGCTTAGCTCATACGGAAGGTGCAGGAAGTTATGCAGCCTCAGTTTCGATAAAATTGGCATATTATGAAGATTATTGTGAGCTTCAGATGAGCTAAATTATGTCAGTTGTTGAGCATGGTCCTAGCACGTCATAAACCTGTGATACTTAGCAACTTTGATGGTGATGACAATGCCGGTACCCACAGTAATGATGATGGCGGTGACAGTGAAGACGATAAAGGTGGTTAAAGCTCTTTGTGGTGATCAGCTTCCTAGGCAAACAATGAAAAGGAATCATGCTAAGATCTGTTTCTAGTTTGTGTTTCTGGGTCTAAGACTTCTTTCAAATATACTCTTAGTTTTGGGAAAACTTAAACCAGCTCTCCAACTTAAATTACCCTGAAGACCAATAACTTTATATTTTTAATATGAGGGATTTACTGAACTCTGTGCCATAGCCCAAAAAATGGTTGTAATACTTATGAGATATTTATTCCAGGGTTCTCTTCGTGATACCAAGAGTCACTTTGAGGATGGTGTTTTGTTTTATTTCAGCCACCTTGGCACTCTCTCTTAAAACTAATAGCAGATGAATAGATTGTTCCTGTGTTGGAACTTTTGTTCTCTGCCCAACAACTTTTCTCATACTTGGCAAAATTTGCCAAAGGGATAAACTTTCATTGTATGCTACTGGTGCACAGTCATGTCTTGGTGGGGTTTTATTTTTATTTTTATTTATTTATTTAATTTTTGTCTGCGTGCGGGCTCTCTCTAGTTGCGGCGAGCGGAGGCTACTCTTCGTTGCAGTGTGTGGGCTTCTCATTGCGGTGGCTCCTCTTGTTGCGGAGCACGGGCTCTAGGCATGTGGGCTTCAGTAGTTGTGGCACGCGGGCTCAGTAGTTGTGGCGCACGGGCTTAGTTGCTCCGCAGCATGTGGGATCTTCCCGGACCAGGGCTCGAACCCGTGTCCCCTGCATTGGCAGGCAGATTCTTAACCACTGTGCCACCAGGGAAGGGGTTGATGCGGTTTTAAAGCACACCTTTCCTGCAAAGCCTTGTTGTACAGCTAGCAGCCTTATTCCTTTGGACTCTAATGACTCTCATGGTAAGCTTGTGACTTTGGCAAAAGGAGGAATTCACTCCATTCAGCAAATATACTGGAGGCTCCACACCTTGTTGGAGTTAAGAATTCATAACTGGAGCAAAGTTGAAAGACACTACTCTTCTCATTCAGCACTACATGCTGCATTTACCACGAAAGGTAGAATCCTTTTTTTTGAGAGAAAAATTTTCCCAAACTATAATTTTGAGGTTTTGTTTTGTTTTGTTTTGTTTTCTGGGAGAGTCCAACACCAGAGGGCGATGTGAATACAACATTTTAACTAGTTTTTAAATACAGTTTATTTTTGGTGTGTAAACAAAATACGCATATTTTGTGTTCCTAACCATTAACGTTTCTTCTTAAGAATTTTTTCTAGCAACTGAAATTTTATTCACTCTGTCCATTTCCCCACTTTTGCATTTTTCAAAGAACTGAAAGATTACGAAGTCATTCATTCATTTAACTGATATTTATTGAGTACCTACTATATGCAAGATATCATATTAAGGTTTGGAGGGAGTTAGTGCAGGAATGGATAAAGGCTCATTAGAAAAATATTTGTTGGTCAACTTCTGCATACAAGGCACTCTGATAGGTACTATTGGGGCTATTAAGATGAGCCAGGCAGCTCCTGTCCTCAAGGAGCTTCCAGTCTGTTGAAGAACTGTGATTCTATCTATGCTTCTCTTCTGTCTTTAAAGAGACACGTACCCTGAATCCTTCCTCCTCCAACTATCTTTTAAGGCTTAGCTCAGAAAACCTGCTACCTTCTCTCCTCTCTCTCAAGGAGAATTGGCCATGGCCTTTCCTAAGGCTCTAACCCTACTTTGGAAAGACGTAGCACATCTATGAAGAGCATTGCAGAGGGGTGGTGGGAAGAGCTGGGGCAAAACTCCTGGAAATAGGGGCTTCCCTGGTGGCGCAGTGGTTAAGAATCCGCCTACCAATGCAGGGGACATGGGTTCGTGCCCTGGTCCGGGAAGATCCCACGTGCTGTGGAGCAAGTAAGCCCATGTGCTACAACTACTGGGCCCACGTGCCACAACTACTGAGCCCGTGTGCCACAACTACTGAAGCACGTGCGCCTGGAGCCCGTGCTCCGCAACAAGAGAAGCCACCGCAATGAGAAGCCCATGCACCGCAACGAAGAGTAGCCCCCGCTCGCTGCAACTGGAGAAAGCCCGCGTGCAGCAACGAAGACCCAACACAGCCAAAAATAAATAAGTTTTTAGAAAAGAAAAGAAAAAAAAAAACAACTCCTGGAAATAGGAGCGCGTTCCGTATGTCCGGGTTAATCCGGGATTGTCATCCCTAGGTTTCTAGAAGCAGAAATGTGAGAAATACGCTAGGAAAGAGGATTTAGGTCAGATTGTGAACAGACTTGAATCTCAGGTTACAGAAATCTTGGTTTTGTTGTGTAGCCATGGATAACATGGGGTGCAGTGCTTGGGAACAGCATGAGTTGGATTAGAAAGATGTAGAAAAATGGAGGGAGGGAGATCAGTTAAACCACTAGTTAGGAGATTCAGGCAGAAAGCTTTGAGAACACAGAGATGATTTAAGGTTGGAATCAACAGGTCTTACAAACATACAAATTTATTCCAAGCACTCATATGCAAAATCGTGGTATTTTTTTGATGACTAAAAGGGTTGTATAAATTACTGTCTCTCGTAACAGTAACAATTCAAAGCTCAAAGGGCAGGTGCCCTGTTACGCTTGTGTTTATTCATTTATTCCATAGACAGCTGTTAAACATCTATTCTCCGCCAGGCCCTGAACTGTGTTCCAAGCATTTTGGAGATGATTAAGACAGGGTGCCTGCCTTCAAGGAGCTCACAGTTTAACGGGAGAGATACACTTATGTACAAACAGATATGAAAACACAAAAGGATGGCACAATAAGAGATGCCTCCAGGGAGGAGGTGATCTTTCTGAGTTTCCAGGTGAAAAAAGATGTGTAGGTGTGTTGGGCCAGGGCTGTGGGCATCCACGTGTGTAGTGACATAGGATGGTGACCAGATATAAAGAAATAATTATATATTACACTGACCCCAAAGAGCATTCAGTTCTCTAGTAACAGCTTCTCTGTGTGGACAGTGTTCTGTTTTTATGTTCCATGTGATTCTGTTATGTGGGACAGCCTTCCCATAGGGGGACAGGATTGTGAGAGAAGGCACAGGCTAGAAACTGTGATAACTCAGTGCCAGTTATATTGCAGAATCCATTTTTTATACGATTCAAATATTTTTCAACTGAAAATTAACACTTTAAATTCTGACCAATGAAATAGTTACATTCAGAAGGTGGAAAAACTAAAGAATGTCAATCTATATTAAATCCCATATTGATAAGTGTGACATGGTAAGTTCAAAACCACTCCAATAAATGTCAAGTTTAATACGGAACACCTCTGCCTGCAAATAAGCTCTAGGAGTGAAGAAAATAGTTACAGATAAAAATTTGAACCCTTTCAGTTCTCAATCATTTTTTAGTTACTCAGCTGGGTATGTAGAAAGGTGTGTGGACAGCATTATTTTTCTACAAAAATCTAAGGCAGGGTTACTATTTCTTTCTTCTTTTTTTTAAAATGTTAAGCACGTTCCCTTGCAGGGCTTAGAAATCTCTCTAGTCCAAAATTGAACAAAAAAGCCCTCCCCTTCTGCTTTTTTCTGTCAGGCTGATGAAGCTGTATAGAAATGTAAATGTAATATAAGGATGTATGTAGTAAGCTAGCGTTGCTCTCTTTCTTAACCCAAGCTCCCTTGTTAAGAACATTCTCTGATTTTGCTGTGTGTGTACATCTCATGTGAGGGCATTTAATTAGCTACAAGTTACAACAAAGACTTTTGAAAGGAAAATATATCTGTGGTGCAGATGCTTGTATTTTCATTTGGCGAACAGCTACGTTTTTAACTCCCTTATCAAGAGCTGCATGAACGGCCCAGACTAAATTGGGAACATTGCCACGCTGTTTGACAAATAGATTTTTTGTAAACTGATTTAGTCTTTTCATTGTTTGCATTTCATTATATAGCAGGCTTCATGTCACAAAATCAGTATTCATTCAAAATAGAGAATTTAGAGATAGGACTATAGCCAGATAAAAAATATTGCACAGGTCAGGCCTATTAAACATAGAATAATATAGCAAGTCAGTGATCCAAAGGGTGTTCTTCAGCCGGGAAGGGGCTAACATTCCCGAGGTCAGGAGTCAGTGAAGACTTAAGATGTGGCCACATTTACAAGACAATCTACAGGGAAAAATAGTGAAGGATGAAGACAGCTGGCTGGATAGAGTGCCGAAAAGAGACAGGTTTGTTATTTGCATTCTCCTAAGGGGCCAGAAGTGGGAACTTTAAGTGCAGCTGTGTCTTCATCTGTTCTGAAACACTTGCTCATCTGAGCTTGGGACTCCATGGCCCAGATAGAAACTGACTTTGAAAAGAGGTTGCTTTTTCATTTTTCTTCGAAATCCTTTCTTTTGAACTGGGGGGGCCTCAAACTTGAACATGCATTAAAATCGCCTGGAAGATTTGATAAGACACAGATTGCTGGCCCCCCCCCCACCTCCCCGCCGGCGCTCAGGGTTTCTCCAGTTGGGGTCTGAAATTGTCATGATCAGTTTCCAAGTAACAGGGATGCTTCACTTTGAGAACCACCTGTATAGATCACATATGCCAGTCCCTAGAGAATCAAGAATTAGCATCTCAAAGCACCTACTATTTAAATCCACTGGGCAAGGGCCCTGGGCAGCTCTGCTCCTCAACCTCAAGTAGAAAGTCCAAAAGATCACCGAAGGCACTTTATGTACAGGAAGCTTCTTTGCTAAAAGAAAATTATTAAAAATTTAACTTAGGGACTTCCCTGGAGGTCCAGTGGTTAAGCCTTCGCCTTCTAATGCAGCGGGTGCGGGTTCAATCCCTGGTCAGGGAGCTAAGATCCCACATGCCTCATGGCCAAAAAACCAAAAAAAACATAAAACAGAAGCAATATTGTAACAAAATTCAATAAAGACTTTAAAAATGGTCCGCATCCAAAAAAGTCTTAAACATTTTAATTTAATAATTAAAAATTATTTTAAAAACTAAAGCCATAATTTTACGACATCTTATTCTTGCCCTTTTAGGAATTCCTTCATGTTTCACACAGCCAGGCAGCTTTTTAGTTTGGTTTAATGAGTCTTTGGAGATCACCTTTTGTGCACTTGTCCTAAGAAGCTGGGATTATTTATAAAGATGAATAGGACACAAGTTTTATTCTCAAGAAGCTTATAGTCATGGGAAAATCAGGCAAATAGAAGGAAAAAGTCAACAGCATTTGGTTACTGGAGGTGTTAGAAGAATGGTGGGGTCTCTGTCCCATAAGAAGCTTCCTCTGATCTCCCCAGGGAGAACTAAGTATTAAGGATAAGTAGGATTTTGCTAAACAGAAGGACTGGGGAAAAGCAGAGAGAAGTGAGATATGGGGCTATATGTTCAGGAATCTGCCAGGAGTTTGAAAGTTCTAGAACTTTTTCCTTATAAGGGAGCTGTTTTTTTACCTCTCAGCTCTGGCATCTGGTATCTCTGTTTACTGCTGTGCCCCCCACTCATTCTACTTTTTTTCTCCCACATTAAATTCCATTTGGCCGTTATCATCTGTGAGAAAAATCATCCACATTTGCTGTGAAACCATTCAAACGATGCCTAAGAATTTAAGGAAGAAAATGAAGAATAAATTTTATTGTTTATGATCCCACATTAATATTTTAAGCGTTTCACATCTGTTTTTATTCTGAAGCACTGTGTTAAGGTAGACTTTTAAATGATACTGAGCACCTCAGTGACAGAACACGTGGTTCACTGTTTTCTCCTAGATGCTTGGCGGCATTGCACTCATTTTAGTTAAATTGCATAAACGGATGGATCTGTGAAAATTTAGCTCCTCGGCATTACGTCACACAAAATTCGAGGCCCGCAAATGCTTTTCAGTGTACCCTAAGCCACTTTCCCATTGCTTAATGGCACCTCTTTTTTCTCTCTTTCTCAATCTTGCTTGCAGTTTGGAATCACCAGTGGACCTCTTCTCCAAAATAGCACTGTGTGGATCTCAGAGATTCTGACTCAGGGAATTTGGGTGAGACTCAAGTTTCTATAGTTGTCAACCCCCCAGGTGATTTTAGTGTGGATCCAGATTCTCTCCTTCTATGATTATCCTTGGGCTTTGGGATATTAGCATGGTCTCAACAACAAAAAAGGTGATTCCTCTTCGGCAGGACCAGCTGAAGGTCTAGAAGTCACTTGCATTTAGTGACTTGACATGTAACATAGGCCACTGAGATGTCTGTAGGTTAGAAATCGTGTGTACGGGGTGTATGTAAGAATAATCTTTTCTTACATGTGCGTAGTTTACAGTGGCCTTGGATTTACATGATCTCGTCTGTGTTTACAATCACCATGTGAAGTAAGCAGGGCAGGTATTTTTTATCTTCTCTCCCCTCTTGTTAATTGTTCTTGCAGGTGATAACGCTAAGACGAAATAATTCAGGTGCTTGCCAGTAAGCTGAGGGACCAGGACTGCACCTGAGCCATCCCATAGGCAACTGGATGCTTTCACTTACATTTCCTTTATATGGTTCAGTAATGGTAAAATAATGATTCCAGGTCCTGTGCTAAACAACTTACCAGTGGTTCTCCAGTCTCAACTTTGGCAGCATATTGAATTCACCAGGAGATTTAAAAACTCCTGATGCCAAAGATTATACGTTGGTTGGCTGAAGTGTAGCCTGGGGAATCGAGAGCTTTCAAACCACTGATATATATAGACCCTTCCTCTCTGAGTCACCATATTGTTCTCTCACAGTTTTTTTTTTTGCTGTACGCGGGCCTCTCACTGTTGTGGCCTCTCCCGTTGCGGAGCACAGGCTCCGGGCGCGCAGGCTCAGCGGCCATGGCTCACGGGCCCAGCCGCTCCGCGGCATGCGAGATCTTCCCGGACCGGGGCACGAACCCGCGTCCCCTGCATCGGCAGGCGGACTCTCAACCACTGCGCCACCAGGGAAGCCCGTGTTCTCTCATCATTTTAAAGTTTTTACTGCAGATCTTGCAGCGTAAACTGCCGAGTAAAAAAAGTTTACCTACACTAACTGAAAAGAGAACGGAATTTAGAGTATTCTGAAAGCTCGAGAGCCGCGGTCGTGTCTGGGCATTAGTAGTCAGCAGCGGTGTATTTATTTGCTTATTTTGGCTTTGTTTTGTGTGACTTTATTCATTAGGCTCAGTGCACCCGATAGGGATCCTCTAGCCCAGTGGCCCTCACGTTTAGGTACCAGAATCACTCTGAGGTTTCGTTACAACATGGATTTCTCAGGTCCAGTCCCCCTGCACCAGATCTCCAGTTCAGTAGGTCCAGGGCGGGGCCTGAGAATTTGCATTTCTAGCCAGCTTGCAGTTGATGCAGATTCTGCTAGTCCGGGCTCCACACTTTGAGAACCACTGCACTAATCCAATGCCGTTATTGACGGAAGCCCGATGAGATGAAAGGCCAGCCCCAAGGTCACAGATGATGGAGAAGAACACTTGCTCCTCAAGTGTTCTTTCCACAATGTCTCACATCTCTGGGCAAGATGGGGGAACTTCAGAGATCTTATTCTTACTCCTCCCCTAAAATTCAGCTTGACTTTAACTTGAGGGATAAACACTGGTGTTAAAATTCTCTTCAGCGCTTTAGAAGCATCAGATTTTGGATGGATTATACAGTCTAGAAAGGTGACTCATTAATACAGCAGGACCTGCCCCTTGGGAATTTTTCTTCCTGTTGTCTTTCTCAAGAAGACATGAGTACAGTGGCGCAGAGAATCAAGCTCTTCGGTAAATAATTCACTTATCTGAGACCACTCAGTATCACCTAAGGTTGTAGATTTATTTATCAATATGATTGTAAGGATTCAAAACTTGTACACAGTTGTTCTAGAAGCTTTCTCATGGATGGCAAAGGTGAGGAGAAGGCAGGGTTTTGCCACCACTGTGCAATCCTTTCTTAAGTAGAAAGTGAATACTAAAGAATACCGTCAACCTTTTCTTTTTATCTACTGGGTGGGGTGAGGGGGCTGGAATTCAGCAATAACAATACTCCTTCCCTCATAAGTCAAAATACAGTTTCATTTAATGAGTAGTTCATTGTGGAAGAATAAATATATAAGCCCCATTAAAATAGTGGCAGGATTTCTTTAGAGAAACATTGAAACTCATTTACAAAAAAAAAGAAAAAAATCAATCAGCATGAATGTGACAGTTTTTGCCCAAATCAGCTATCTCTTGGGAGAATATTTATTGAGGCCTTAAATGTCCAGATTACAGTACTAGACAGAGCCCAGATGATTAAAGCCCATCAAGAAAATTACTAAATGGGAAGCATAGAGACATAGGACAACCTACCTTGATACAAGCCAGTTAGACCCGTTAGTGCAAAGCATTGTGGGACACAGAGAAGAGAGCCATTGATTCTGCCTGGGGACCCCTGAAGGAGGCTTAGAGAGGAAGAGGCATCTCAGGTAGCCTCAGAGGACTGGAAGGGTGTTCTGTCTACCCTGTGGATGGTTTTGCTAAACACCGTAGCTGACCAAATGAGAGCCAGAATTAAAGGAAAGGAACACTTTCTTTGCAATACTAGAGAGTTTATTTATAAATATGTAACTTTCTCCCCCAGTAAAAGTACAGGAATTAAGTCTGGTGAAAAATAAACAGAATGTTTACATTTACATTCTGTACATCTCAAAATATTGATTGGGATTGAATAATTGAATTGGACTAACTGCTCAATCGATGGAAATGAGGCCAGTGGTGGGGCTGAACTGGAAAGCTCTAACCACAGAAAGAGCCCATTAAAGCTAATATTGTCTCATTTAATCATCTTTGCTAATAGAGAAAACAAAATGTGGCCATGTTTCCTTCCAAGATCTTCTTAGCAATAATGTACGCAGGCCCAGGAGCACCTGGCAGTATGCAATGCAGTCCCCTTCTACAGAATTCTGGAAAGATTTGAGAGATAAAATAGAATAATTCAGAAAAGAATGCTGATGTTTATAATGCTATTACATTATATAGGTTGATCACAGTTCTTTTTTTTACTAATGAGGAAATCTTGGAAACATTCCAGGCAAATAAGGTGATTTTTAAACTTCATTTAAATCTTTACAAATTGTTGTTGCTTCTTTTTAAATGAAGAATCGTTTTGCTCCTTCTTAGGTCTCTTTTCCCTGGCTTAGATATTCTAGAATTAGACTATGGTTGCATTACTGTGAAACTTGAGGTAGAGAAACTAATCAATGAGGAGGTAGACCAAAGCTTTCTGAGTGAAACCAGTTGACAGAGAAGGGAAAATGAGACTTCAGTTTTCCTTTTTGCACTTTAAATTCTCACCAGCATTATATGTGTTTATCCCAGGAAACTTCCACAGGGCAGTACGGATCAGGCATCCAAAAGGTGTGTTTCCTCAATGAGAAAGGAAGAATAAGGTGTATCATTGGTGGAAGCAAGTTTTTCCACTTTCCTAAAACAAAACTATTTGTTGGTGGACAAAAATGCATACTAGTGAATGATTTTCCATACTTCCTGCGTGTCTTTTTTAAGAGGATGCATCAAGATTTATGGGAAACAGATTAGGAGCACAAGAGATGTAGAAGTTAAAAAACAAGAAATTCAGGTCCTGACTTTGCAGCCTCACAACCAAATGTCTTTGGGCAATCAAATAAATTCTTCAGACCTCAGTTTTGTCATCTATAAAATGGGGATAATAATAATAGAGTTTCTCCCTGCTTCACAGTGTTGCTGTGAGGAACAAAAGATGCTTGTGTGAAACAGCTTTTATTAATGTTAAATTATAGCAAAAATATTAGCTATTCTACCTATTATATTAGAAGATTTTCTCAACAGCTAAACTTTTCTACCTGGCTGTATTTTAAAGCTGTGAAGATTGAAAAACCTTCTTCCTTTGTTAAATGTTACTTCTTTATTTGGTGTTCCAACTTATCGAAGGGCGAATTAATCTGTTTCTTTTCTCACTAATGAAAATCGTCTTCGATTTATTTAGTTTTCTAATTCAAGTGGTAACTGAACTCCAGAAAAAAACGGTGTCTTTAATTATGTTACTTGCTTTTCTGTAACACAAAGTTTGATTGGATAAAGCTTGTGATACAAATAGCTGTGCACTTAGGGACAAACTACAGGTGAGATAAGAGCCCCCAGGGTTTTAATGTGAGTATTGTCCTCATGTCCGCCTCCCTGTCACCATTCCTGTTATTATCATCTACTAGCAGATGAGAAAGCAATTCTTTGTCTCACTCTCTTTTGCATCGAGAGTGTGGTTTGCTAGAAGATTCTTTTTGGGTGTCTCTGATAGGATGCAAAGTTGTATGTTCTCATCTATGTCTTCCTCTTGGAATGAAACCACCAAACAGAACACACAGGACTTGGTTAAAGAATTATGGGCAGCAAAGAGAGGTAGAACGTGGCCTAGAGGCAAGACCTTTGCCTTTTTCTGCTGATGAATTAATTCCCTTCTTCCTCTCCCGTAAGAAGAGAAATCCTTGCTGAAAGTATCCAGTGTTCTGTGCTGCTCCAGCATAAGACCACATAGAAATAGAAGATATGTGGCCCTTCATGGGACCCTTGTCCACATTTAACCAACCAAGGAAACCCTGAAATCCTTAATATCGAAAATTGTATCTTGCATACAAGGGCCAGTTTTGAATGCTTTTATAAAAGAAGTATTTGTTTTCAGGACATATCTGGGATATCATGATTTTTAAATGCATTTCTGTCAGGTTAAATAAGAAAATGTTTCCATGTTACCCTGGTAAGGGGCACAGGTTTAGGTACTAATATGGCAGCTTTATTTGTTTGCTTTTGTTTTGATAATAAATATTGTTTTTCACTGTCCAGTACTTAGTCAATATGAATCTTTGGAAAACAGAAAAATAGAAAGATGAGAAAGAAAGTGATATTCCAAGTTGCCCCTTCTTAACTCTTCGAAGAATAAGTGGTGAGGAAATGCTAGAATACGTTGGTAGAGCAGGCTGTGACCTCTCATCCTGTCTTCCCTTTTGTCTTTTTCTACCTCCCTCTTCTCCATTTACTGTTTTAAAATCTTTTTCTACCTCCCTTTTGTCTTTTTCTACCTCCCTCTTCTCCATTTACTGTTTTAAAATCACTTTATCTTTTTAAATTTCCCTACGTTACTCTAATAATCCAACTGGATTACAGAAAAGCAAGAAGTACAGAAAAGAAGTACAGAAAAGCATTCCTCAGCATGCATCTTTGCCCACCAATCTTTCCATTTGGCAGCCTCTCTTAAACTGAATAATAATAAGCTGACTAATAACATTTGTCACCAGTTTATTCATTCATTCGCTCATCCAAAATATATTCTTTGTGTTCCTATAACATTGACAGGAATGTTTACCGAGTTCCATTACTGGCCCTGGGGACACCACCAAAGCTGGTACAGTTCCACTAATGAGAGTTAGGTAGGGGTTAGAGTGGGAAAAGGAGTGGCCGTTTAATAAAAACTGGATCCCTAAAAGAAATGATAGTCAAATTTTCTCTAAAAGGACACCTAATTACCTGGGGAGAAGAAAGAGAATTTCTCTCTACTAATTCGTCCCCACTTCTTTTCTTAATATGTGACTCTTTTTTATCTTTCTAAGCTTTTGGAGAAAGTAGAGGACAATTTGGACATACACTTGGGTATTTGTCTCTTGGGATCAGATGTCCCTTGGCTCTTACTTGGGACCTTTGACCTTAGAGGGCTCCGATCTCAGCCAGAGTTCTATGCACTGGTATATAGTCAACAATTGTGAGAGTTACATTAGTAGCTTGTTACTATGTTAGCACTGGAAAGGGGAGAAAATGGAATCTTTTCTAATAGGAGCTTTTCTACTACCTGGGTATGTAACCTGGGTTAAGGCTCTTACCCACTCTGAGCCTTATTTTCCTCACCTGTAAGGTAATCGGGTTGAACTTGAAATCCCTACTGTCTCCCCGCCCCCACCTGTAATTCCCTGTGGCCCAGACCTTCAGTTCTGCTGTAGATTAGTGGCCATTCAATGTAACAAGAGCAAAGCCTTGTGAAGAAATTGAGTCCTTGGGGTATCTGATCAAAGGAACTCCTGGGTGAATGAGCTTGTACCAGGGATAGTAATAAAATCAACAGCTGTTATTGATGGGCCCACTAGGGTGAAGGGTTGTGGAAGAAGTGTCTTAAAGAGAAAAGGAGGAGCAATTTCTCTCTCCCCTTCTTGCTGGTAAACAATGTACAACTGAATGCTTTGGCGAGTCGGCAGAATTACTTAACTTTTCAAGTCTGTCTTCCTCATGTTCAGGCCCAAAACGTGATGGTAGCTTTAAGGGGGCAACCTTAGTTTTTCCCACTCATTACATGAAAACAGTAATATGAGGCAGTATTATAGCAAGCAGTTCATATCATTTTATGGCAAAAGTTACTGATAGTGTCACTGGAGGAATATTTGCATTTCTTTTCTATATTAAGTACCTTGAACTAGTCAAAGATGAAGGCCAAATGAATTGTCAATGTCAGTCTCTTCTATCTCTTTTTTCATTTAGTGAGATTTAAAAATAATATGGTTAACATTTATGGGGGGCTTCCTGTGTGTAGGATGACAGTAAAATGAATGCTCTAAACTGAGCCCTTCTTTTTTGATAGAAATTTATTTATTGATTTATTTATTGGCTGGATGCTGGGTATTTCTTTATAATTTTTATTTTTTATTGGAGTATAATTAAATAACAATGTTGTGTTAGTTTCAGGTATACAGCAAAGTGATTCAGTTATACATATACATGTACCTATTCTTTTTCAAATTCTTTTCTCATTTAGGTTGTTACAGAATATTGAGCATTGTTCCCTGCACTTTTGAAAGTGTAAGGAGTGAGTACTGTAAATTTTTAAGCTAGGAAAACTGGCCCAAGCCGGAATGTCCTTGGCCCACTGAGTCATTTGGTCCCCCCAACTAGGACTGGATACTGTGCTAAATTGGTTTAACTCATTTAATCCCCATAATGATTTTACAAGGTGCTATTATTGTTCCTCCCATTCAGTAGCTGAAGAAACTGAGACTTAGGTGGGTGATGTGACTCTTAAGTCCAAAGCCTTATCCCTCATAGTTGGAATCTGAAGCCAAGGCATGACTCCAGAGTAGTTCATTACCACCTGGCCAGAGGCTTTCCACAGTCACCTGCCTTCTGCCAGGCATGACAAACACACACAGTCCTAATTCATTCGCATTTGCTGGGGGAAGCAGATTTTGATCAAATGTATTCATTTATGAAAAGGAACCTCAGAAGTGTGTCAGAGAGTTCTAAGATCCAAATAAAGCATAATCACCTCTTTAAGCCTCTTTATATGGACACCAGATGCTGAATATCTCACTTTAGAAAAAAAAGCTGGTCCTTGGAAAATATGGACAAAAAAGTTCATGGAAGCAAATAAGAAAAGAGAAGTTTCAAACAGTGTTGTTCAAATACATCAGGAAAAAAATACTTTTGCGCTTTTTTGATGTGTCATGGATATATCCATTTTTTAGCTTCAAATATACATTGAATGGAGTGATTAAGATGGATAATTTGATCATTTTACCAGTATCAAAGCAAGTATTGCTTACTCTGAAATCTGTCATATTTGTTCCACTTCTGCTCCTGTTCTCTCTCCATCCCTCCCCCACCTTCCTCTCAGAGTTAAGCTACCCTTTATTTTGGACAACAGGATCACACACATGATTGAGTCAACAATTTATGGCTTTTAAAAATAGGGATTTCATCCTCTCTTAGGTTTATTGTTTATCGTAATCATCTTTCAAGTGAAAAGGCTAATTTGCTCTTTCTATAGGAATATTTTAAGCTTGATTATCATAATATTACAGCTGCCTGAAAAGGTCTAAAACGGGACATTGACCTTGAATGTTTTCTGCATTTAGCTCATGGTGCTTAACATTCAGGAAAGAATATAACTGCAACTCATTTATTTACGTGTAATCTCAAAACGTTAACTATTGCTCTGGAAGTACATGCCATGCAGATTATAGGAAGCTTGTAGGATACGAAAAAACGCAGTTGGTATTTTATCAGGGTAAGTATGTTGGAAATACAACGTAACTAGAGTCAGTTTTCCCGTTGGAGCTACTGTAGTTTATACTTTAATTTTTACTGACATTTTACCATGTATATGATTAGCTTGACAAAATGAAAATGAAGTAATCCTGAATTAATTAAACAGAAACCGAATTGCCTCTTTAGTTTCTCTGTCTTCCTTTGATTCCCCCCGCCCCCACCACCACCACACTTTCACAAACACACTGGGAAAAGAGTTTGGTGTATTATGGAGGTGAGGTAATTGCTCCCCAGAGAATGGGCTTTTTTTTACATAGACTCAGTAATTTGGGAATGGGATGGATTTATAGGACAAGATGTTTGTCAAAAGGAAAGGTTTTTATTAGTGTTTCTGTGGAAGTGATCACTTTCAGTAGAAATGATTGCTTCTTGCCAATCGAGACAATAATTTAAATATCAAAGTCTGTGCCCTAGAAATGAAAGGCAACAGAAAATGAGGTTTGATGAATTGATAGAGGTTTGGTGGTGATATAAAGTAGTCATACTGACTTCGAAAGATGTCTTTATGTTCCCAGTGGGAAGGTATCTTCTGAAGCAGGTTTATAGCATAAAAAGAAAAATCCCAAAGCACAGATGAGGAAACTAGCGACACAGAGGCACACAGCTCATGAAGGGGCAGAGGGGAACCTGGGGTCCTTCAGGGTTCTTTTTCCAGGGATGTTCCTTGTGGGTTTTCTTTTGGAGTTAGAGATAGTAGTTTGTAAAAGTCTATTATACTACACATGATATATCACAGGCAGCAGGGAAGATGGTTCCAAAAGTTAAATAGCTTTTCAAAGGTTTTATGGTCTTGAAAAGATACGCAAAAGTAGATTACAAGGCAATTTGAAAATCTAGATTCGTGATGCCTTGTTTAGTTTGCAATATTTAACAAATGGCAAATGTGCAATATAAAATCAAGATTTGCTGCAGAAATAGTGTGGCAGCTATAAACATTTTCATACAGATGAGTCCTGTTAATTTTCAGAGAAGGAAGATGGGGACTAAAAATAGCTATTAGCATGCAGTGATAGCAGGACTAAGCATTCTCATCACCTTCTAGCAGCATAAGAATTCACCGTTAGAATGTTTTAGGAAATGATTCCGGACTCAAATACAGTAAAATGTCTGGTATGGACAACAGGAATTTACCTTTTGTTTGCACTTGAGTTTTGTTTGTTGCCATTTCATTCTTTCAGAAAATGGAAATGAAGGCTATTTTCTGCTTGGTGTCTGTGCTTTCATTGGGGCCTGAGAATGAAGTTGTTTGGATATTAAGCTGCATTGTTTAAAGAAGAAGAGATTGAAACTATGCGTGTGGACCCTGGGTCTGATGCCTAATAGACTGATATTAACTAATTTGTGAATATTCTTTGTGAAACACTCATAGGGACCCTTTTATCTGGTTCCATTTATCCTGCTTTGGGTAGACTCCTTGTGGTAAGATTGTGAAGTGTATAGACTGGTGGGCAAAAGTGTTTATTCTAGGCTGTTTATCTGTTCACTTGTTTCGCTTTTTTTTAAATTTTCCCCAAATCCTTTGTAGTTGAGATTCTTAAAGGCTTATGCTCAATATTGCACATGGTGTGTTTATTTCCTGTGATTATCCACTCTTTCCTCCTTCAAGGTGAAAAAGCTCTGTGACTAGGGAAGATTCTTGAGATGACTATGCTGTGTGTTTATAAAATATTCTGGAAGCTGTCTCACAAGTTTAGTGCAGTCGATATTAGTTTAAATTGGTTAAACTGGATTCAAGACAGTAGGTGTAATCTTAGGTCCTTGACTTGTAGAGGTGACACATTGATCCTGAGGGAAAATAAACCAGCTCTACAAACCTAGTGCACCTCTGGTCATTCAGAAAGCTAGTTCAATGGACACTGCACCTTGTATAGATGAAATACGGTTAGCGAAAGGTCTGTGGGGACCACACTGTGTATGTTTGTACATGGATCTCTGTGAGCACAGAAAAAAGACTTACACATGAATATGAGTCTAAATATGCTTAAAAGTAGATACCAACACAGTCAGATGGTTCACGATGGGTCAAATAAGTACCCTACGAGAAGTAAGAAAATTCTGGGAAATAAAAGATAACTCTCATGAAACGTGGTGACTCCACGTCCATCTGTAAATAACTGACTACAAATCTTGTCTTTAAAAGGCCATTTCAAAGGCGTAATAAGCAGGTTCTGTCACAGGACGATAACGCAAAGAAACTGAATAGAGTACAGTATTCTGCACAGGTACAAGGTCTGAATGTGCTGAGTACATTAAGATCCATTGATTACACTAAATAATTTTTATTTTTTTAATGTCCCTGGACAAAATAAGAATGAAACTTTTATTTGCTGTATCTTTTTAAAAAAATGTATGCAACTGGATTTATTAATTACCCTGAGAATTTTAGTTTATTCACAAATCAAGGTAGGAATCTTTGAACCAAAGATGTTTTTCTGTCTTTGTGAAGCAATATTTCCCTACTTCTTTTATTGTATTTTAGAAAAATCATGTTTCTTTTTCAAACGCCTTTTTATTTATTTTTTTAAAATTATAAAATGATTACATGTCTCATTTTCAATTGAATAGACAAATCTCTTTTTTCCTTCCGAGGTGTCTGCAGAATGCTTGGATTTTCTACATCTCAAAGCTCTTTTAATTCACTGCTCACAACCAAATTTACATCTTAATTGCTGAGTTCACATTTAACAATATAGACAGCATAATGCTACTGGTGATTAAGCTTTTACTACCTGCTTTTGTATAGTATTCTTAGGTACAGTTTTTGCTGTGTGAGTTCTCCACTAGAAACTTGTATGCATTTAGACCACAAATAAAAGGCATCAGGCCCATATCTTAGATATGGCTAAATACATGGCAGGGAAATTGCTTTCTTCTGTTGGGGGGACCAAGTCATATCTGGCATTTTTATATTCTGAATGTTAATGTGGCTGTTCTAGTTTAGTGTTTTGTTTTTTAAAGGCCTAGAACATTTGAGAGGCTGAAAGACGGAGTTGAGTTCTGATCTAGTAAATTTAACACAGACTGGATATCTCAACTAATTTATTTTGATCTCAAAGATTATACTATTTATATCATGTAGGACTAATATACAGTAGAGCTGAATTATATCAAAATTTCGGGTCATAAGGTAGCAGTTATCTCTTTGCCATAAATAGCTAGTAGCTATTCCATTGTACATTTGCTAGTATAAAAAATCCTGTATTTAAAAATAGGACTTAAGAAAATTCTTTGTTATATGGAAAGTAAAAACAGGCTTATACACTGTTGGAGAAAGAAGACCCTTCTCTTATATTATCTTTTCTTTAAAAAGCACTTCTGTTTGAAACTAGTCCTTATAATGACCAGACTGTGTGATAATTTACAAAATGTTTCTGGGTTAATTTTTTAAAGCATTCAGCGTGTGTTATATGTTATAATTATATAAACTGCATTTTATTTGAAAGATGACGTTTGGGGTAAAAATCATATATACTTGTATATGTCTCCCAGTTTGGAAGCTTACATTGAAATAAGTATATGATTAAGAACACTTTTAGTGCACCAGTTAGTAATGCTCTCCCTACAAAAAAAAAAAGAAAAAAGAAAAAAGCAGTCTTTATTTTGTCAAAGTGCATTGAGACGGTTTCAATGTACTACTTACCCTACGGCCCTCAGGGTCCCACCCCTGAAACTGTAGCAGCAAATTTGTTCTGCAGTTGTTTACCTTTGTTTTGAAAAGCTATGCATTGTATATCTATAGGTAGAGAGACAGAAGCAGGTAAAGCAATGTTTACACATAGAATTTACATAGGCATTCTCACAAACTGCATTGAGGCACGCTTTCCTCTTCTGTAGTTGTGTAAAACTGCATTCCACCTCAAAGATGACGATCCCACTTCACATGCCCGAACAATTTAGAAAGCATGTCTTGGATTTTTTTTTTTTTTTTTTTTTTAATGCCCAGTAGAGATCAGGGAAACAGGCAACGACATGATGACGGATCAATGAGAAAGTACAGCACTAAATAAGAAGGAGCCCCCTCCCGTGGAATAAAACACAGACTACGGCAGGACAAACTTCATTCTCTACCTTCCGCAGAATCCTTTCCCAAATTAACTGAGAGTCTGCGTGAGTTCTTCTGTGCAAGGCAAAAGAGATCTTAGGTGAGAAACCCAAGACACATCCCTCCAGTGCTTAGAGGGTTAAATTAGGTTTCTTTTCTCGCTTCCCGGGGCGGGGGGGGGGGGGGGGGTGAGGGAGGGAGTAAAAAAGATAAGAAAAAACAAAAAAAGAAAAAGAAAGAAAGAAAGAAAAGGCAGAGCCCAGTATCTACGGGCAGCGTTTCGGTCTCCGGTCCTCGCTCTCTTTTTCTCTCCGGTTCCGTCGCCAGCCCCTTCGCGTCTCTGCACCCTCCGTACCTGCCTGCTTCCGCGGCGCCTCGCAGCCTCCAGTTGCCTCCGTCCTGATTGGGCGGAGACCCCCCAATCGGCTGCGCGCCTGGGCCGGTGGGACTGCATATGTTAAGCTCTACTTCATATTAATAAGCTCCAATCGGGGCTTTAAGTCCTTGATTAGGAGAGTGTGAGAGCTCTGGTCCCAACTGGCTGTGCCTATAGGCTTGTCACCAGGAGAACATTTGTGTTAATTGCGCTCTGCTCTGTCAAGGAAACTTTGATTTATAGCGGGGGTGCGCAAATAATGGTTGCCGGTCGCACATGGATTCGGTAGAACTTTGCCTTCCTGAATCTTTTTCCCTGCACTACGAGGAAGAGTAGGTACCTTTTTCTTTCCTTTTTAAAACTCGTCCTGGGGGTGAGAGTGTGGGGTGAACGGAATGGATCTTGGCGCACGGATTCAGGTAATGCCCTGGGTATGTCGTGCGCACGAGCGCTTGTTTGTGTCTGTCTTGTGCCTTTTGTGTTGAGGGTGATCTCCTAATTCAGTAAGTCGAGAATTGTTCTCTGACTACAGTGTTACCTTTGAGGCAAAGCTCAGTGACTGTCAGTAAAACAGCTGGGTGACAGTCACTTCTTATTCAGGTGCTAAGAATAGGCACTTGGCACAAATGCTTAGTGAACTGTTAAAATGCATCTTTTACTAGGACCCATTTTCCCAAGGAAGAATGTTCTAAAATACAGGATTCAAAATGATTTATACTATTGAGTGCCTCTTATGTATTTGCAGTTTGACAGATATTTTCAGCTCCCTGTCATTTCTTACCGCGCAGAGTTAGAGGCAAAATTGCACATTTACTAATTCTCCTTCAGAGAACAATTTAAAAACTAGCCCTGTGCAGTCCGGGGCTAGAATAATGTTATTTGCATGGTTAGCATTAAGTCAGCACTTAACTGACAAATCAGTCCATTAAGTAACATGAGATTTTAACACATTATAAATATTTAAGGGGAGGGAAAAAAAACTAAAGAAGAAACAGTAGTGACTTTCTAAATTTCCCCTTGAATAGACAATGCTGAGATTGTGGATTTGTTTCATGTATCGTGTCCAGAAAATGCAGAAAAGTACTTTTGTCCTTAGATGCAGTTTAATTGGTATTTATTAATATCTTTATGCACATGGAAATATACATATTTGGATCGCCCAAGGTGGGGGACATGTGAGTAGGGGGTAAAAGGAGTAAATTAGGCATTCTTGTGTAAATGAGTGGGTCATAAACTTAATTTCAACCCACCGTTGAAATATTAGTTTATCACAGGAGCTGTCACTGGTTCCTGTTTCTGTTGAGTCAGTTGTATGGCTTTGCTTTCCCATTACAGTAATACCAACTGTTATAATTCTGAAAAGAGTGCTCTTGGCAAACGTTTCTCTCTACAGATTGTGAAGAAAATATAAAACTCTCCAGAGCAGAAGGTCGTGCATTATAGGTAGATGTCCACTAGCGGTCCTTAGTGACTGCATATTGCCTTGGTTTGTAATTAAGCAAGAGATGAAAAGTGACTTGCAGTCTCAGTGGCTCCTCGTGTGTGTGAGTGTGAGTGTGTGTGCACGTGTGTGTATGCATGCTTGCACACATACACACTCACACAAGGGATATTAGCCGAGGGATGGATTTAGGAAGAACTGAAAGGTTGGAAGGCAGTGCTTGCGTCAGTAGTAAACACTCCAAGGAAGAAACAACCTTAAATTGTGTGAAAATATAAATGAAAAATAAACAAAGGTAGGACTGCCCACTCAAGTGAAGTTTGAAGGTGAGCGCGCCGGAGGCTGTCCCACTGGAGAATTTCATGTGTCTTCATGTCAGGAAGAATGCATTATCCAAGCTCACCCAATTCTGAACTTTCTCTCATAAATAAATAAACAAAACAAACTTTAACCCCCCACCCCCACCCCCAGGCTTCTTTGTAGTTTCCTTGAATTTAACTTCTTATAGCTAATTTGAATAATTAGTTTAGATAAGCCTCTTAAAGCAGACACATTTAAATGAAATCAGGACACATGTCCTTTTGGCTTTGGCGCAAGATTCAAACTAGCTTTCTTTTTGGCTCAATTAAAAGTCATCTTTAAAAAATACAGATTTATTGTTTGCATGCAGTTCTGATGGTTACGTGGTTCACCGGACAGACAGAAAGATCTAATGCTTAGTAATGCATCTGCCTCTCTGTCTCAATTAATAAACCACAGAATTTATACATGCTATTAATATTCATAGTAAAGTGTGCTGGGTTAAACCCCATCACGTGTGAGTATACATGGAAATGAGACCAGAGTTATGCAATTTCAGAGGAGAATATTGGACAATTTCTGCTTTGGAAGCTGTTAAAAAGATTCATGCAATTTATTGGCCACCATTAGGAGAGCCTAAAATGTTAACCTATAACTATGTATTTTTTTATTTTAGGAAATGTGCCAGCACATTAAAGAGCATAATACTTGAAAGCTTGTTTCACATTTAATAGCAGTAATAACTGATAGCATAAATAGATGAAAATAATATATCTGCTCATTTTGACATATGTGTCAGTCTAATCATTCTAAATGAGTGTGCTCATCACATGATTCCCTTTCAACCTCTGATTAAAATGTAACATTGACTACAGGATTATAGAGCGGACTTAATTTTACTGACTGTTTTAACAGTTGTCACAGCTGCTGGAAGAAGGAAAGGCAATTGAAACACTCCAAAACAGGCAAGGCGAGGAGGGAACAGTTCAGTAAATTTCAGCCTGATCATGGGAAGACAGACATCCAAAATTAAACAGATTTGTGTTTTAAGATTCCTGTTTGGAGCTATGCAAGTTTTATTTTGTAAGGTTTCCTCTTTCTTTTTCAGGGTTTTGCTTCTTTTCTCTGCCTCATCTCTCCCTGTTGAAAGCTAAAAGTAAATTGAAATACAACTATCCAAAAGTAATACTATAATGTCAAAAAATACATGGGATAAAAATAGGCAGGAAGGAAAAATGTATGCAATGACAGCAACAACAAAAAGCCTAAACCAGTGGATGCAATTTTTTTAAAAAGATGGGAGCTTGCCTAAGTCACTTGAGATGTGATTTTATTTGAGAACTATGGACAGAGTCTTTAAGTTTATTTTTCTAAGAAGGAATCCTTAAAGTCCAGACTTGGAGCTCATATTACTTTTCCTTCCTGTTTCTTCTCTGTACATCTGTTGAAAACACCTGCAGCCTTAAAGGTAGGGGTTTTCGGATGATTTCTTTGTGAATTGCTGGAAGTGACAACCAGCTGCACTTAGGGGTGAGTGTTCCTAAGCTGTAGAGTCTCGTAACCTTCCCATCACATCACTAAAGTGAACAGATTAATTCTATTTCTCTAAAAATTAAATAACTACTGTACATATCCCAAACTATGTATAGGCGAAATAGCCAGACAGTGTGGATTATGTAACATATGATTTTTCTCCTTCGAGTAAGCAAAAAGTGTTCTGAGTTAATGGAATCAATGTTGGATGGGAGTGGTGAGTAAGTGCTGAGCACCCCATGCTGAATTCACTAGCCCTTTGTGTCAGTGTATTTATGTATTACCCTGTACAGATTGGGTGGTAAGTTTAGAAAGCCTCCTTTTACAGAAAGGTCTGGAAAACAGCTTCCCATTTCCTGGTCAGAGGCAAGGGTGATGGCGTTGGCTGGTTCTTATAGCGATGGGTTTCTCATCTTCATGTGTTTATGGCACTGCTGCTTTATTTACTGAGCCTAGTGTGTTGCAGCGGTAATTAACCCATGTTATTAGCAAAGCCCTTGTGAATATCCATTAATTCTCTTGCATGGATGATCATTTTTCCAGTGTTTTCCCCCCAATAGGGTATCACTGTTCTTTTTTCTTTTTTTTAAATTCTAAATTGATGGCCTTTGATATATTTATTTGATTTAATCTGACCTGGGATGTATATTGGCCATCTTATAAAGAATGGTATTGTAATTCAGCTTTAAGAAATGCTAACAGAAGCCAGAGAAAAGATTTTTTGCTGTTCTTTTCAAGGCAAAGAAGAAAATAAAGGTTTAAAAAGAAAATAATGCAGGGAATTAGTTTTAACTTCAAATTTTCCAGATCTTAGAATTTATGTTATTTTGTGCCTTTGAAGTCTTTTAATCAGATTTCTACTGAGTTAAGAATACTTTAGGCATTTTTGTAAAATATGGAGCCAGCAGAAAAATACTTGTGCTTCTTGTGCTGAAAAAAGATAAGGACCATCTCATTAGCTGGGGCCATACTTTTGCAATTAATTTTAGGTCCGTGGTGCTATTCATCAAAGGGGGCAGGTAACTTCTCTATGAGTCTGTTTAACAATATTTTCACAATACCTCACTCTTGCAAGAACTGCAGACAAAGAAGAGGACGTTCTTTGGGAAGGTAGGCATAATGCCGAACCTCAAGTCTGTATCACTTGTGAAAAATTCCTCAACATTTGTTTTAGCCTAGTGACTAAACAAAGTATTTCTTTGTTTGACTTCTAAAGTGCTCTTCAGCACTCAATGTTTTGCTTATATTATTTCATAAAATAAATTAAAATCTGTGCTTATGGTCGATACTTTGTCATACAAGTGGAAATTCATAGCCGTGATTTCTATGACACCAATTAATATCAAATAAACTTTTGAGAATCACCTATCAAGCATTTTGAAATAAGAGGACAGCATCTCACTAGAACTTTAAAGTCATTGCAGCAGATAAGCTATGCTCTGAATTTTGCTTCATAGCAAATTCATGGAAGAAAGAAACAATACAGTGTTGATCTGGTATAAGTGCATATGAGCTCCGGCCCTAGTCAGCTCTCTGGAGAAAATCTTTGATTACCCTGGCCCAGTTTGTTCAGTTTTTATCTCTTTTACATCCACTGGCCTTGTATTAAATTGTCATTGTCCTAAAGCACATGAGGTAGAAGTGAATTGCTGTTTTCTACATTCTCTGACAGTGAAATATTTAGGTTCTTTTTCTCCAGTCGTACTTACGTGTGTATTTGATAGTCCAGGGATGACATCCGGCATCTCTGCTGCTTTGACACTTTTTCTTACTGTATTTTGTATGTTTTGCTGTTGATTATTGTTTTCATAGCCGTGTGTATATGGATGTCCACGGTCTATACCATTATAAATAAAGATACACATAGGCTACTTTAAAATCCAAAGCAGTCAATAGAATATACCACACACACGTGTGTGCCTTTGTGTGCATGTATAGTATGCATGTGAAATACATATATATACACGGGAAGAGGTATGTATGTAGAATATAGGTATGCTGCTGAGAGTGTTCATGTATATTTATATAATAAAGTGGATCTCAAGTAGTTTTCTAATCAGTAAGTGTCCAGTTAAATTTGCCAGGCATAATTTTAACCTGGAATTAGTGTTTCAGGTATTTACCAAGTCTGATTTTAAATTAAATTGGTTTAACTACTATGTAACAGACAGGTAACAGGTAACCTAATACATTAATTGTTTCTGATTTTATAAATTGTTAATTATTATCATTTAAAAATTCAATATCTAGAAATCATAAATAATTTGTAAAATAGGAAATAAGCCACTAGTACTAAATACATAATTTAATGGTTTGGGACCATATCCAAGAAACAGTTTTGAATCAGCTCTTGGCTACACTGTTTTCTTATACAGTTGGGCCTGACAAATATATCTAAATGTAAACATGATACTTTTAAATAAATGCAAAATATAAATTTCACTCATCCTCACTACATAAATGTCATTTTCTTTTTTTTTTTGGCTAAAAGCACATAAAGAAAATTAATAAGTATTATATCCATATAAAGTACATCATAGATTTCTGAATTTTATTCTAAGAGGTAAGTTTGAAGGTCTGTGATTTTGATTAGTAAATCTGAATGAGCATTGAGAGGAACCACTTATCCAAATGCTCTTTCTATTCAAATTCTTGTTCTAATTCATATTTTGTTTAAATTCCTAGATTCATTTCCTACCTTTATTTGTTTGTATAGTACTTTAGCAAATTTAATGTTTCTCGTTTTTAAAAAAATCCTGCTGTTTCTTTATGCCAATCCGTCTGCTGAAAGTTAGCTCCTTTATTATCTGAGGGTGTCAAGTGACAGCCTTCTGCCTTTTGAAGGATTTACCTGGCATCTTATTCTTGTTTCAAGTTCATTTTAGACTTCTACTTTCGAAGTCTGGGAAACCTAGCTAATAAGAATAATTTCCGTTCAGTTATAACAAACACATCCTTCCTCTCTATGTTTTTCTTTACAGAAGTGCCAGATGTTTCTTTTCCTCTGATTTGGACACTATTTCTCAGTATTTTCCAAATGTATTTTCTAATCAATTATACAAAACCATCAGATTGAGAAGGTTTAGATTGTGTGTGTGCTGTGTATGTGTACTATTGCATCCCCCCCTTTTAATTTTTAAAAAAAATTTTTAAACGTTTGGAGGGAACTTGCTTTTTATGTTTTGATTTTTCAAAGATTCTGCCATTTTAATTGATGGCAATACATGTACATTTGGAAGATAACTCACTAAGGCAAAGCAATAAAAGAAAAAGTACAGTTTTAAATAAATTGGCTTCTCACTGGCCAATTAAAGTCCATTTCAGTATACTGGCATAGATCTATGTGTGCATTTGAATATAAATACATAGCACGCAACACTAGCCATTAGAAATGCAGCCTCTGGCTATGTGGAATTCTTTCACACAATATCATAAATAAAAACACTGGCTTTGGGCATTTAAAATCTATTAAAAGAGTTGTTTAAAGTGTTAAACTCATGGAGAGCCTACCTAAGATGAGATTACATTGTAAAAAACGAACTTGGAAGCAAATTTATATTTTGATTATCGAAGGCAGTCTCTGTCATATACATTCCTCTGGCCTTCTCATCTTGCTTTGAGTGAAACAAAATTGCATATATACTTTTCATCATTTTGATTGGAAGTACACATTATGTATAATATGCTTTGGCAGCACTTACCTAGCCGAAGAAAACAAATTAATATTAGCCACACTAAGGGCTGTCAGGCATATCACAGACATATCAATTGAACCTTGCTTCCTCATACACCTCCGCAAACAGTTGCTTAAGGTGGTACTAAATAAAAGGGACGCTACCAATAAATTCTCATATTGTATTAGAGATTGATGGCTAGTAGAAGTGCAGTGAAAACCAGCGTGTTTGCTTACTTCTCTTTAAAACTCTAACTGTGGGAATACAGAAAGCGTAGACAGTAATGAGTTTTGTTTTTAAAAAAAGAGTATAACTGAAGCTGGTTCAAATCTTTTTACTACCTTGGAAGGAATGGGATTATAATGGGATTTACTTTTTTAAAAAGTCTGAAGTGGTGAGTCTTGGTTGCTCTTATGTGTGATGTATATGAAGACTTTTAACAAGTGGAGAGTCAGAAGCAGCAGCCTTGTCAGGCCACTTTAAACAAGGGACATTTCTTTTTTGTTGCACTTTGCATACATTTTCTGAGAAAGAAAAAAAAAATCTTGTTCTTTCTTTTTATCTGGCTTATTCAATAGGCAAAAAAAAAAAAAAAATGAAATTTAAAAAAGTAAATCAAGAACTTAGGCACAGAAAATAGGCAGAAGCATACTGAATTCTTTTTTTCTCCTCCATCATCAGCATGGTATCTTTGTATGTGATAATTCCTTTTTCATCTGCTCTAGGAAGATGTTACTCATTTAAAATGCTTTTGAGAATTTAAACAAAGGACTCGTTAAATAAATACATTTACTTTCTTTTTAATACAATGTGAGTAAAAATGTTTGAAAAGGTGTCCTTTTCAAGGCAGTTAAACTGTTGTTACAGTTCATACTTATAAGAATTTCTTTTGCTTTGAAAAGAATATCCAAAATGATGTTCAGAGTGAGCAAAAATAGTGAGTCATATAAAAAATTACAGAGACTAAGGTACTTAAGAGAAAAATTCAAATGTGAGGTTGTTCAATCAATGGCCCTTTGCCCTCCATAATTCCAAATTATTGTAGGACTTTCACTTCTCCACAAACGTGAGATGGCCATGTTAAATTGTATTCATTTTTTCCATAAATGAAAGAATACTCTAACAATGCTTTCTTCACAGCCATTAATCTATTAAAACAGATCAGATATTTTGAGGAAGAATGTCATGCCCGTAACCAACTACTCATGGCCAAAGAAAGGGAAAGATATATAGGAGAAAGTGATTGTATACAGTTGGTTCTGGGTCCTATGAAGTGACAGAAGCATCCCTTTTATCCACAGACTTAAATGAGACCTGCCTCGTCAGTCATGGGATCATAGTGTCACAGATGGAAAGGCAACCATCAGCTGAATTGTACTGAACTACCCACTTGGCTAATTCATCTTACTGCCCTCCTCATCTAAGGAAAGGCTCATTCTGTTCCTGGAGTCTACACAGAATCAGGGGTTGGGCTCAGGTGGGACCATGTGGCTGCCTCTTTCTGTTCTCTCTTAGCCATTCAGCAAAGGGAGGCGAGGAACAAATGGGCAATTCATGCACAGAAGCCCAAGCAGAGATTCTTTCCTAGGGTCAGGAATTTATTATTCAGTCGTTGAAGTAAAGTTCATATTTCTCTTATGTTCTAGAAATATCACTGTTGTCTTTCATGCTCCAAAGAGCTACCCAGAAATGATTAGGGATGTCTCTCAATTTGTGTGAACCGTGAACTAGGGTAAGCGTTTTGTACCAGACAGAAATGGAGAGCAGATCATCCACTTATGTTAGTCTGGAGGATGATTCTTTTTTCATACCTTTATATGGAACCGTTCAGTTGGTTAAGTCTGAAGAATGAGAAAAATGATGAGGTTAAACACTCAAATTGTATTTTTTAATTTCCTTATAGTGAACAAAACTTTAATGTCTAAAGCATTTATGAGGGTTTTAATGATTGGAAAATCTGTCCTGAGAATGTGATCACCATATGTTACAGCCTTGCTTTCTGTCATGTCTTCAGTGTATGGGGTAAGTTCGGTGATACTGTCTGTTGTCTTACATTGCTTACGTTATAGAACCTCTCTGCCCCGCATTGAAATAACCTGAAATGTGGGGAACTGCCCGTTCAGTTCTTAAAAACTTTCCTGAACCCCCTCCACCCCAGCAGCGTTTTCTTTTAAAATTTCTGTTTTTCTATTCATCTGTTTTGCTAAAGGATCGTTTACTTTAGTGAAAGGTAAGTGCACGATATTCATGCCGATTTGCATACACAGTACACTTTATTCCCCCATCCCACCCTGAATTCCAAAGAGATTGCCTTGAACTTCTCATATTTGTTTTTCTTTCGGCTCTGTTTGTCGTGCATTCTAGTTGAGTGCTTTTATAGTGTTTTCTTGATTGTTGTCAGGTTGGGGTACTGCTACTGACATTTTCGTTTAGTTAATGTCACAGCAGAAAAACCTATAGCAAACTGGAATCTGGCGACAGCGCGCGGAAGATACAACTTCTGTTTGATTGTGTGTAAATACAGTTAGTTAGTTGGGGGTTTATCAGATAGCTTGGCAGAAAGAGAGAGGAGCCGTAGAAACTGTTTTCAGTAACTGTGCTGTTCATACACCTGATAAGATGGAGAGAGCTTTTCGAAATGCTGATAGGCTTTGAATAAGAAAAGGATAATCACTTCTACTGGCACCAGCTTATCGGGAATGAAGTAAAACGCCAACACTTTTACATTAGCGAAAGTAAATGTTTTAGACACTCTGTGCCTTTTTTCCTTCAAGTTAAATAGTAGGGGTGCTTTTGAGCGTGCTATAATGAATAGAAGGATTTATTACCTGGACGAAATTACAGGTGAATCTGTTGATAAAGGAACCCTCAGCATCGTCGGCAGCAGCTTCTCCGATAAGCAGGTGCATCTATGTGTACGTTCTCTGGAGAAATTATTTCTTTTTCCCCTCCAGTTCCATTAACCATCGTTTCTGATGTTCGAAGATGCAGTTATGTCCTGTGCCAGTTGAGTCTCCTTGTTTACCAGCAGATGGGTGACAGGCATTTGAAACTTAGCTTATCAGACTTGGAAAATGCTGGTGTGACCTACTATGTAAGTTGGGGCATCTTTACGTTTCTATCACTTGTGCTGAAGCAGCCAACTCCTATACAAGAAATCTTACTTTTTTTCCTGAGGAATGGACTGAGATTCATTATAAATTTAGGATAGGTTAATGAGAAGATAAATGCATTTGGCCAAGTAGTTGTCCATTTTAAAGCACCTCCCCTTAAAAAAGAGACAGATTGGTTTTGCGCTTCAGTATAAACCATGAACTTTCCCTGGCTTTCCCCTTTTCTCTTCTTTGTAATTTGATGCCTACAAATAATTTGGCGTATTCAGATTTGATAAATGGTAGTGCAAGAGCAGATTGATTGATTTTGGATTACTATTGATTACTCTCCATGAGATCACTGTGACACACTCGAATCAATAGTATTCGATTAAGCAAGGCACCACCGTTCTATACATCCAGCAGCGGTGGGGAATCCAGGAACAGAATGTTCACAAGCTGATAAATTGACAAAACGTTCAGCTTTAACTAGCCCTTTGTTCAGCACTAGTTCCTTAAAATATATTTCATTGGAAAGTTCGTTTTTGCAACTCTGGGCCTTTCTGTGCAAGAAAGGTCATCTGTTTAAGGTTTATTAAATTTTAACTCAAAACAACTGGGCTCCATTTAAGATGTAAAATAATTTAAGTACTTACTGCAGGCAACCTTCATGCTTTTGAGCCGTCGCTCAGAGGTTTCATTCTTTTACGAAGATGTCAATTGTCAACATAAAAATGCATCACTGGCAATGTAATGGTTTAAGATTCAAACTGAAATGAAAATTCCTGCCTGAGGAAAGCACTATCCTCCAACTAAGGTGGTCTTCACCTTCTTCAGAAGTGGGCGAACTTAGGAGCAGCACAGGGAGGCCGCGGCAGGTGGCACACCTTGATCAATTGCACAGCCGAGGCTCCTTTTTTCCCCATCCTATCTGAGGGTATTCATCACATCGCCAGTACTACATGCAAAACACTAAATATCATCTGATCTGAGAGCTGCCACTGCTGCTGATACACTGAAATCTTTCTGTCTTGAGCAAACTTACAAAGTCGCTGGGGGGAAAAAAGATCATCCATGATTCAAGTCCTTTAGCGAAGGACCTCAAGGATGAGATTTTCCATCCTATTCCATCAATGTGTAGTCTTGGCCCTTGGGATGAAGCATTTGCTCTTTTGTTATGTGGGATTGCCAAGTTGCTTCTCAAAAAGGCAAGCCTTAGAGTGAACACTCCATTGAATGAGTGGATGGTCTAACGTGCAAAACTTGATTTGCAGTGAAATTTTGACAGCTAGGGCTTGTGTGCCCCAAATCTTAACAGGCTCAAGTCTTGAAATATACTTCGATAAATTTTCTCATTTTGATAGTGGGTTTAAAAAAACCCAAAATGAATCTGAGGTGGCTTTCTGAGGGAAAATGAGGAGGGAAGTCAAGTTTGGAGTTATGAAATTCCCCGCCAAAACTTCAGGCTTTTTTGCATGAGAGTGAGATACTAGGATTCTAATTAAATTAGGTTGAACCACATGAAATGGCCATTTTTCTAGGTCAAGGAATGGTCAACTATAAGCAATTTTGTGTGATTCCACATAATAATGGAATTTATTCCTATACTGTCCATATCCCATAAACAAATTGAAAGCAAAAACTATATTTTTAATTTTAGGGTGGGCTGTGTCCGATTATGAAAGACACATGAATTCTGTCTGCAATTATAGCCAGTATATTACAGTATCATTTTTTGACAACTACTTTTTTCTTTAACACCAGTAGAAAGTTCCCAAGGACACAGTCTTATACACACTGTAAAAGTGTGCGTTTATCTGGCTTCTCACCTGTTGTAGCCAAGCTGCTTCTGAGCATCCCTGTAAATTTCTCACCTGCCGAGGGAGAGTATGGCACAAACAACTGAGTTAGGCTCGAGGACTGACCCTCCAAAACAGCACGTTGCTCAGGGTAAATAGTTGGAAAGCAAATTGGGAAGAAGATGCCAACACCTCAACTATGGCATCCCCGCATCCATTCATTAACAGAACGTTAGTTGGCTAGTTAGCGCTTTGCGCGCTTCCCCCCAGAGAAGTATTAAAACTGTGCTCCATTAAATTTATGCACCGTTGTGGGTTAGGCAGACGTGCAGCTCCCCGAGTGTCGGCAGTGGAGCCCGTGATGCTTTATTGGCTGTGGCAGGCAGGAAAGGTGCTTCAGGAGATGTAATAAAATGATCCCAGAGTCTTCATTTGACCCCCCAGATATGCAGCTCATCTTGGAGCCACGCTGTGCTGGCCAGTAGGAGCTCTCGGTGCCCACCAGCGGGAAGAATCCGTCTCCCAGAAAGGAAGGAAATTGACTCTTTAGGTGGGAGGGAGGGGCTCCGGGGCCACCGCTGGCAATGTCAGCAGAAGGTTCATCTTGACTTAGGGTCACATCAGGACCGGGTAAGTTTTTCTCACTCTGCGTAAGCATATGACAGCTTACATCTTGTTTCCGAGAGAGGGAGGGTGGGCATCGTTTACTGGAACTTGATTGAGCGAATGCCTCCGACTGGTGCCACTGTCAGTCTTGGAGTTTTCCCTTAGTGGTGCATTTCCCCCCTGTCTGTGTCACTGAATTTGATTTATCGCTGGTACTAAGATCAAAAAAGAATTCATTCCTTTTGATGTGTGCTATTAGGCACATGCAGTGCAGGAAGGGGACGGGGGAGAGCCGTCTTAGCATACAAGTCACTGTCCTGGTCACCCGGTGGCCACTGATGGCAGAATATATATTTTCTATCTCTGTTCATTTTGGATGTAGGATTCTATGAATAGAGAGGTGGAGCTATAGGATATTTTAAATTAATAATGAGGTTTGTTTCAGATACAGATTCTTTTGGTAAGGACACAGAGTGGCTAGAATCATCTGATTCTAGCAACCTTTTTTTCTTTTTTCCTTTTTCTTTTTTTTTTTTTTTTTTTTACTGTATTGGCATTCATTTTACCAAAAGACATAAAAAGCCAAGGAATATAAATAAGCCAATGGGCTTCAGGCTTCTTTCAAAAAAGAGCGGTCGGTTGCATTTACTGTTGGGTGGGAAATTTGGGACATCGGAGGCTTGTCTGCAAATGAGAGGAGAGATTTTGGTGGGGTCTGCTTCTCCAGTATTCACGACCCTGATCAGGCTTTGTTTCCAGCTCTGTCCAGTAGCTTTTGTCCAGCTTCTCAGTTTAGTGGGATTTGTCTGAGCAGCATGAGCCCCGACCCATCAGCAGGCTGCTAGTCAGCAGCAGGTGTGAACAACATAAAACAGGATTAACGCTGAACCAAAGTGTGTACTAAAAACAGCACCCCTGCCTTGCTTTGAAAAAGGACGGCAGGACTGGAAGATAGAAGCCACTCTGGTCCTGTCCATTCTTTGTTTTCTAAACAGTGTTCAAGGGCTATGCAAATAATTCTGTTTAGGTGCCCAGGAGGCATGCTAGGGATCCGGTTCTCATTCTCTCTCTCTCTCTCTCTCTCTCTCTCTCTCTCTCTCTCTCTCTGTTTTTAAACTGTAAACGCAAAACTTATGTCGACACTTCTTCTCAGACTTTCAGAGAGGAAAAACAAAACAGAACAAAAGTGGTCTGGGTAAATCTTGAACCAGGATTACAGGTGAATTTTGCAAACATACTGCCTTTACTTCAAATTTAAAGTCAATAGTCATTCAGGGTGCTGTATTTCCCACCTCTTAAGAATATTGTTGGTTGGTTTATTCTGAGATATTTTTTGTGTTTAATTATGTGACTCAATGTATACTTTCACCTAGGTAGGTAAACCACAAATAAATAAAATAAGTAATTTCATTAGAGATTATAAACACTATGCACCCAATTTTTTTTTTTTTCAATCAGCACTACCTATATAGGGGCAAGAAAGCTGTCAAAAAAAAGATCATAGTTAACATAGGGGACTGCATGAGTTTAACCAATTGGGCATTGCATTGAATTTATGGCATTTGAATCACTTTATCGATATTTCGTTTAGGAAAGAGAAAGGTTGCCTATAAATATGTTTTTCTTTAAATTATGCTAATTCTAGTATATACTGTATATCAGGCTAAAATTTAGATATCTATGTTTTCTCTATTAAGTTTAGACTAACTTGCATTTTGAAACTTTAAGACAGTCACATCCAGAAAGACATCTGAAATAAAGGAAATAACAATTAAATCAGTTACAGAAATTGTATTACACACACACACACACACACACACATACACACAAATACAGACACACACAGGTACTAACTCTTCTTTAAACACAGGCAAAGCAAATGTAGAGTTTTTTGCATATGTATATAATAGTATGACACTAATTTCTGATACTCCAAAAGTATGTTCAAATATAGATATTTATATAAGGTGGATGTGTTTGAGAATATCATATAGACTTTCTAAAAGAATAATTTTGCAATGTCAGAAATCAAATATCATTCGTTTTCAGCAGCATCTTATACCATACATTACCTGTATTGTCTTTTATATCCAGGGCTTAAACTGTAATTACCCACTCATTCCTTCACCCTTTGCTTATACTTACTCTTTTTTAATTTTTTAAATGGCAGTTTTTTTTAGCTGAGACTTTGCTACTACTTTTATTTCAGAAGTAATCTTTTTTTTTTTTTTAGAAGTAATCTTGCCTGCCAGTTTAACTGTGGCAATCTGAACACACATCTACATCATTATAAAAATATAAATGCTAAAAATTATATTTAATTTTACAGTTACTATCTTTAAATGTTAATTTATTACCGTTTGCCTTTTAATATGTTTCTAAGAAACGTCCAGTCCCTTCTGTTTAGTATTATTAAGTACCTTTGGTTATGTACATTAATTGGGTTGTGGGCAAATAGCTTAATGAGAGTTAATGAAATCAAGTCTAGAAGATACCAGTTTAAAATTGATTTTTGAAGTGAACTTTTTATAACCAACTATCTGGCGTCCAATTGATTACTTATAGTAACTTCTCACGTTGCATCAACATGATTACATGCATTCCTCTGCAATTTTTAAATCATTAAAGTAATCAATATTTAGTGCATTAAACTGAATTTTCTTGATCATTCATTCCAAAATATTTGACTGTGTGCAGGCCCTGTCCTGGGCGCGAAGATCCTGAAATAAATGATAAAAATATAAAATGATCTTGAGTGCATTAAAAAAACACTCTAAAATGGGACTTTATATACTTAAGTTTTCAATTTATACTTGGGTCAACCTTCAGGAAATGATTTCAGGAATTTAGGTAGCAGAGGTTTTACTTAAAACTTAAGCAAGTTGGAGCTTCCATTCTGATTTGGGCCTTCTAGAGCTGACTTCCAAGAACACAATTAGAAATGGTACATTTAGATCCCAAATATTGCAAAAGTGTGATTGGGGGTCTTAGAGCAGTCAAGTCTGGTCCTGCCTGCTTCCTTGTGAAGCCTTTGAAGATTTGATCCCGGAAGCGGCCATTACATCTTAAAATGCTCTAAATGACTTGTGTGTGGTTTGTTTCTTAGACTGGAAATGAAAGGGGGAAAATGCTTTAAAAGATCAGGTAAGAAAAGATATTTCCGAGGTCATAGGAAAAGGAAGGGGGATGTATGTGAACTCTAGAAGGTTAGTGCAGTTTGACTTTGAGGGAAAGGTGTGCATTAGTAAATTCATTCTAATCAAAGTAAATGACTGTTGAAAGGTAATTTTTCAAAGGAAACCTTGCCCTTAATCTTGAGATAATCTCACAGCTACTGTCTTTGTCCAACAGTCCTGCAAAACTACCCAATGCTCTTCCCCAAAGCCTGGGATTTCAATTTGCCCGAGGACTCGATGATGGAATTCAAAGCCGTTTTCTGTCTTTGCAGCCTCTTTTCAGTGAATGCATTTTATTCAAGTGTTTTATTTATTTATTTTTTGGAAGATACAGCTTGGTTTGCTTCAGGTCATTAAAATGATTCTCTGTCGCAGTTTTGGATGTTTATAATTAGATGATTAGTGAAGTTAGGTAATAAGATTTATGTTGGCATCAGTTAAGTTTATAGAAAGATTAAAATCATGGTGTCATCTGAATATGCCAGAAATAACTCAGGAGAATTTTTGTGAAGTGTTTATACTCAATTAAAATTTATACGACATGTTACCGAGTGATCGTCTCATGATAGCTTGGCACCGTGAGTTTGCAAACTTCCAATTTCAAGTGATATGCATTGCAGTTTTTGTCTTCCAGTCCTATAGAATTATGAACTTCGGAAGGGAAATGCTATGCTTTTTGGAAATGACACTAGAAATATGAGACAAAGAACTGTCTCAAACTTGGGCACAGGGGATATTTTCTGCAACACTGAAAAGCTAGAAAAATGCAGTTTTTCTCTCCACTCACTAGATATGCAAAGGGCAGCTTACCTTTATACAAATGCATTGCAGACATGAGCTGAGTCATCTCACCTGTGTTTTCCCTTCATTTGTGTTTTTTTGCAAAGTATCTGTGAGAATACATTTCTCCCTCCTAGTTTTCCTGACTTTTCCGGTATCCATCCCCTTGAATCCTCTTTTCTTCACTTTCTATTAAGCCGAGGTGGAATTTTGAAACGGACGCGTCCTTCTTTATGCATAGGGCCAAAATGCACTGCCAAAGCTTCACGGTAGTCTTCAAAAACCCACTAACAAAGCAACAGCGTAAAGTATCCGGGGTTGCTGGAGGTGGAGGGGCAGGGAGGAGGGCAGCTGGTAATTTACGGTTCCTCTAGGAATGCTTGTAGAGGGCTTGCCAGTGCCCCACTTCCACCCCACCCCCAGACTGCACACCGCTCAGTGTTCAGAGGATGATAATGTACCTGGAAAGAAAGGCGGCCCGTGCCGAAGCAAGCAGCATCAGACAGGGCGTCCTGCCAACTGCCTCACCTGCTGCATCCATGAGTCCATCTGGTGACTGCAGTAGCTCATTGTAGGCCTCTTCCGAGGAACATTCGGGCTGAAAAGCAGGCGGTGTGAATTATTTAGGTAGCTAGTGTAAATCCATAGAGGGAAAGGAAAGGAGGGGCAGGGGAAGAATCTGCAAAAACCTCATGCTCCCTTAGCCCTGGGTGCTTTGGAATGCTCAAAGGAACGCAGAAAAGCATTTGATTTGCATAGAGATAGAGATGTATAGATCATTGTGCAGATTACAAACCCATGAGTTTTATCTAGATTTGGAGAGCAGTGCTTGGCCTGTTTTGCACTGAAAATATGGCCAGCTCTGGGTAGGGAACCTCTGGGGACTTGACAGGATAAGTGAAACTGATAAAATGTAATATTTTTAGGCATTGATTTAACAGAAATAAAACAACTCTATGTCCTTTCTGAAACTGTTGATTTTGTTCGTGGCGGGTGGGGGCAGGCGGGGATAATGCATTTGACTTTTTAGTGAATTGTGATTTATACATATTGGGTTCTTTTTTTTCTACTAGATAAAAACAAGTAGAAAAATAATTTAGGTTAATTTTATTTGTATAGGTGGCCAGTCAAAAATATTTTGGCTAGTTGCTGTATACAAAACCCTGTTATGGAATTCAACATATCCATTAATATATCTTAAATATGAAATGAAAGCCCTCAGTCGTAGAAATCTTTGTAGGATTTTGTGTGCTTTGGGTCTAGATAAACCATATGGACAGGCATGTCCTCTAGGAATTACCTGATGAATGCAAAAACTGAATACTTAAAGAAATTGTAAACCAGGCTTAAATAAGCCATTTATACTGAAATAAGCAAAGTTTTAAGGAAATGGTTTTAAAAGACTTCCTGGTATCTAACAAGATAAACTTACCAGGCTGAAATTGTCATTGAAATCTAGGAAGAGCTAGTCTGTATGAAAATGATTTCTAAATTCTAAGTGAAGGTTTAGAACTATGAATGGCATTAGTAGTATCCAGACTGAAACAAACTTCCTGTTTTCTTTCCTGAGAATCATTTAGGGGGTAATATAATTTGGGGGTAGGGGGTAGGAGCTTCATTTAAATTAATTTATGATTTTTTTATGCACTCCCTTCCTTTTTACTGTATAGATTCTTACAGATACATGGGTAATGTTATGTATTACATCTAACCTCTTTATGTTTTAAGGGACAAGCTTATGATAGAGCCATGAAAAAAAAGAACGTGTTTGTGAATAGCTCCCCTGGTTGTATCTGTCCAGAAAGGCATGTGGTGTTTGTGTTCTAGAATAGACTAGATTCTTTAGGGTTTCTTTACTCCATCCCACTTGACTCAATTCAGCTGCAAAGTAAATTTAATGGAGCTGTTTCTTTGAGCCAGTAAAGCTGTAGCCTTCACTTAAATAAGCAATGTCTATTTGGAGCGAAATATGTATGAAAATGAAACATACTGTTCATTCAAAATATAAGCAGCAGCCCAATTCATAGTTGTTCAAATAAAACACTTTTTATTTCAAGGAAATTTATTTATAACCAGTCACTTTCCAAAAAGTATTTGAGATGATTCCTTTTTATCTGCGTTTGAATCCATTTTCCAGGGCCAAATAAAATGAGCTATTTGTCGTAAGCCAAGTAACTCCATAAAATTTAAAGGCATTAAATAAAATTCAGGAGCATTAGACCATACCTGGTTTGTTCTCTCCCCTAATCTTTCTTCTGCTGCTCCACAGTTCTTCCTCTCACAGCCCAGCTCTCTCTCTCCCCAGCCCCACACTGAACAATACAGCATTCACCCCCAGCTTTGCATCATACCATTATAAAAATAAAGCCCCCTCCCCAAGATTATATTTTCCCAGAATTTGTAACTTTTTAAATGATCTTTTCCTGGAAGTAATCTATTGCTCCTGGAGTTTGGATACTGCTGGCTGATGATTGAATGCCTACTCTTTTGACAGGCAAAGAAGGACAAAGTTGAGAGAGACATGAATTAATTAGAAATAACATGTACATGGTGATGGCAGTGGTTTAACTACAAGAGCAGGAGTTGACACAGTGTTTAATTGGCAACTTCAGGGAACGCTTATAGACATTTTAGGCTCCATCAATGTACAAAGTAATGAAATGTTTTAGAAAAACATTTAAATATCTATACAAGAACACGGGCTTTTTACATATTGCTTTAATTGCTTTTATTCACCCTGAGTGGCTGTTTGTTTTTTAAGTTTTGTTCTTATTTAAGACTTAAGGCATGAAGCTTCCTGAGCATTGTTTTATCTCCTTTTGTATTCTGAGGTTCGGGTGTTAGAACATCTCTGATCTCGTCTGGACAGAGCCAGCTTTATATTATCTTTGAATAATTTACATTCATACGATTTCATCAGATCATGTACCTGTGTCAGCTTTGCCTGGGATATGTAATAACTTACTTTTCTTAAGATCATGAAAAAATGTATATTTGTTTTGATAGGAAGAGTTTAGAGTATGTTTATTTCCATAAAATGGCAATGGAAACTTAGTAAATGAACATGTACTTGGTCTAAACATCTCCTTTTAGCATTTTACAGATGTATTCTTTCATCTTCTCTCAGAAAGTCCATAATCTGGATGTTAATTTTATTTTTATTTGATTGGCATCTTCACTGAAGGTGTTTTTTAAAGACATGAGCATCAACTGGTAAAGAAAGCTTATGTGCCCAAGTATTTGTCGGGAAATTTAAAAGAGAAATTTCATAATTTGTCAAGGAACTACCCAGAAGGATTTAATTAGAACCAAAAAATAAATAAAAAAATAAATAAATAAAAATAAATAAATAAAATAATAAAAGCCTTTGAGTAACACATGATGTATTTCAAAAGTAAATCTACTTTTAGTGGTTGTTCCTGAGATTTGCTATTGACAGTTTCGTCAAATCGGCTATAGTTATGGAAGTCTTAGCTGCTTGAAGTACTGCCCTCTAATAGCAGTTATGGTATTATTATATGGGATAAGTAGCAAATAGTAGCATCCAAGTTGCTTCTTAATAGCCTCCGTAAAAAACTTCATTACCCCATTCATAGGGAAGAAGAAGGATGTAATAATAAATCACCAGTATTTTTACAGGCTCCTGAGTAGGGAGGTAAGGTGACCATTTGGGGTTTCCCCAAAGCAGAGCTAATAAATAGAATGGTATTTACATAAGCACTGAAGACAGTCAGCATGGCCCGTTCGTCTTTTGTTTTGGGGTATCACAACTGGCCCAGGCATGATGCCAGATTTCTTTATTTTCTTAAAATATAGATTAAACCTTGGTTGTATTTGATGTGAGAGAACCCGTGATGAGAGAGGAAACAGGTCTTCTGACGAGTGCAGACAGAAGGAGCATAATCTGTGCATACAAAGCGATGAAGCAGTTCAGAGAAATCTACCAGGCCCTTTCCTCTACTATTTCCTGATCTGGCAGAATGTCCTACTGTTCATCTCAGGATCAGAGTTTGAGAGCCATATTGAGTATAGGTTTAAAGAATAATGCATTTTATTTTCGCATGGAAGATACAGTGATACAGACTGTGGGTTTGGAAGCCAAAGAAATTAATGCTCTTACTTAAAGTATGTCAAGTTTAATGATCTAATAAAATAGCATGCAAAAAAAAAATGCTTGATGAGAGTGGGCACTCGATAAGTATTTCATGCCCCCTCCTACTTTGCTGTTAATAATGGGTTGTTAGAAGCACTAGAAGGAAAGTACAAAACTGAGATTTCACTTCTCAAAGCCAAATTAGCTTCTTACCTCAACCGACAAATTCTGAAGTCGAAATGAGTCATAATAAGGATTAGTCAGGGAAGCTTGAATTGAACCTATTTCTCCTGCATGTGTGACTCCTTATCAGTCTCCTACTACTTATAATTGCTGGATTCACTTTCTGAAATTAGCAGAGGGGAAAGCAAAGTAAAGACAGAAACCTAGCCCCTTGCATTTTTTCTTCCCTGCCTAGAATGGCAGGGTAAGAATAGGACTATAAAAATATAGTATTTAATGATTATTATTAGAGGAAATGCAGAAATAAAACTATGAAGGAGTGAAGATAGATTCTAGCAGATTGTTGTGAGGTTAAAGATATTTGAAGAGGTCCTTTTGTCTTCAGTTTCTCCTATCTTTTAAACACTGCAATCTGGCTTCTGAAGTTAGAAGTCCCTAAAAGCCTTGTTACCAGTAGTCTGAGTGCCTAGCTCATAGTTATGAGAGAGTGTGTGTGTGTGTGTGTGTGTGTATGTGTGTGTGTGTGTGTGTGTGTGTGTGTGTGTGTGTCTGTATGTGTGTCTGGGAGGTAGTCTTTAATCTATTTCAGGTCAGTTTTCCTGAAGGAAGGGTTAAATCAACTGGTTGAGCTGATGATTTTACTCTCCTGTGGTGATATTTTATTTATATGTTAAAATGCTTGGAAAGTGATTAATTTGTCAGGGGAACATCGTGTTCCTGTAAATTTGCTGAATATGTAATAAAATTGCCATAACACGGATGGGGAAAATGAAGATTTTTTTTAAAACCAAAACAGCCAAAGGGTCTTCCTGTATTTCCATCAGTTTATATTTACTTGAATTTCTCCCTTTAAAAACAACAGCTTTGAAAGACTCCTTGCTTGAAGTTAAGGGAGACATCTGAGCTGGTGAGGTTTAAAAAAAAAAAATAGTTGGGGGAGGAAGGTAATGGAAGAAGAGAGATGGAATGCTGGATTCTGCTGCCTGTTCTCTCTCCCTGGACCAACAATGACTGATACATCCATTAAATTTCAACCCAGGCTGATTGACTGAGTGGATTTATATAAATTAAAAAATACAGGTCATATACCTTTTCTGATAGACTGTAAATGAGAAATAGGAATTCCTTTAAACCTCAAAGGAGGAAATCCATAGGCGAGGCTTTCGAGTCAATAAAGCACTACGGCATCAACTCTTCTTGCTGTGTTTGTACAATAAGTTTTAGTTAATAGACAAATATTATACCAGCCTTCCCCCTGACTTTTTCCAGCAAGAGGTAATTTGTAAACGAATCCACACAGTGTTGAAGATTTTCCAGCTTTTGTTGCAGTTTGAACTTGTGCTTTCCAGATGGGAAGGAGGCAGAAATCATCCCTTGCTCCGTTTTCTTGGTGTAACAACTGAAAATGGCATTAGTTCAGGAACAATGACTTTTATTCACAGTCATTCTCTCAGCGCCATGTCCATTTGTCCATTGGAATGAGCCACTTATCATGCTTCCAGGTTTTTCCTCTTTCAACATCAAGCGTTATGAAAGGAAAATTCCATTTTTTCCTGGCCCTCCATGACAGGCAGGCTGAAGACTGTGGTCATTTGGATTAAAAACATATCCATCACCACCAGCCGGCAGGTTATTATGATGTCTCCTTTGAATATATGAATTTCTTACGCTGCCTGTTGGAAGTCTAAGAACGTCAACTTTTTAGATAAATAATTATCCCATTGGTGACGTACAGCATACTGTTGCCATATTTCTCACTTCTGCAGCATTCTTGCCCTTATCACCCACGACATAAATCTTTGGCTTTCACATTTAATGAAACGACTAGGGTGACAACCCCCTGTACTCAGTATAGTTAACCAATCATACGCCGTCATTTGACTATCGTTATTTGGGTTTTTTGCGGCAGGTATTTTAGTAGACCGTTTAGTTTAAATTTGACAGCACATTTGATACAGCAGTGCAGGTAAATACGCAGATCACCTTATTTATGTGCTACCTATGACCTCAGCATGCAGCCTTCAGCTTTGTGAGGTTCCGTGGATAGAAAGATGGATAAATGAATAAAGTTTCCAACGTCAGTCAGTGTTATTATCGGAGTCTGATAATCTGTCAGCTGAATTTTGGAGAGTGGGGAGAAATATGGACATGTGGGGGAAGCCTAGGACAGGAGTGACCATTTCTCAAGAGACCCATTTTTGCTAAACCTCAGTTCCCTGAATCACCAGAATCTCTGGTTCTTTAGGAATGGAAGAGAGGTATCACTCCATCTCTCCTATAGAGGTTTCTGAAGTGATGAAACCAAATTCCTTACTCCATTTCCCATTTCTTGGATCTCCCCACCATCCAAGTTTATTTCTCACTGTGGACCCTAGTTTCCTTGTCTGTAAAATTCGTGCCTATAACTGACCATCAGTTACTGTGAGTTTTATGATTTTCCAGTAAACAAATAGGCCTAGATGTGAGTGTGGAGTTCACATGCAGACATAGATGCTCCAGAAGGAGTCCTGAAATCCTATACATCTTAACTAGTTAGCTACTAGGTAAGAGTGACTGAGTGTTTTATGAGATGGACAGCACTAATTGTTCCCTTTTCCTGTTTTCCCACAATATTCCTTCCTGGACTTCGGATAAGAACAAGAACTGATCCTGCCCTGTCTGTTTGCCTTCTGGAAGATGGAAAGATGAGCTGTCGTAGGGCAGCCTTGCCTTAGCAGCAAACAGAGGAGGCAGGGACTTGGGTTTCTGAGGGTGCGGCCCAGCGGCTGCTGAGACTGAGAACCATTATGACGAATGCTGTGCGTGGTTGATGTAACTCCAGAGAGACATTTCCCATGGTTCTTGCATGAAGACTATGCCTCTAGTGATAGGAATCACTTTTTTTTTTTCCCCCAGAAGCGGTCATAATAGCTTTATCTACACTCTCTTGTCTTGTTCTTGTGGTGAGTGGCTAAGATGGTCCAATGTAGTTAAGCAGTTTCAGACGTTACCTCTAACTTGATTTTCCCCCAGACCTGTGTTAAATTAGTTGTTATCCATGGGGAATCTGATTGGCGGAATCGGGGGGGGGGGGATCGAACCTCATTATTTTCTTGCATAACTTCCATGCAGCCTTCATTCTTAGCATGGTATGTTGACCTCTGAAACACATCACATTTTCCTTGGAAAAACTTCATTATTATTTAGCGCCCACATCATTCTTGGCACATAGTAGATACCACTAAAGTTTGTGAACTGATACTTTTTTTTTTAAACATCTTTATTGGAGTATAATTGCTTTACACTGGTGTGTTAGTTTCTGCTGTATAACAAAGTGAATCAGCCATACCTATACATATATCCCCCTATCTCCTCCCTCTTGCATCTGCCTCCCATCCTCTCTATCCCACCCCTCTAGGTGGTCACAAAGCACCGAGCTGATCTCCCTGTGCTATGCGGCTGCTTCCCACTAGCTATCTGTTTTACATTTGGTAGTGGATATATGTCCATGCCACTCTCTCACTTTGTCACAGCTTCCCCTTCCCCCTCCCCGTGTCCTCAAGTCCATTTTCTACGTCTGCATCTTTATTCCTGTCCTGCCCCTAGGTTCATCAGAACCTTTTTTTTTTTTAGATTCCATATATATGTGTTAGCATACGGTGTTTGTTTGTAGATACTCACTAGAGTTTGTGAACTGATTCATTTAAAGCTTTGCTATAAACAACTAGCATCACCTCTTAATCTCAGGTGCTAAGAAGTTAAGGAGCTCATTTTGGGTGACGGTGTGAGCTGATGTTGGTGAAAAATCAGTAACAAATGTAACTCACAGCAAATCCCCAAAGTTGAATAAATTTTTTGTGGAAAGCCCAGGTAAGTATGGATGTATATTTCAAAACTGGGTGCAGATTTATGTTCAGATTTATTCCAAAAATTAAAATATTTTGTCCCACAAATTTATAGTAGCACTTTGGATCTGCATAACACTTTAAACTTTTCAGAGGTTTTCGTATTTATTTTCTGTTTTGGGTCTCAACATTCCTGTGCATTAGATAGTGTGGGCATTAATTAGTACCTGTACTTTAATTATTAGATAACTGAGACATAGCAAATTAATTAATGTATATTAATTATATGTATTGATACAGTTAATTAATGACAAAAGCTAATTGGCCAGGAAGTTCTACCTGGTATCTAGCTCCAGTTTTCCATGCTGTGAAATAAGTTAGTTTCTCCTTATTAGAAGGCTCTAAACCTGTCTCAATTAAATAATAATCATCCTTTTTATGGTATAATAATATAAATAATCTAGTATTTTCTAAGTTGCTAGTGATTTTGACTTTTCAACATTATTATCCTTTGTTCTTAGACATTTAAGGGAATGAGCTACTTTATTTTCTTTTTGTTGTATCTTGGTCCCATCTTTGGTATTGTGGGTTCAAATAGTCATCACAGATAGAGCGTAGCACTTAACTGAGTATACAGTTGTTTAAGAAAATTAAAGCATTGAAAAATAAAATCCTTAGAAGATAGTAGTTATAGGTGTGATGACAGTTGGCATATTTAATTGGCTGCTATAAAGTATTGTTATTAAATCTTTGCAGTTCAGCATTTTGTAGCTCAGAGGACAGAATTTAGATATAGAAAATTCAAGTTCAAGTTCCGGTTCTGTCACAGTTCTGTTTCCTCATCTGTAAAATGGAGAAAACACTTGTCTCACTTTCTGTCTTGAGAATCAGTGTGTGACTGTAACTCCTTTTCTCACTGTTAAAAAGAAAAAGAAAAAAAATCCCAATATCTTCTTGGGATATATGCAGTCATATCAATGTTTCTTAAGAACATTATCTTGAGAATTCACCATACTCTTTGAGAAGTGGCAGAATGGAGGACCATCTATGCCATCAGCTTCATGTCCTTGACTAACTTGTGTCTGGTGTCAGAGGTTTGGTATTTCAAGTTATGTCCCACACTTGTAAGCCAGACATAGAAAATTATTGTGATGAGGTTTATAACAAGGTTTATAAAGAATAATGATGGCTATAGTTGACATAATGCCTTGCAGTTCATTCATTTATTCATTCAACAAACGTCTATTAAGTGACAAATTCAAGTAGCTAATATGAGTTCAGCATAGTACAAAGTGCTGAGGATATAAAGTCAAATAGGCTGTAGCCCATGTCTTCAAGGAAAATGTTAATTAAAAAAAACCTTTTTTTGACATAATTGTAGACTCACAATCAGTTGTATGAAATAATGCAGAGAAATGCGGTACTCTTCACCCAGTTTCTTTCAGTGGTAACCACTTGCATAATTATAGTATACAATATCACAACCAGGAAATTGACATTGATAGAGTCCACCGACCTTAGAACTTACAAGTTGCACATGCGTTTGTGCTTGTGTGTGTGAGTTCGTGTGTTCAGTTCTGTTACTGTATGTGTAGATTCCTCTGTCCAGCGCCACAGTCAAGATCAAGAACAGTTCCATCATAAGGTGTTCATTTGTTTTGATATTATACTTTATAAGAAATTATACTTCGTCAAAGGAATTTCAGGTTGACCGATGCTCATGTATTATTTATGGATCACTGGGGGTGCAAAAACTTCTTTTGATGATGCTTATAATATCTATCTCCTCTTTTTCTCATTTTCTTTGCTACCATCTTACTGCAGGCTTTTCTCATCATTTATCTTGCTGGATAGAATAGCTTCCTAGTTGGGCTTTAAACACTGTGAGTTCAGAGGTCTGGTCTATTTTATCAGGTTCTATGCCTGAAACATGATAGGGATGAATGAGTGAGTACATGGGCAGTGCTGCACTCAAAAGTGTGTTTAAAGAAGGCACAAATCGGGTTATGTCTTTTCTCCTTAGAAATCTTCAGTAACTTCCCATCTACAAAATAACATCTAATCTGCATACTATAGTATTTCAAACCTTCCACAGTGTGGCCCCAAACTACTTCCTGAACCCATAGCAAATTCCAGATCCCCTATAGCGTTCTGCAAAACTAACCCCTCCTTCATTCTCTGAGCCTCCCCTGCATTCGCCCACTTCTGGGTCATCCTCCTTCATCCTAAAATGGCCTTTCTCATTCTTTGCTCATTGATACCTTTCTGAACTCAGTGGCACCTTTGCAAATAATTTTTATTCAGTCTTCCTATACTATGAGATACAGTTCCCATTTAACAGATTCGGCAACTGAGGTTTGTAGATAACATGTCAGCGCCCACAGTTAGTTGGCACTAACTAAGTAATAACAATGTTGGTGAACTCAAAGCTGGGGCATCTAATTAAAACTCTTATAATCATTTCCTAGTTCACCCTGTAGGTTGTTTTGTTTTGTTTAAATCAAATCTCTTAGCAGGTTTACTTTGACCTAAGGAGATATAAAAATAGCTTTTCTGTGTTTATTGCTGTATCTCACAGATTCTCAAGATTGTGTGAACAACACTCTAATTTAGAAAATTTGTGCCCCAGTGTTTAAAGTTCACCGATTTTTGCGGATGTGAATTTATGGTTTCTTCCTTCATTCACCAGCCCGGGCACACGAAAGACAGTGTGTTAAGTGCGGTTGTAGAAATAGGCTCACGGAATTATGGGAATATCTAGGGAAAGAGGTGTCAGGAAAGACTCGCTGGACATGTGATAACTCAGTTGAGGTTTTACTAATGGATAGGAAATGGCTTATTGTTAGGGGGACAGGGAAAGCGAGATGCATTCCAGAGAGAAGGGAAAGCTGGTTGGTAGGAGGAATTACAAGCTGGCAAGCATTGTATATATACGAGGTACAAGGCGGGGAGAAGTGATATTTGGGGTCAGAGAGGATGGCCAGCCAGTGAGGGCAAGGTCCGGACTCCTTGGCTAAGGGGCTTGGTTGTCGACCTGTAGAGTGTTGTGGAGCCATTGAAAGAGAGAGATTGTAAGCTTGGCTAGATTTGTCTTCAGGAATGTGCACAGTTTTATTATTCTGCAGAATCCTCTTTTCAGGAAAACATGAATTAGCTATATAATCATGTCATCTCTCCTTAGCGAAGTACTGAATGCTGTAACCTTCATGTGTATGAAAGTTAAAGGAGGGAAAGAAATGTGCTCTGTGATTTATTTCCTTTCCTGCTAAGGAACACCATCCCGTCTTCCTACTTGAGAAGCAGCTGGTACATTGGTGATGAAATAATTTTTAAGTTGATTGAAGTTACTCTGCAAGTTTTCTTTCCTGGAAGCTCCTTTAGAATTATACATTTCTTTTGAAATGTACCAACTGAGGTTTTATATATTGTACTTTTCCCCTGACACATTTTTATTGGGTTCATACTGACATCTAAATCGTATTTTTAAAAATCAGGTGACTCTCCTCTTTTTCCGATTTCCACGTTTTTAAATCCTGTTTCCGTATTCTGTCTCCCATAATATCTACATCCTTATTCCAAACACAAAACCGAAGCAAACCAAAAAAGTTTAAAAGCCCACCGTGCATTACTTACAGTGACACGTGACCACATCGCTGCTCACGTATTGCCTATTTACTAAAGCCATTCTATCATGCGCCATGTTTAGATGAAGAAAATGAGGAATGGAGTCAGGTTTGCTTTCTTTACTTCCCGAATGTGCACATGGAGGCACGGAATTATTTGGTGTTTACAGTAACACATATTTCATGTTTTTAAAAACAGATACAGAGGGGCGTTTATCATTCAGATCAGTAGAATATTATGCACTATGGGCCTCATCTTGATTTCATCCTTTGTCCCGTTAATAGGTTAGAAAAAGGTCTGGCCTCAGAGGTGGAAAGCTGGAATTTGGACTGAGTTCTGCCTCTAATTCTGGGTGTCCTTGAATAAGTCATCTGTCTCTCTTCCCTGATCCCCTGGGTCCTTGTGTGTAAATCAGAAGTACAGCTAGATGTCGATGAAGAGTTTTCTAGGTCTGGCTATTTAAGACCTGGTACAAGGCATAGGAATCGATAGAAACTTCTAGTAATATAAAGTTATTATGTTTAACTTTTTTGGGGAGAGGCCGCATCGAGTGGCTTGTGGAATCTTAGTTCCCTGACCAGGGATTGAACCCAGGCCCTCAGCAGTGAGAGTGCAGAGTCCTAATCACTGGACCGCCAGGGAACTCCCATTATGTTTAAACTTATTGTTCAAAATTTTCTCTTTAGATCAATTTTATCAATAAAATTCACATATAACAAAACACATATTTTCCATGCATGGTTAGATGAGTTTTGACAAAAGTGATCCATATAACACATAAAAAATATGGCTTAGACATAAGTATAAACAATGTAGAAAGTGTTAGGGCTTCCCTGGTGGTGCAGTGCTTGAGAGTCCGCCTGCCTTTGCAGTGGACACGGGTTCGTGCCCCGGTCCGGGAAGATCCCACATGCCGCAGAGCGGCTGGGCCCGTGAGCCATGGCCGCTGAGCCTGCGCGTCCAGAGCCTGTGCTCCGCAGCGGGAGAGGCCACAACAGTGAGAGGCCTGCGTACTGCAAAAAAAAAAAAAAAAAAAATGTGTTAGTGGGAAAGATTTCCTTAATGTCCCCCTTTAGCCATTCCCCACCCCTTGGTCCAGACAACCACTGGTGATTTCTGTCCCTTCACATCAGTTTTGCCTGTTTTAGATCTTCACATAAACAGAATCTTGGAGTAAGCACTCTTTCGTATCTACCTAGTTATTGCTCACCAGAGTATCTCTGATATTGTATGTGGACGATCACAGTTTGTTTCATTTTTATTGTTGACCAGGATATATATATATACACACACACACATATATATACACACACACACAAACGTATATACATACATATGTATAATTTTATAATTCCATTATATGATAACAATTTGTTTTTCTATTCATCAGTGATGGACATTTGATTTGTTTTCAGCTTAGGGCCATTGAATAAGCGATGATACACATTTGTGTATCGTTCTTTTTGTGGACATATGTTTTCATTCTTAGTAAATATCTAAGAGTGAATTGTTGTGACGTAGTAAGTATCCGTTTAATTTCATAAGAAACTTCCAAACTGTTTTTCTAAAAATGTTGGACCATTTTATACCCTGCCAGCAATGTATGCGAGTTCTGGTTGCACCACACCCTCACCAGCATTTGGTGTTGTCAGTGTTGGGAACGTTAGCCATTTTTAGGAGTGTGAAGAAAACAAAATTTTCTCTTTAATTTGCAGTTGTAATAGAAACTCTAAAAATTATGCAGTACAAATTACTGTGTATGATTTAGGGATATCAGAATTAGCATATTGCTTAATGAATATTGAAAATATTAAGTGTTATTTTATATTTTACCATTTTTAGAATCTCTAATCACTGATATGTGTGTATGACACCCACTGATGTTTCTATAGCACATGTGTATATATATATATGCTCATGTGTGTGTATAAGCATATTTATTCTCATCTCCAGTTTTCTTGTTTGTTACAATGTCCTGAACAACTTATCTTCTTTCATAATCTACCATGTCTCTTAAAAAGCAGGCTCTTATTATTGCTAATAGTTGAAAATATCTGTCTACCTAGTTAGAGGATTATATCAGTAAAATGAGAGATTCTTTCCTGAAAATGTACATCTTTATATAACAGATTTAGGATTATTTAAATTGGGTATAAAGATACTACCAGTTCGGTGATGGACTTTACAAGTTAAAGTCTTTTCTACAAAAAAATGTATTTATGGGTGATGATCATGTCTATCGTGAAAATAAATATTTTGATCATAACCTCTCCAGTGACTTACTGACATTGAGGGGTTGATATCCTGTAACCCAGCTAGTGTTCTATGTGACTGGGCTAGAGATCAAAAGGGTAATGCTTCTAATGTTCATAGAAGAATTAGGTAGTAAGCTAGTTGACTAAACGTGTAATCAACACTTCTCATCCTAGGATTCAAACAATGGCTTTTCTCATTGTGTAATGTATGCCTGTGGATCTTTATGTACTATTGCCTTTAGAGATAACAAATTTTCACAGAGTTAGAAAGCAATGAAATACACTTAGCAGTAAATCTTTACTGAGTGTAGTTTAATCTTTCTCTGATGCAGAAAGCACTTTATAATTTTATAGCCCCACAGCTTCATTATTGTGAATGCCAGTTATTATATTGGCTAAGAGCAGAAGTGATGTTGAATCAAAACTATGTGCTAATAGAATCTCGGACTGGGAGAGATGGATGTGTGTTTACCTATATACATCCCTTTATTTTAAATTATATATGATTTTTTTCCATTCTCATTTCCTCCTAGGTTTCCCCCCAGCTTCCCCTCCCCGCCCCTGCCCAGTCTTCTCTACTTTTTCTGAATTTATACATCACTCTCAGTTTCCTTAACAAAAATACAGTTTCAGGCTTTCTCTATGTGAAAACCGTGACAAAGTGATTTTATAGCCAGTTCTGAAAGTGACTGAACTTGACAATTGTATTTTATGACAACCTCTGCTTTCATGTCCCCGGCCTACTTTTATATCAGCATTTTTTTTTATCCCAAATATGAACAGTTTCATATCTCTGCATTGGTTGAAAACAAATCCCTTTGCCAGGAAGACATTTTAATGGAGAAGAGTATGCTTCACTTAAGTCACCAGAGCCTTTACACCTTAACTCTGTAATATTCAATTTCTCACTCACCAAGAACCAAAGCCTTTTTTTTTTTTTTTTTTGGTGGTGGTTTGTGTTCCTAGGGGTTGGGGAAGAATTAGTATTATGGAACTAAACCAGATTAGGGGGGAATGTGAATTAGATTTGGTAACAGATGGTGCTGTGGAAATTAAAGGTTCTTTGCGAATGGAAGCGACAGCAGCTTGTTTCTGTTCTCTCAGTCTCTCCGTTTGTGCACTTGATAGACGGGTATAAATCACAACAATCCCGTCTTGACAGCCAATTTCGAGAATTTGATCTGGTTAAAGACATGACTTTCGTGCTCCACTCCCCAAAACCCGCTTCTACTTTATTTTTATGCAGCACCTTGTCATATTTAGAAAAGCAGACTCACCTGCCTCTCCTTAATGAAATTTTTCATAATTACAGTTTTAGCTCTTTAGTGTTAATTAATTTTCCATTCAGCCTGAATTTTCATAATATCTCTGAGAGATTTTTCCTTCTCTTTATTTCCCCACCGTTTTTACTCATGCCTATGCTTTTGTTGTTTCTAAAGATGCTTTTCACTGTCAGAAGTTCTTATCAGAGGCACTATCTGAGAATCCTAATTACCAAAATCATCATTTGGAAAGAGAAAGGCTTTCATGGGAAGTAGTAAAGTTATCAAATCAGAAAAAATTTTAGAGGTATTGGAAGCAGTCACCCAAAGAGCAGTTATTTCAACAAAATTGCATGGAAAGGTGAGTGACAAGGCTTTTTTTTTTTTTCTTTTTGGCTGATAAGAGCTGCAGAAATGTCTGCTCCATCAGCTGAAATAAACCCCACCAAGTAAATCATGTGACCACAACGTGGCCGAACCGGTTTGCGTCTGTGTTGACCTGGTGAGGATCTAGGAAATGTGAATTAAAGTTCAGAGAATCTAAGTGAGAGACTAGAAATTCCGAACACACTGGGTGGACTCTTTACAGCCAGGCCCTCAGGTCTGACCAGCTCGGGAGAAAAGAACTAAAGCTGCCTCTGACACATCCACGTGGCATTTGGGTACACAACCTATCAAGGAAAAGGAAATAGAAGAGAGGAGGGAAAAAAGTCACTCCAGAAACAAAGATTCTTTGAGCGAGCAACTAACAGTCGGTAGAAATGAAGCTTCCTACTGGCAGTCAAATCAAATGTAGTAACAACTCAAGGACTCCCCGCTGCTTGCTGACAGCGTGGTGTCACACACTGGGACAAACATTCACTTAAACACTGATTGCAGAGAATTGCCCATTCCGCCAACGCCTCCCACCAAAAACGTAATGAGCAAAAAGAGAGCCATTTCTAGGAAAAAACCAAGAGTTCTGCTCCCTGGATCCCACCAGATGATCATGGCACTATTTGGCCTTTGGTCACCCGCTGGGAAGGATTCCTCAGTTGACTGTAGTTGCCGTGGTTGCATTGTTATGTAGCAGGTTGTTGGCTACGTACTTTTTCTTTCTCCTGAAGCACGTACATGCGCGTATGCGCGCGTGCACACGCGTGGGCACACACACACACACACACACACACACGTGCACTGCCCTAACCGTGAAGCTTGGCTAAGTGCAGTAGCAGCCAAGGAAACAAAAGGAAGTTCGGGAAGTGTGCTTTCATGCAGTAGCCCTTGCTCTCAGTCTCATCTGAGTCACAAGCCAGCGTGGGTTTTATTTGAGTAAAATCTTGGGTTGGCCAAAAAGTTCGTTTGGGTTTTTTCAGGCCAACCCAGTATAATTGTGTTTTTTTAATGGCAGCAGTTATTTTAGAAAGCACGTGGGCTCATCCTGCCATGTGACAAGGCAGGATGAGGGTCAGAGTGCGATAGAGGCCTGCCTCCAGTCACACAGCACTGAGACCCCAGCTGGAACCACAGCGCTCCTCCCTCTAGCGCTGCAAGAAGATACAGTTTGCTGAGAAATGAAGGAGAAGGCAGACAAGGTGTGGGAACCCTGGTGTCCTACTTTTTTTTCTTTTTCTGCGGTACGCGGGCCTCTCACTGTTGTGGCCTCTCCCGTTGCGGAGCACAGGCTCCGGACGCGCAGGCTAAGCGGCCATGGCTCACGGGCCCAGCCGCTCCGCGGCACGTGGGATCTTCCCGGACCCGGGCACGAACCCGTGTCCCCTGCATCGGCAGGCGGACTCTCAACCACTGCGCCACCAGGGAAGCCCTGTCCTACTCAGAATTGAGACTAAGATTCAGAAATTTTTCTCTGCACGTTTATCTTTGGACCTTTGAATGACAAACCACAAGCGAATCCTTCCGATCTGAAATCCTGGCCTCTCGGTGGCTTCTATTGTCTTCACTGGATGGTGTCTCACTGCTGAATAATCTCTTTTACAAAACCCATAATGCTGCAGAACAAATCCTTCGTCATTTCCATGGCTTGAATTAAATACATGCGTATATATATGTTATTTTTCATTGCCCGCAAGTAGTGGCTTGGGTGTTTTAGCTTCACCTTCTCTTCAGGCAACTAGCTCAATGAAATGTTTTCTTTTAAAGGAAGAAGACAGAGGAAGGAGTCTTAGGATTAATAATTAGCTGATTTCCCCTCCCCCACACCTCCCCCCAACTCTCCTACTTCAGCTGAACAACACCTAATACCAACAGAATATCATGGTAACCTCTGCTATCATAGATCACCCCCAGACCAGCTGCTTTTGCATCCAGATGTTAACTACTGCAAACTAAGCTATTAAGTTAAAAGTATAAATATAGTTTAACCACTGTCCAACAGGGGAAGATGTGGTTTATTATCTGGTGGTACTATGAATCTCCCTCTAACATAGAAATGTTCCAAAATGCTCGAAGCATTTTATTTATGCTTATTTATTTCAACAGTGATTCCTCCTCAGCGTCTCAGCTTTCTCCCCACTGTGATTCACCCAGTTTCCGGGAGTGTTTCAGAGTTCCACTCCAGAGGAACTGGCCTGTCTCTATGGAGGCAGCTGGCTTATTGGTCATTGTAATTGCTTTTGCAAAACATTTTCTTAATGAGTAATGGGTGACATCAGTATTATGATCTCAATATCCTTACATCAACTCTTGATAGCATTCTTATTTCCTCTTCCAGCGTAGCAAAGAGAATAGGAAAGGGAGATTCAGGCAGCCTGAGTTTTCATTGACCTGGATTTGATTTGTGAACTCCATCACTGGAGTGTGTGTGTAAAGCATCTATATTCGATTTTTAATTTGTAAAGATCAGTGCATAGACTTTCTATGAGTTGAATGTCTGTTTATTTCTCCTTTAGCGAGATGCCTTTAGAAGGTCTTCGTTTAGCTGTCAGTCCCCCCGCTGTTGTGTCGGCTTTTTCTCTTCCGTGTGCTCCTTGACTGCTTGAAAACAGAGTTGTCTGAACACAAGCAAACTTTATTGATCCATATTTCTGTTTGAAAGACCAGAGATTTGTAGAAGGAGGAGACTGTTTCTTTTCTCTAGAAAGCTTACTGCAGAGGAGGTCTGCTCATGGCATAGTAAATCTCTAAGACTGAATAAATGTTACATTCAGCATATATCCTAAGCTTCATTTTGATGATTTATCTTAGGTAGTTTTTTTACCCCATACTAACCTTTTTTTTCTGGCAGGGTCCCCACCTTGTGCCCAGGGCTGTTTCACTCTACCCTGGAGATAGTGATCCGGTCAACACCTGGACATATCCTACATCAAGATGTAGAGCACGTGATTCTAAAGCCCTTCTGGGCCTCTGGCTTTTGGTCCCAGGGGAGTAACTTGTGTGAGGAAAGAACGCTCCTTAGGGATTGGAGATAAAATGCTTTTTTTGCATCCCCTGTGCATCTGAGTTGCTGACTAGACAGTTCTTGACGTTGTCTTCTAATATCCATAGGTGTCCTGGACTTGGGCAGGTGTGAGGATATAGTTAATTAAGCTGCATTAAGGCAAATATACACACTTGTTAAAACACTTAATATGCCTCGGTAATATTGATTACATGACAGAAGTTTGTTTAAACTGAATGGTATTTTTTTCCCCTACTGCTACAGTCCTTGCATGCAATCTGTGTAATAGCTAATAGCCATCATCAGTTAAATATCATGTTAGTTGTAAAGTAATGTCATAAGAATTGATTTGGACTTGGCAGTGGAGGAGAGCTCTCCCTTCAAAGCCAATGTAGGTGATTAGCCAGAGTTTTAAGCAGAATCATGGTTCATATAAACTGTGTATATTTTATAGACTTATAGCTGCTCTATATTACGTGAGAGCCCATTATATTAAAGAAAAGCTCAGACAGTTAATTATGCAAAACATCATGTATGCAATTACCCAGTATTATTATGCATTTAACAGTCTTATTGATTTGCCAGTAGCTCGCTTACTGTATTTAGAGCTATAAACAAGGGATGCGCACCCCCAGATTGACATAGGTCCAAGAAAACAAGCTAAGGAAGAATTACACTAGTAAACACTCCTGCATCAGATCAAATCCTTCAATACAGAAACTGTCAACAACTGTAATTGTGATATCACAGGACCATTTCTTTTCCCATTAATAAAGTTTATCAACCAGGAAGCATCAGAAATCACCTGGTAATGCAAACTGAAGCAATTACAATTGCCAACATCTAAAATAGTCTGGATAACTTAACAAGGCGCTGGGCAGTGGCCTCTGGCTGGAATGGCACAGTAAGAAAGGATGCAGGCACTTTCTAACCCGTACCCTTAGAACACCCCCAGTGTGAACAGTGCACTTCTCTTTGCTGAAAAGGAATGGAATCCATTTCCCTTCCTTTGTTTTAGGGACAACAGCAGGAGGAGAGGCACAAGGTTTTATAGATCTTTCTCTATATCCGATTGGATGGCCAACCATCCCGGGTTGTCTGGACTAAGGAAGTCCCAGGACATGAGATTTCAGTGATTAAATCAGGATAGTCGACCAACCTAATTTCAGAGCAGAATTGAACACTGGAGCCCTAAAAGCAGATAGGGTTTCAGCAAGGTCCTTCCTGGTCATGGTTTAGCCCTAGGTATGAAATTATATTCCTGGGGTGCTTTCAACGACTGGCCAGAAATGAGTTCCAAGTGTCCTGTTTTTATTTGTCCTAAACTTCTTTGCTTAGTGTAGCACACGTGGCCCTTGACAGAACTGGGAAAGCGTTCAGCTTACATAGAGGCTCCGATTTGTTACTTGAAGGAGCTGGTCCCTGCTTCCCACACAACTTAGCTACATCTCTTGTCAACAACTCAAGCATCAGCTTTGTGGGGAGCTGTTTGCTTACTCTGGTTCTTGACAGAGTAAGTTGCAAAGAGTCTTTTAGACTATACGCACAAGTTATTTGTTCAAAGAATCAAGAAGCGGCATCACTAAATCACTGTGATCATGTTATGCAGACCTCTGTTCCATTAGATGGGCCTCCACGTTTATTAAAGAAGACCTAAAATAATATCTAAGTGTGTGTGCATATGTGTGCATGTGTTTTAATCTTTCTGGCGTGTGGGTCAGGATTTACAATTCCTTCTTTACAATTAATGGTCTCCTTCTGTTAGGTTAACCAGGCAGACCTGAAGATATTTCTTATTAAAAGAAAAAATCCTCTCTCTTCCTTCCCCAACTAAGCCAGTGTACCTTAATGCAATGATGATATGTTAGACCCAGCAGTTGTCAAAGCAGCGTATTACTGTGATGCCATAATGACACCCTGTCTCTGTAAAGTAGTCATGTTTTCTCAAATCACACGTTGCACCGTTGATTTCTGACATGACACTTCATTCGGTTGCTTTCTCTTTCTTCAGCATCACCATTCTTTGACAATAGCAGTGGTGCCCATTTTGTTACTAAGTGATTCACATTTTGCCACTTTACGAGAGTGCAATTAGTTGAAGCAGGAGAGAAAAAAAAAAAAGCTCATTGTAAAGTGGCGTGCTTGGAGTTGTAACTCAGACTGCCAGCGGGGCTGCTGGGGTCATGAGCTTTGAAGCCTGGGCCTCGGGGAGCCGCTGCCTTAGTCTCGGAGGTTTTCTTCTAAAAGCATTAAAACAAAACCCAAAACCTGTAGGCTAATAAAAGCTTCTTATTTTTTGAAACAAAAATACTTAAATATTCAATCTGGTGATTTCGGCAGGTAGAAAAACCGACCAATCCTTATAGCTTCCTTCCTATTTTGGATAGGTTAAGTTATGAGCAGTAGGACTTTTGATAACCTTCCTTTCCAGCCCTGAAGTTCTCTGATTCAGTGAGAGAACTAAGGATTCTGTCTTCTTATTTCTCTCTCTCTCTCTCTTCTCATATTTGTAAACTCGCAGGTTTGCTGGTTCCGTTGTTGTTATGTAAAAATTTGAGATATAAATTGATAAAGTGTTTGGAATTTATAATGATGATGGGTACCTTTTCTGGCCCTTAAGGATGATAAGGAAGAAAATTAACTAGCGAGTTGTTGAGTTGTCACTTATTTAGCCTATTTAGGTGTCTGTCACTGAAATCGGTATAATAAAATTTCAAAACAATCTTGCCTTGGTGTTAAAATCAGGAAGGCCAAAGAAGACCTGTACACGTGTGTTGCATTGATGCACCACTTTTTTTAGGAGGGAAATAAAGTAGCAAATGAACTCAGGTTTGGTATAAAATTCAAAAGGTGAAATGCAGCTGCGTATTACGAACTTTTATTGGGTTGGCCAAAACGTTCATTCGGGTTTAGGTGAAACTAAAAGACACATTTTTAACTTTCACGAAGAACTGTTGAACAACGTATTCACTAACCGAATGAACGTTTTGGCCAACCCAATAGTTTGGTGAAAGGATTAATAATATTTAATCATATATAAGCCTATGGAACGTAGGCTTAAGTCCCTTCTGGGAAATGTAGACCACTCTGGACACTTACACATTGCCCAGAAATTCACAGCAATTCACTCACAGTCACACATTTACCTGGATCTAGGTAGCCTCTCTGAAAACAAGCTTGATAATTATAATATAAATGGAATATTAACTGACAGATTATCTTGTTTTCCCCTCCAGCAGCAACTTTAATTGATTCTTATTCTTTTTGTCCGTCACTTTCTCCCTATACATGAACACCTGTACGTACAATTAATCAACTGTCAAAAATTACATTTTTAAATAGTCCAGCAACCAAGAAGCTTTATTTGCCTGATCATGAGTATCTAACACCAAAGATAAATTTTACTCTTGCTAACCCTTAGGGAAGGCTGGGCAAGAAGTTCCTATGTTGAAGCAGGATCATCAGAATTTATATATAAATGTATATATATATGTATATATGTATAATATATATAATAGAACATATATAGAATATATATAGAATACAGAAGACTATACCTCAAACTGTATTGAAAATACTTTCTAAAGCACTGCAATGTCTCTGGCCTCTGAAAGGCTGTTATATCCCTCAAATTTAGTTTCTTATATGGAAAATAAACGTTATTCTTGACATGGTTATTTCTCCCTCCAGTTTATTCTCAGGGTGTCCACTCAGAGAAGATGTTTAGAAAGTTGCTTCTCTTTTTCCCTTGTGTCTCCCATCATTTCTCTTAAAATAAAAAAATAAAAACAACTCTACGTAGCCTTTAAAATAAATATTTCCCACATTTTTCCAACACATGTTATTTCTATTCGTAATTCTTAACTAAATTTAGCTTTTTATTAATCCAACGTGACCTAAAATTTCTGCGTTAACAGCACAATGTGGAATTGGTCTTACTCTCTTTGGCTCCGGATAAAGCCATCATCTTGAAAATGGCTCTTTCTGACAAAAAGGTGTTCTTTTGAAATAAAGTCTTATTCACTACATTCCTCTTAGAGTTAATGTGAATTTTAGTGCCTCTAATTTTAGGTTGAAGTGAAGTCTAGAATAAAACCCACCAGCTGACAATTGAATTTATAGATAGTTGTGAATATCTCAGGCTTCAATAATAGAGCTGTAGAATTTCAGAGACAGAGAGGGGGAGAATTAAGACCCACTGTAGTTTTAGGGTATAATGTAATGGTATCTAGGAAACGTTCAGTGTAATGAGTTAAGCAGTAATTAGGAGACAACTGTGTTCTTTCAGAGTCTGTTTTGGTGTCACTCCAGACCCTGGGGAGGGTGACTCAACAGGGTAGCCTTGTAGCCAGCGTGGTGGCTTCTTCAGCCACTTTTCCACTCATGGGTGAGTGTGAATGTCATAGAGCCTCTGTGTGTGCCAGCACTACCCCTCTTTGCTTGGCTATTTCAAAAACATGAGTGAACACCTTGAAAAACTCTCTGTTGGCTTCAGGACATTTCCGCACTGGACTTTGGAGTCAGCCCTGAGTTGAAATCCCGACTCTAACACTTCCAAACTGTATGACTTTCAGGAAATTGTTTGATGTCTGAGGCTCTGTTTCCTAAAGAGTAATACCTCCCTCATAAGGTTGTCTTGGGGATTAAATGAGGTAATATTTGTAAAGTACTCAGGTCAACGCCTGACATGTAGTAAGCACCTGATAAATGGCAACTCTATTATTATTTCCACTGGGCAAAAAGCTATTCATTAAGGAAGCAGTTCATGTCTGAGAAGAAACATGTAAAACCTACAGCACTGATCCAGCATGTTCACTTTCCTTTACAGCTACAATGGCCAGACTTGTGTAGGAGAAGAGATTGCCCCTGTCCAAAGGCTTCCCTGGCCACTTGAACTTCCTGAATTTTCTTGCTTCCATCCAGATTATTGCAAAGTTAGGGGCTGAGAATTTCGAGGAGACAGCTGGCTGGAGACACCCAATTTTTCAAAGACCTTAACAACATGCATTTGACACATAAACATTTGGTGACTTTGCAAATAACCCTTCCATAAATAGGAGGGTGATTCCTCGCCTTGCTTCTCAGTCAAGAGTTCTGCACATTTTAGAAGTCCATGAGAAAAAGCCCGAGGGAAAGAAAATTGGGATAAAACTGAACAGAGACAATCCAAGAAAAGAGAGAGAGAGAAAAGAGGGCCCAGGGAAAGGGTGGTCAGTTTTGTGATCAAGCAGCTCAGAGCAACTCTCCTTGGGAAAAAGAAAAAATGATTAAGAAATGGTGCCTCGCAGGCAGATGGCGAAAGAGTTAATTGTCATGGCTGTGAGAAGTTCAGTGCCAGAGAGAGGAAAGGGGAGCAACTGTGTTTTAGTACCCTAATAACTTCTAACTGTAGTCTAAGATCATAATGTATGTGTGAGCAGTCCAGTAATTATAAGGTAATAAGTGAAGGGGTAGAGTAAGTGCTTTAAATTAAAAGGAATTTGCAGGGCTGCTGTAAGTCAGTGCCGACCCGCTTTCTTTCAAACGTTGACTTGAGGAAAAGTGCTTAGCCCAGAGTGCAAGCTGGGAGACAAGGAGAGCGATCTATTAATTACAGAGCTCATTAACAGTGACGGGACAAGGCAGCAGATGCGGGAGGGGGCGGACGCCTGGTTCAGGCTGGAGGGGGATATTTTTTCTTTCTTGAAAAAGAAAGCTCTTGAGGAAAGGACAACCCAAGTGGGTGGGCAAAAGCAAGAAGATATTTTTGTGGATTTCTCCTTCCTGTTTGCTCTCTTCACATCCTGAGTTTGCTTTACTTTAGAAAGCAGCACAGAACTTCCGATGGAAAATCTGCTAGGTAAGAGGCAAGCTCTTGCTCTGGACGCTTTGCTTTTGAGACCGCCTTCTCGGAACCGTTCAGTGAACATTCCCTGATAGGAAATAACCATATTTCCCTTCGTTTGAAAGTAGCAGAACAGTGGGGGAAGGGGGCACCCGGAGGAGAGCATGAAATTTGTGATAAAATATCATTAGATTTATAGTGAAAGAGATAATTGCATCCCTTCGGTTATCCTGTGACTACTCCCCCAAATTCGAGTGAATGACCATTACCCTGTGGGATTCCCATAAATCACCTTTCCACCCGGAAGCAATTATCTAAGTTTGTTTCTCAGCTGTCACCTCTCCTTTCTATAGTGGGCTCTCAGAAGGTTCCTAGAGACTTGGCTAAAAGGGGTTTTGCACTATGGCGAACCAGAAAGAAAATGGGACCAATTATATCTTTTCATCTAATTACCTCTTCAGAAATTTAATCACCTACGGGTCTGACAAAGTAAGAGGGGCAGTCTGTTTCTTCTAGATAAGAGAGAGAGTTGGTTAGATTAGATGCTTCATCATATTTCCTTTTAGGAGGTATGATGTTAAAAGACCAAAGGAAGGGGAGAAAAAGAGGCCATCGCAAATCTCATTTTTTCAGGGCAAAATTTGATACATCCTTACTTTGCTGAATATGAAGTATCAGGTTTATGGATTCACAGGTGTACTGAAGGCTCAAATGGCTTTTAGTGATTCCTCTCCAACAGTGGCAAATCGCACATGCAGACACGGACACCTGTAAACACATGTACATGTTTATTAATCAGTGCTGGTGATCATTTCACTGTTTTGTGGGCTCTAGGAAATAATCCTTAAATATTGGCTAGCATTTTATCCTTGATGTCTTTCTGTATCGCTAAATGTCTAGGAAATAGAGCAATTTAATTAAAGAGGCAATGTGATTGAGGATATATTCCCTGTGTGTCTTAGATCAATAAAAGACACAGTTATGCTTATGGAAGCGTGCTGACAAACAGTAATTACAGAGCTGAGGAATCATCTGTTCGGCCTTGACAATAAAAGTTTAGTTCTGCTCATAATAAAATGACTGCAACATCAGAAAATGGAAGAGAAAAGTAGAGTGAGGATAAGGGTAATTTTAGAAGTGATATGGACTTTACAAATTACTCCTCTTCCATGGATACATTTAGAATCTAGAGAGTTGATTTAGATACTGACAGTGGTTCTCCAAGAGAAAGGTACAATGAAAGGAACTGGGTCAGTTAGAGCTTTTGTTTATGGCCTGTCTGGGCACTTTGATGTAACCCTGTCACGCCCTTATGCTGATTGCCTTGTTGTAGAACAAGAGATATTGACTAGAGAATGATGTGTAGTCCTTGGTTCTTAGGCAGCACTCTCAAAGAGCAATGTCTAACGTATGAATTCTTCTCTTTTTTTTTTCTCCTTTCGATCTTTTTTTGCACTTTCTCTATTTTTTCACCTTCTCTTTGTTTCTACCTATTTTGGTATCTCTGTTTGACACTCTCCTCTTTCTCTCTCTGTTTGCACCTCCCTAAACCTCAGGCTTCTCTGCAGAATGTCAAACAAAGATCGACACATTGATTCCAGCTGTTCGTCCTTCATCAAGACGGAACCCTCCAGCCCGGCCTCCCTGACGGACAGCGTCAACCACCACAGCCCAGGTGGCTCTTCAGACGCCAGCGGGAGCTACAGTTCAACCATGAATGGCCATCAGAACGGACTTGACTCGCCACCTCTCTACCCTTCTGCTCCTATCCTAGGAGGTAGTGGGCCTGTCCGGAAACTGTACGATGACTGCTCCAGCACCATTGTTGAAGACCCCCAGACCAAGTGCGAATACATGCTCAACTCGATGCCCAAGAGACTGTGTTTAGTGTGCGGTGACATCGCGTCTGGGTACCACTATGGGGTAGCATCCTGTGAAGCCTGCAAGGCATTCTTCAAGAGGACAATTCAAGGTGAGTGAGGGTTGCACCTGGCGATACCCACCCTCCTCCAGCCTCGTGATGGTTGGTTGGTTGGTTGGTTTTCGTGGTTCTAGTCCTTGTTAGTCAAGTTGTGCTTTTTTTTTTTTTGCGGTACGCGGACCTCTCACTGTTGTGGCCTCTCCCGTCGCGGAGCACAGGGTCCGGACGCGCAGGCTCAGCGGCCATGGCTCATGGGCCCAGCCGCTCCGCGGCATGTGGGATCTTCCCGGACCGGGGCACGAACCTGTGTGCCCTGCATCGGCAGGCAGACTCCCAACCACGGCACCACCAGGGAACCCAAGTTGTGCATTCTTAATTCTATCCTGAGTACAAAATAGAAATAGGTTAAAACTGATAGTGGAGGATTTGTAGAATAGACTCCACCCCCCCACCCCCATATGTTCCCTATCAATTCCACGTTTACTATCAAGCTCTAAAGATGGAATGATAATAAGCTTTGGGTGGAGCTTAAAAGAGCACAGCTGTTATTAGAGCAGTGGGGGTCTGGATAGCAACTGAACCGATGCGCACTGGATAAATAGTGCTTTTACCTCTTCTGTTCTTCGTATGGCTAAAATGATAAATATTTTAGACCAGTGGTTTTCAAACTAGAGTGTGCATCAAACCCGCCTGGAGAGCTTGTGAAAATGCAGATCACCCACTCCCAGAGCTTCTGATTCATTACACCTGTCTCCGGTAGGGGGTCTGAGAATTTATATTTCTAACAAATTTTCAGATGATGCCGATGTTGCTGGTCCAGGAACTACACTTTTGAGAATCACTTCTCTAAACAAATTTAATTTTCTACGCCCTTCCTTCTTTTCCTGTGGTTGGATGTACTTTCCCCACCTTTTTAATAAATGTGTATGAAAAAGCTTCCAAACTGTACCAAAATATAAAATATGCCTCCAACATATGTAAGACATACCCAAACGTTTATAGATCTCCGGATTTATAAATAACAATATTATTTCCCACCGAAAAATGTAGAAAAACATGACTAAAATTTGTATGTGACCCTTTAATAGGAATCCACAAATACAAAACTCAGCTCCTTTTCAAAGCTATAGATAATTACAGAAAATTATTTTTCACTTGTTTAGATCCTTTGTGATACACTTTTGAAGAAAATAGAGGAAGGAAAGAATCATTGTTTATTGAGGATCCCCAGCACACCAGTGATTCTATTCTGCTCTGCTCCGTGGTTTACAAAGCGTATCTTCTGGGAATGTCCTGGCGGTCCAGTGGTTAGGACTCCACGCTTTCACTGCTGAGGGCCTGGGTTCACTCTCTAGTTGGGGAACTGAGATTCCACAAACCACGTAGCATGGCCAAAACAAAAATACCCAAAATGTATCTTCTTAACCAGTTATAGAGATAAGTGCGTTTTCCCTCATGTCAGTGGTTCTCAACCTTGCAGGCTCACTGGAGTCACCTGGAGACATAAAAAAGAAATACTGATGCCTAGGGCCATACCCCCAAATTCAGAATTAATTGGCCTTGGGTGCAGCCAGGGCAAGCGGGGATTTATGAAAGCTTCCTAGTTAATGCTTCATCTAAAGCCGAGGTTAAGAACCACTGCACCCTACCGTGCTGTGTTCTGTGACAGTGCTTCTGAAGGTGTGGCCGCTATCAGTATCACCAGGGAATTTGTTAGAAATGCAGATTCCCATCCTTCATCCCAGATGACCTCCGTCAGAATCCCTGGGGGAGGGCCCAGCAATTTGTGCTTTGCCAAGCCCTCCAGGTAACTCTGATGCTCACCCGAGTTTGAGAACCACAGCTCTGTTACCGTGTCGCTGCTGATTTACCGCTGACAACTCTTCTTTGTCATCTACTGGTCCCTTGTTGGACATAACTGAAATCAGTTTAATAATTGTGTGACACGCTTACTGGCTTTTAAAGTGCAAAGGGGATGATGTGTGTTAAACTCTACTCCTTCTAAATGTTTTAACAAAAGGTGATTCTGAACCCCTTTATGAGCACAGAGAGTAATCTTCTACTCTTTCCTTTCAAGAGCATGTGGGCAGGCAAGTCTTTTCACCCAGTAGCACTGAAGATCTTAGTGATTGTCCTTAGTGGAACAGGTGGTACCATCTCCCATTGCTTTTGTGCCATCTATCACATAATCACTTCCTTGATGTATGGCTGATGAATACACAGTTAAAGAGTTCAAGTGCACAGTTGTTCAAGGTATCATAACTCTTACATAATAGAGTGGATCTATCAGCCTAATCTTTTCACGGCCTTTCATAGTTTTAACGGAAGAACACAAGCCAAGTTAGTGTGGAGTATGTATGAATTACCTAAATATTTTAATAGCTGTATCTTCATATTTAATGGATCATCATAGCCATATTTAATTAGCATTTTCTTACAAAAATGCTTCATCCACTGGACCTTTCTTGTCTTTCTTCTCATTTATAAACTGAAGGCGTTAATACCTACCTCAAGGAATGCTTCTGGATAAAGTGAAATACAAAATCACATGTAAAGTGAGTAAATAAGAACAATGATGATCTGTATGCGAAGCTTCCTCTCACTTTGGGGCATTTGAAAGTATCTCTTCAGCCTGCTTACTAGATTGCAAAACTTGAGAATGAAAACACGCTTCAAATCTTTGGGTTCTTACCAGCCATTGTCCAACAGTATTAGAATACGGATGCTACAGAGCATCTCAAATTTAAACTGTTAGTAATTTGATTCTGTGAACTCAGTTTACACAGCTCGGGGTCTAACTACACAAAGATAAGGGAGTGTTTGGGGATAAATTAACAAATACTGTGTACACTGGTGTAAGCAAGATGGTCTCAATATGAAAAACCATTCCCAGTTACTCAACAAATACTGACTAAAAACCTACTGTGGGCCTGGCACTGTGCTGGCCTGAGTTTCAGCCTAGCAACACTTTACGAAAGCTTGGTTCCCAAAGGGTTGTGGATTGCAGTGAATTCCTCCTATAAATGTCTCCTGCTTTGAGGGAACACCAAAGTTTTTTGTTTTGGGAGGGGGGGGTGGTTGAAACAACGTGGTCCTTAGTATGTTTGCCAAAGATAGGACAACTATGTGAAAACATTTCCTGACAGTTGTTTAAAAAAAAAAAAAAGAAATCCTATCGCTTAGCTATTAATAGCCGTGCAATAGTTACTTACCGAGCGATCCCTGGAATAGAACAATTGGACTTCTATCGCTGATTCTTCCTTAGGATGCTGAAATGCTACCAAAAGCTTCACAGGGTGATTCTTGGCATTGATGTATAGTGCTCCGTTCTACTCCATATTGGAGACAGCAACTTTCAAGGGCTTTGAGCAGCAGACAGACATGTCACTGTCCAGATTAGCACTCTGGGCTTGCCCACCTGGCTGTGCTTGTAGCTGGCAGCTGGGTGGTACTCCTGCTGCCCTGCTACCCTGCTAGCTACATCAGCGGGCATCGCACCGTGGTGCTCACTTAGCCCCAAAAAGGCAGTGAGGCAAATAAAGGGATTAAATTGTGAAAGTGTAATGTAATAATTAGGGTGGTAATTGTAAGGGAGATTGGAACAGCCCCTCCTTCCTCTGGCCAACTAGTGATAGCGATTCAACTCGGAAGATGTTGAAAGTGGCCGAATCTGTTGCATCATCACAGATGCTTAGTCTGATGTGGAAGGGACCATGGAATCCGTTCTCATGCCTTGAGGCAGCATTGCGGCCAAACTCTCCTTGACCGATGGTAGTCTTTCCCTTCCCTCCCTTAAAGCTCTCCCACAGAATGAGAAAGGATTATGCAACTGCCCTTAAGAACAAGTCTTTCCACCATCTCATAGCCCCTGTGGCCAAGGGGGTAAGTGTGGCTTCCTGGTTCTGCTCTCATTGACTTGACTAAGGGACATAGATATTCAAAGCCATAGTCATGGGAATATTTCCTCTTTAGAATTTTTATTTCTTGTTATAACAATTTAAGAGTGGTTATCCAAAATGTAATACATTTTAATAGTTGGACAAAATACTTCTTAAATTTAGAGCCAAAAGAACATATATCCAGAGCACCTCTTGTGAAAAGTAATGAGAGTTGTTCTTTTCAAAGCTGAATGTGATATTCCAGTTGCGAAAGGCAATTAATCATAAATTTCAGTGAAAGTCAACCAGAAAGGCATATTTTACTTATTGACTGTTTCTAAGTTATCATTGGAAAACTATTGAATTAGGTCAACACTTAGGTAATAGTCAAAGTTTTGGAAGGTTTTAGTTTGCTTTTTTCTTTCTTTTCCTGACCAAAAACGTTTTAGAGGATTTTGACTGTTCTGTCATCCCACAGGGTTACAATGGCAGCAATGATTTCATTGTCGTTTTCTAGGCTTATTAGTTTTTGTGTGTGATATCGTTATTCTGATTTTTTTTTTCTAATTCTAGTTTGGCCTTAATTCATAAATGAGTGGGAACTTCTGTGGGGGGTTTTTTGGGTTTTTTTGTTTTTGTTTTTGGTACCTTCTCATTAAGAGTTTTCCCTGGATTCTTGTTAAGGAGGTAAGAGAAGGAAAATATCTTTATATCCCCCCAAAGTCAATATATGTTTCATTATTTAATTCACAAAACACTAACCCCCTGAAGTTTTTATGCCTATATAAGAGTATGGAAAATAAGTTGTATATATTTACTAACATAACCATTTCAACCATTCATTTTGTGCTAGAAATATGGCATTCCCCCCCTCTTTTATAAAGAGGATATTATGGGCTTCCCTGGTGGCGCAGTGGTTGAGAGTCCGCCTGCTGATGCAGGGGACATGGGTTCATGCCCCGGTCCAGGAGGATCCCACGTGCCACGGAGTGGCTGGTCCCGTGAGCCATGGCCGCTGAGCCTGCGCGTCCGGAGCCTGTGCTCCGCAGCGGAAGAGACCACAACAGTGAGAGGCCCGCGTACCGCAAAAAAAAAAAAAAAGAGGATATTATATATTTTTAAAATAGGGGATTTTTTTTTTAAGATATTCATTCTAGCATGGGTTTTGGATTCATATAAAACCAGGTCCAAGTCTTAGCCACTTACCTGCTGAGAAGCCATAACTTCTCTGTGCCTCCCTTCCCCAGGTGGTAAGGATTAAATGAAGAGACTATCAAAGAGTCTGGCCCATAGTAAGGGCTCAATAATCGATTGACTGTGGTTGCTATTGGCAGTATGACTGGGCTATTCAAGCATTGGGTGGTTCAAATACTCTAGGACAAATGGATGTCTTTGATGCTAAACTAGAAGGACCTGTGAGCTTCTCAGCTCACAGCTACCCCCCTTTTGCTCTGATAATAAACTTTCTCTCCCTGTAGCCATTTTTCACAATAGTGCCCTTTTATATTAGAAGACATTTAGGCGGGCCGATTGGAAATTTGATTGGTTTTATATAGTTTGTTTTGTTTTGTTTTTTGACTGTGCTGCTCGGCTGGTGGGATCTTAATTCCCTGACCAGGGATTGAACCCAGGCCCTCGGCAGTGAAAGCACCAAGTCCTAACCACTGGCCCACCAGGGAATTCCCCTGGTTTTATGTAGTTTTATGGTGATCAATTTTTTTTTTCTGTGACTGTGGATGGGAAACTAGGTAAATCAGAAAGGGAACCTGAATCTTATCACTTGAGTAAAATATCCCAATTAAGCTTTGAATGGGGGATTCAGGAAATAAAAAAGCAGAATGTCTTTGCAGCGTGAAATCTAGGAGTGACCATCATAAGAACCAAGTCCACTTCCGGTGTTCATGGGACCTGATACAGTGTACACCCACATATTGTGTATGTAAATATGTAGGCGTTTGTGAATTAAGATAACAAACTGCTAAGTCAAATATGTTCTGTTCTCTTATTTGACAAATGTGCCTTCACAGTGGCCTGGGAGGCTAGCTTGGCATTTTTAATTCTTAGACTCCTAGGAGTTTTGTGTCAGAAAGAGGCAGTAGAAGGAGAGCCAGCTTTTAGCTTGCAGCCCAGCGCATTTCCCTTCCTTCCCCTCTGCCTTCCTTCATGTCTGGTACATAGTGTGGACTCCCCTGCCCCCATGTCCAAGACCCATCCACCCCTTCCTAACAGCTGCACCTTGACCACGCACAGGCCTTGTAACGTGCACTCCGGCACTGCGGTCCAGCCCAGGCCATCTTCCAGAGGAGTGACCCAGGGGAGAGGGCCACGCAGGTCCTGGAACAGGTTTTGTAGGGGTTTATCCTGGGAATTCGGGAGTCCTGGGTACTTGGGATCATGCGGTACAAGGGTGGCTTGTCTCCTTAGCCTGTGGAAGGGCTTGCACCATGATACTTTCTAAAGCGCAGGGCTTTCAGGTGGGGGGGCCCTCCTAGTCTGAGTCTAAAGGTGACACTGATAAGAGCCTAAATCTCACCTTAAACATAGGGCATTAAGAGGAGGAAGGCGTATGCTAAAGGTGAATGGGCACAGTCTGTGGGTCTGCTGTTTTCCACCCTGAATTGTTGACTCCTTCCTGAAGTAGACGGCTTAGTCCTAGAGGACCTTTCCTGGATGTAGCATTTTCTTTGCCGTCCATGTGCTATTTTAGTCTCAGAATAGAATATTTGCAGCACTGGCGGAAATAACTTATAAATTGAGTGTCTGTGCATCTTATGAACCTTAGCAAGGAAAATAATAAGATATTATCTGTTTAACTTAAATAGCATTTAGAGAAAATCACTCTCCCGGTTTGTACGTAGCATCTTTTAAAACGAATAAGTTCTAAAATTAAAATCCAAAATAATACAGAATTGACTTAATGAATCTCAGTGATTATCAGTTTGGATGCAGTATTAAATTAAATATTGAGGTGATATTTTCAAAAGAAATATTGTCTAAACCTCATCTGCTTTAACTCCGAGCTTGCTTTTGTTATGTTTAATTGACTTTTCCACTTTTCCTTGCATTTGATGCCAATTTTGTCTGAGTTTTTGAAATGCATGAATGTTGCCAAGTTATCAATGAGAAATATTATTCTCCTGCTATTTTAATTGTTAGCTTCAGTGTTTATTTTAATAGTAAAGTTTAGTATTGCAGACTTTCTTTGCGGGTAAAGAATATGTATTATGCGAATTGATATTTTAGGAAACAGCACAGTTTACAGTTTGATCTCTCTCAGTTTTGACTTAGTGGACCCACTTCTCAGGATAAATGAGTAGTGATTGCTTTTTCATGGTTTGTTCTGACTTTTAGGAATTGGCCTAAATTGTCATCACTTCTCAGGTTGTTGAAGAGCTAATGGTAACAAAATTCTTCTATAAAGGACCAGAGAGTAAAACAGATAGTAAATATCTTAGGATCTGTAGGTCACATGCGTTCTCTGTCATGTACTCAGTTTTGCTTTGTTTTATTTTTTAAGCTGTTTAAGAATATAGAAACCACTCTGAGCTTGAGGTCATACCAAAACAAACCTAGGGCTAGATTTGAAGGCTGGCCCTAGTTTGGGTAGCTGCTAGACTAAAACACCCTCATTTCATCTTCCTTGTAGGCAACAATGACTACCAGGATTTTCATATCAGAGGACTTTCTGGACAGCTTTGCATGCATATCATTTATTTAAATTGAAAGCAAGGTCTCTATCGTGATGATTTTTTTTAGCCTATTATCTCAGTTTTCAGAATATTTTTTTCCCAGGAATTAAAAGTTTCTAGCCTCTTTTCACTGTTCACTATGACATACACATGTGTGTATCAGCCAGCTAATCAGAAAACAGAATCAATGTAAATGAAAATAAAGTAACATTTAGAGTCACTGACAAAAAGTTGGATCTTGGTTGTATAAAATAAGAGTGATTAATTTTCAGAGATTAAATTGCATGGTTGGTCTTTGATCAGGGAAAAGAAAAGAGAAGAAAATTTAATGATCCCCACTATTTTCTTTTGTCCTTCAGATGTTAGGAACTCACATGTGCAACACTGGCGTCTCTGGTATCATTTACATGTTTATTAAACACATTGCATTATGTTACTGTATTTTGAAAGTCATTTAAAATCAACATATTTTAACCTCCTGAGAGGGTATATTGTCCAGTTGGGTGACAGTAGATAGGAACCTATCCCATGTAAGGGGTATATGCCAGTGGCATTCAAGGAGGAAAAGAATTTGCAATGAAACTTTTTTATGCCATGGTAAAAAGTCCAGCTGTAGTTCACTGTCAAATTAGTGAGATTGAATAATTAGTCAAGTTAAGCAGACACAATTCACTTTCCTAAGCAATATATTTGCAAAACGAGTGACCCTCTCTTCTACTGTCATTTCACAGTGGTTGGGAAGAAATTATGGTCTGCATTTTATGATTCTCTGGTAAATGATATTGCATTTATTTTTATTTATTAAAAAAAGATGTAGTAGTAATATTGCTAATTCTTAAAAGTGCAATAGTTACAATTAATAAAAGGACAAGCTTGTTAGTAATTTTTTTAAACTTAGTTCTATTTTCACACTTTAACTAAATTTCTAATATATCTGTAATATTAGTATATTCTCCATTGACTCTACTCTGATACGGCCTATGTTATAGAATCAAAGAAAATAAGAATGTTATTCTGGATTATCTTTACATATGCACACTTAAGAGGCTATGCTCTCTCTCTTTTCTAAATTTTTGTAAACTTTTTTTTCTTAAAAAAAAAACCCTCTGTACTCAGAAAATAAAATCCATTTCCCATGGTTCACCTGAGCCAGGGTCCTCAGAAGTAGCAGCCAGGAAGGAAAGGGGCTCCCAGGTGCTGATTGTAGGTGGATCTGGCGTGAGAACTGGTTCCAGTGTCCAGATCCACCTGTGCCATCCATACTTACCTGGATGTCCTGATCCTCCTGTGCCATCCATACTTCCTGATAAAGTCACTTTCTTATGGGAAAGGAAGCACGTGCATTGCCATTTCCTCCAGGGAATCTGTTGGCGAATACTTCTCTTTTCCTAGCCTGCCCCAGCCTACCACGGGTCAAATCCACAACCTCTCCCAGCACTGCACACCAGCTCTTCCAGCAAGTCACTGGTGAGAAGGAAGTTTGTGTTGTTTACATGCTCAGGTCAGAAGGACTTCATGGATTAGTTCCAGTTAATTCTTTAAAAACCCCATTTACTTTCTCATCTGTTAGCTAAGTGGATTTTTGCATCTGTGATGGGACTTCTTAGGTAGTAGGGTGTGGCTGATACTTTGCCTACAGACAACTGGACTTGCACCCAGGTCACCCTAGTATTATCTGATGACTGTTTTGATGAAGAGGCTGGAGGCTGTTCTTTGAGGACAAGATGAACTCCCAAGAAAAGGTATCAGTACCTCTCTTAACATTCTAATAGCTTTCATTCTTTCCTCTTGGTTCTCCCTCACTCAGAACCAAGCCCTGACGAATAATGCTGTTTCGTTCAGAGAATAACCAATAAATTACATTGTTAGAATGGCTTCCGTCTACAGAGCATCATATTAAATGCTTGAGCACAAATAGTAGGAAAGATACACTGCACTTCTTATTTTTCAAAGTGCATGCTTTAACATATGTTAATTACATGATAAGATCCTTCTTCGCATAAATTCAGAATTGGTTCTGGCTGAATCCAGTTAGGATACACTAAAATGTTCACCCTAAAGGTAGGAAAGGAAACGGAAAAAATGAGTGATGAGGGTTCTGCTGTCTAAAGTTCCTATTGATGCGAATGTGGGTCACTTTTTTGGGTAATCAGTTGCAGGAGTATATGTCTCAATATGATTTGAATCCTGAGGATTTGTTACTTGTTAGAATTCAGGTTTCGGAAGCTGTGAGACAGGTTGTGAGGAATGGCAGGGTGGCGTTCAGTGGCATGGGTCAGAAATTTTTTTCTTTACTGGTCAAGCCCAAGGCAATGATTCATTTTTCTGATATATTAAGATAACATCATAGAAGTGATAAAGTACACACAGGGCGTTGATTAAGTTTCTTTTGAAGTTGCTTTAAGTTGTTGGGATTCAACAGGCCTGGTCATTGGAGTTCTCTTGTTACACCATTTCAGAAGTTTTACCTGAAAGCAAAATTAGATAATGGATGCTGGTAAAGTATTCTGGTTTATACGAAAAGTAAATATAAGTTTATATGTAAAACAAATGATGTTCCAACATACTTTTTATTTATTTTATTTTTTCACATCTTTTTCTTTTTTTTTTTTGGCCGCACTGTGCGGCACGTGGGATCTTAGTTCCCCCATCAGGGATCGAACCTCCGCGTCCCCAGCATTGGAAGCGTGGAGTCTTAACCACTGGACCCCCAGGGAAGTCCAATTCATTTTATTTTTTATTGTGGTAAAAAGCATAACATAAAATGCACATAACATAATATATAAGTTAAAATTTTCCATCGTAACCATTTTTAAGGGTACAATGCCTTAGTGCTAACCATATGCGTATTATTGTACAACAGATCTCCAACATTATCTCATCTTGCAGAAATGAAACTCTATACCAATTAAATAACAACTCCCCATCTTCCCCTTCCCCCAGCCCCTGGTAATCACCATTTTACTTTCTGTTTCTATGAGTTTAACTACTTTAGAGTACCCCCTATAAGCAGAGTCATGTAGTATTTGTGTTTTTGTGACTGGCCTGTTTCACTTAGCATACTGTCCTCAGTCCATCTATGTTGTAGTATATGTCAGGATTTCCTTTTTTTCACAGCTGAGTAATATTCCATTATATGTATACACCACATTTCCTTTTTCCATTCATTCATCAATGGACATTAGGTTGTTTCTGCCTCTTGGTTACTGTGACTAATGCTGCAGTAAGCATGGGTGTACAAATATCTCTTTGAGATCCTGCTTTCAATTTTTTGGATAAAATACCCAGACGTGGTATTACTGGATCATATGGCAGTTCTATTTTTAATTTTTTGAGGACCTTCCATATTGTTTTCTATAGAGGCTGCACCATTTTGCACTCCCACCAACAGTGCATGAGAGTTCTAATTTCTCTGTATCCTCTCCAACACTTAATCTCTTCTTTCTTTCTTTCTTTTTTTAAATAATGGCCATTCTAATAATGAGTATGAGGTGAATATTTAAATATTTTTGAGGCATTTTAGATGTTTCTCAAATTTGAAGTTCTAATCTTTCACCGGCCAATGCTTATCCATTAATAATTATATATGTGGACAATGTAAATAGTTGGTTTCATCCTCTTGAACTGAATACAGTGCCTTTAGATCAGTAATAGATGAAGAATTTGTTAATTTGTCATAATAATAATGAATATATTTGTTTTTAAAATGTGCCACACATTATTCTAAGTGCTTTACATTAATTATCTTATTTAATTCTTCCACCATTCCATTAAAGTAGATACTACCATTCTGATATTACTATATTATTTATAGATGTGGAACTTCTATAAAGTTCACAGAGAGGCACAGAGAACAAATTGCCCAGACACAGTTGGGTCTCAGTCTGAACCCAGAGCCTCTTCTCTTAACCCCCTCATTACCCTGCCTTGTATATTTTAAAAGCTTTTCAAGCATTGAACAATTTTAGACTGAATTTTTCTTAAGAGATTTTAGTTCATGGGCAAAGTTTTCCATTAAGTTGTTAAAATATAATAAAAAAGGGGAATTAAGAATATTTTCAGTGATGATTAGATGATATTAAAGGTTTGTAAGAAGGAGGCAGCAGAAGTAAGTCTTAAAAATATCTAATTTTTTTTATCATTCATTTTCTGAAATCCCCTAAATATGAAGATTGAGAGTTCAGCCCTTCAGTACCACCATATCAGTTTTCTGTCTCAGTTCCCTTGGATTTTATCTGCTGACACTCATTTTGCCACTAGATTTTTAGCTGCTGGTCTTAGATTGATCCTAAAAGTGTACACTCACCACTGATAACACTTCCCAGACTCTCGTTCTTGATTGCAGGAGGAAAGAGGCTTAATTCTTCTCCTGTCCACTTACTAAACTTTGTGACCACAACAGAAGGCAGCTCAGAATCAATTTTTTTTTTTCTTATGATGAATACTAGTCCGAAGGAGTTTTTTTTTCTTTTAAGTGATTATATGAATGAATCTGTATGTTTATAGGAAAAAATTACATTCTTTGGAATTAACACTTGTTTTATTTTGGTTTGAAAACGTTTAAAGAAACAACCATATTTTTATATGCTCTTTTTTAGAAGGGCATCACTGAGTCATCCTAGAAAGAAAAGAAGAGAATTTAGTACAAGAAAATCTGGATTAATTTAAAATTTAGAGCTTGAGATCTGAATGCTTTAGAATGAATCTGAAAGCATACCCTACATCTCCATTCTGATACCCATTTTCTTTCAGTGCATACTATTAACATAGTTTCCATTTGAGGAAGATCAGAAGCAAGTACAAGAATCTTCAAAGGAATGAATCTAACCCAAGATTTTGTCCTTGACAGCACCTTTTTTTTTTTTCTCTCGCTTCCAAAGTGTCTGCACTGCTTCCTTGCTTCTGGAACACCCTCGCTGTCCCCAGAGTCCTCAGACTATGTTTTACATGGATAACAATTTCAAATTTTGCAAATATTTCAAGCAAAAGCCCTCCAACTCATCCTGTCACCTGTTCGTCTCAGTTTACTGAAATTTCATTTTTAATATCTGAACCTAACTTAGAAGAAGCTACTTTACAGGGTTGTGAGAAAAAAAAAAAAGAGAGAGAGAAAATGATGGATAAGAGATTGTAAAGTATTTCTCATCATTGCAACCTTTTGTCCACATGTTTTAGACCCAAGATCAGTAAACCAAGGCCCTGGGGGCCAAATCCACTTTGCTAAAGAAAGTTCAATTGGAACACAGCTGCACCGATTCTTGCGTTGTCTGTGGCTGCTCTCCTGCTTCTACAGGAGTCGCACCAGACACTGAAGGACCGGCAAAGCTGAACTATTGACTCTCTGGGCCTTTAAGAAAAAGCTTGTGGACCCCTGCTGTTTTATAAAGGGGTAGAATTAAGTGTTTCCTGGAAGAGGAATCCTTATCCTGCCTCCCCTGGATCATCATCCGACAGGAAGAAGCCCCCCACTCTCCCCTGCTAAGTTTCCCTCTGTACTTTTCCTCCCTGAGGAGACGCCAGGTCCTTTGCTGACCACCCTGTCAGAGCAGACAGTGTAGGTGCCCAGGTTTTCTTTCCGAGAGGAGCGTCTTCAGGCACACACACTACACGGTCCGAGCTTTAGTGGTTCTCCTCTGAGCTTCTCTGTTTTACTCTAAATCCAGCTGGCAGTATTGTTGGCGTCCCCTGACTCTTGGGGTGACTAGTCATTACTCCTTTTTTTTTTTTTTGCGGTACGCGGGCCTCTCACTGCTGTGGCCTCTCCCGTTGCGGAGCACAGGCTCCGGACCCGCAGGCTCAGCGGCCATGGCTCACGGGCCCAGCCGCTCCGCGGCATGTGGGATCCTCCCAGACCGGGGCACGAACCCGTGTCCCCTGCATCGGCAGGCGGACTCTCAACCACTGCGCCACCAGGGAAGCCCATTACTCCTTTTTGAACGTTGGCTTATGCTTCTCCTACTGTGCCTATTGATTTAACAGACCAATGTGCTCCTAGCCTTTTGGCTTCCTGGTGCTGGCCAGGAGGAATTGTCTGCCCAGCATTTCCTCATTTCTGGGCCGAGACCAGCACCGGGCCCTTCCCAGGTCCCTCTTAGCTCTTCTTTTGCATCCCAGCCCCGGTCCCGAGCATCATTACCCTGCTGTGATGATGGCTGATAATCAAGGCTCACTCTGTATGAGGCACTCTGCTCAGTACCTTCGATACAGGATCCCACTTGCTTCTCATAGCAACCCCATGAGGTATCAATTGCTAGGTCCCGTGACCACTTCATTTACAAAGAAAATAACTCCAGGTTTAAAAGTTTGCCCCAGGGCTTCCCTGGTGGCGCAGTGGTTGGGAGTCTGCCTGCTGATGCAGGGGACACGGGTTCCTGCTCCGGTCCGGGAAGATCCCACATGCCGTGGAGCGGCTGGGCCCGTGAGCCGTGGCCGCTGAGCCTGCGCGTCCGGACCCTGTGCTCCGCAACGGGAGAGGCCACAACAGTGAGAGGCCCGCGTACGGCAAAAAAAAAAAAAGTTTGCCACAACTCAGACAGAAAATGATAGAATTGGGACTTGAACCCATTTGACTTTAGCATCTTATAATCACAGTTATTCTGCAGTTTAAATATAGATCAATTACCGTCACTTGTGTCAAGCAGGATTTCCCCAAATCCATACCAGCTTTGGAGGACATAGGTAGATACTTGTTGAATACCGAACTTGATCCGGAAGGAAGAATCTAATACCGATGTCTCTTAGGAGCTCTGGGCACACTGGTAGCACTCAAGAACAAAGCACTTAGGGGCAGTATTAGGAGAGGGTTTGTTTGTTTTGACTTGTTTAAGGTAGAAGGAAAATCTCAAGGTTGGCATGAAGTCAAATTCCTCTTTGAGTCATTTGTTTTTGTCACATAGGGTAGGATCCTAATGCCTCCACACTTGTCATATGGACTTACTGTACCATTCGGTAATTGCCACTGCAAAACGCACAGGTTGAAACTTTCTATCCAAATGGAGTGGATGCATTAGACTTAATTAGCATTTCTTCCTTTCACCAAGAGTATTATGTTAACAGAGCTTTTTTTTTTTTAATTGTATGTTTAAAGAGACACAGGCAGACTCATATCAAGGCTGTTTAAAATTTCTAAGTAGAGAAAGAACACATAAGAATTGGAGTTGGTTACTGAGCACAGCAAATTTGGGGAGTTACGGTTAGCTCAGATGTAACGCTTTTCAGGTGGCAGTGGTCGTTTCTGAGCTCTTTTATGAAGACTGTGACACGATCCCTATACCATAGGAGCTTAAAGACAGAGATGAGTGGCTGCACGCATCATGTAGGCGATGTTTTCTACACTGCAAAAGAGCAGTAGCCCTTTCCAAGAAGATGTCATTGTCAAAGCTAAAAACATTAAATTTCTGCATACCTTGATGAGAGAGATTTGTATTCTCCATCATTTTCGTCAATAAGTATTTTTTATTATACGCTGTTATTCCCTATTAAATGCGTTTCAAAGCACACCCTGCCGATTCCGGATTCTGAGTTTTTTCCTATCATGAACAATAGCTTTGTTTGGGGATCTGTAAAATGCGTGTGTACAACCTAACACCTGTTGCTTTGGTGACACGGTTTGTTTGGTTTCTGTGGACTTAAACTGGTCACAAACCGTAGTGGTACAGAGACAAGTTGAGGGATTTCTTTTTGAGGTGTTGAGGAATTCCATTCTCCAAGAGCAACCCTATCCTCTCCCACAGCTGGTCTTGCACCACAAGTCTGACAACAGCAAATGACAATGCCAAGATCCACCCTATCCTACCACATTCCCAGGCATCAAAATTTCCTTTCCAACCAGCAACAATAGCAACAACAACAGCTATACAAAGCAACCTCTCAGGAGATAAGAATTTCATTTTTCATTTCTGTTCTAAACAACACTCAATTACAACACTCAGGTTCTTTTGAAGATTAGAGTCAGGTGACATTGCATCTTAGTTAAGAGGAGAGACTTGGATCCAGAGTGACTGGGTTTCAATCCTAGCTCTGGCGCTTGTAAGCTGTGTAATTCTGGGTGTGTTACCTCTTCTCTCTGTGTCTTAATTCTCTCATCTGCAAATTGGGGGTTCATAGATGTAGAGCACATAGAAGAATGCTCCGCACTCTTAGTGTTTGTTAGAGGTGTTGGTATGTAAGTTTTAACAGGTGCATTGAAAGAGCATTGGACTGGTTGTCAGGAATTTGTGTTTTGGTTTCTTTTCTGCAATTAACTAGCACTTATCCTTGTAAAGAGGGTTGAGTGATCATAGATAAGTCAGTACCCCATTCACCTCTTTCAGGTCTATATAAAACCAGGAGCCTGAACCTACTGGAATTTGGGATTTGTCCCAAGTCTAACAGCCTAAAAATCTGTGTTGCTTTATGACAAATGATATATTATTGGTGGGCTGCTATCAGTTATGCTCTGTCTAATTGACTGTACGTAGTTTATTTTTATGTGTACTTTGGAGCTGAACATTAAAATGAAGGAATGAGAAATAGGATAAGTAAAAATCAAGTGGACAGGTAATGAAACATTCTGCTGGGGACTCCAGGGGAGTAAGTCCCTGCCCTCAAGGAATGGACAGTTGTACAGTTGGGACAAGAGGTGGGCAATTCACTAGACACATGTAATAAAGTGCCTTAAAGGCTAAGAGAAAGGTTTGCTTGAAGATAAGTGCAGGATGAACTAGTTATACCCATATGGACCCCTGGACCCCAGTCTTGTGGGCCCTGGGAGAGCTTCATTGAAGAAATGATAAAAGAAGCACATCTAGGACCAGCAGGAAAGACAATGCTGCTTTCTAGAAACTGGGAGTAATTCAGCGTGGGTGTCAGACAAGGGGGTGGACTTGGGATAGGGGTAGGGATTGACCTGGAACTGCGGCAAGAGATAAGGCTGGGGTGAGATTTTGAAGAGCTTTGCAAATGCTTTGCCCTCAGTTATAATCAGATTACACCCAGTGATGGGCAGTTTACGAGCTCCAGGGAAGTGACAGGAAATGTTCATGAGGAGAGGTGGTTGATGTCTTGGAAATTCACTTCATAGACAGTTTGGTGCTTTAAAAAATGACTTGAGTTATTACACTTCTTCCTTTCCTCCTGGTATCTGTAAAATATAGCTGTGTACACGAGAGTTGTTGGCAAGACACAATCCTCTCTCCAGTTCTCTGGGTGAATGGCGTATTCATTCTCATACTCTTGCATAAATCTGCAGAAGGCTGTTTCTATACTATTCCCAAACTCCAGGCTTAGGTCTTTGAGTCAGAGTATTTCATAATGTTTCATAATCGATGAAAATCTTACAGCGTTTCTTCCCTTTCTTCTCAAAAGGGAGAACAAAACTGTATATGATTTTAATACCTATATCCCGTGTAATGCTTACAATGTTATAAAGCAGGAGTGATGATTCCTCTTTTGTACGTAAGCAAACTGAGAGTATGAAGGTGAAGTGACCAGTTTGAGTTCTGACAGCGAAGAAAGGGCAGAGCTGGAATTTGAACTGAGATCCACCGTTTCCTTTCTCCTTCTTCCCTCACTTATTCATCCTCAGATGTTTTCCTGACCCATATGCAAGGCAGTATGCTAAGGATGGATATATGTGGGCATACAAGAACTTTTTCCCATCTTCTCTTTGAGATGAACACGCACAGTGCTCAGTGTTAACAGTTGTGCAATTAAAGCAATAAAGGAGTGGCCATGTTTACAAGTTTGGGGGAAACTGAGGCAGGGTATGTCTTGTTTAAATTGGAAAAAAATTAAGGCTAAATAATTCCTCCCCATTTTACAGCACTGTTTTCCTGCTAAATCACTGTTCACTGAATACAGTGGGGAAATGTAATCTTGTGATTAGATACACGTATTTGCATGGAGGCAGTCAATGCTGGTACCCGCTGTAGGCTCAATGGCCCTCCCAACACAGATGGCTGGAGGATGAGACCAGCGTCTGTGGTTTAGTCTCCAATCACTAGGATTTATAAACCTGCCTGCTTGGGGAATTCCCTGGCTGTCCAGTGGTTAGGACTCTGAGCTTTCACTGTGGGGGCCAGGGTTCAATCTCTGGTCAGGGAACTAAGATCCCACAAGCTATGCAGCACGGCCAAAAATTAAAAAAAAAATAAAAATAAATAAACCTGCCTGCTTCTGGGTTTTTTCCTGATCTTCTTTCCTTAAAGGCAAAGCATCATCCACTCCCATTTGGGAGCAAGGCCTGATCTTCTCTGTGAAAAGGCAGTCATTTGTGCCCACACACTTTTAGGGCTCTTGTAAATTACATTTGTGATGATCAGAATTTAATCCAATAGAACCTTAAAGAACCAAATATCAAATGAGCTTTTCTAGACCCGCCTGTCTCCCACCTCATTTTGTAGAGGGTTAGAGGGGCAGCAAAAAGACAAAGAATATGGGGCCCTGGCATAACCCTGTGTATGAAATTGCTTTGCTAAGAGCCAGATGTGACCATTAACCAGATGTGGCCCTCTTCCCCCACCTCCTCTATCTGCCACGTCTTATACCTCGCAAGTGGATGGGGTCCCCTTGGTTGCCTGGGGCTGCCATTCCTTGTCATAGTCTGGGGCAAACGCATTGAGAACCTGAGGCAGATTCTTGAAATAGCTTCAGTGATGTCAGTTCTTTGACCTTTGAGGGGAGACTTAACATTTCGTGATAGACAACCATCGTTCGGAGTCATGTCTTGTATTTGGCCAGTCAGATATTTGGGGTGAATATGAGCAAAGTGTCATTTGATTCCTTCCCCTCTCTGCTTTACAGCTTTGAAATAACTCTAGTGGCAGTTTAAAGGAAGTTTCGCAAAGTATTCAGAGCAGTCTTCTGGGAACGGATAGAGCGTCCCTAAGTAACTTATTTTGAAGTCTAACTTCGGGTGCGTTCTTTGAAAATAAAGTAGCATCCTTTACTTAATTATGCACTGATAGAATCTTGGCTTTTTTTTTTTTGCCACAGGTATGTAATGAGTTATTATCCCACATTATATAATCCCAGCTATAGATACTGTTATTTTCTATTTCAGGTAGAATGAGGAGAAAGGAGCTAGAAACAAAGGAGCTTTAAACACAAAAAAAGAAAAGGAAAGAAAGGGAAGTTGTATCAGTGTATGGAAAAACCTTTACTCCCATACAGTAAAGAGGGGGTTTTCCTTCTTTCTTTTTTCTGCTTTTGGACACATAAAACAAAAATACTACAGATTATTGCCTTCACGTTTTTAATGCTCTGTAATTGTGTACTGAGGCAAATCCCATTATTTTTAAATCACTTAATGTTGGAAAACAATTGGATAAACCCCACTTGGAGTGCCCTGTGGGTCATCTCAAGCCATTTGTTCTGTTAATAAAATTAAAACAATTGGGGGAAAATATACAGATGCTTTCAAATTGGCTTTACAATTATGATGTCTGTATGTATGAAAAAAGAGGACAGCTCTTGGGAACTACATAAAGCCCAATGCCTCATTACTATGTGCAAGAGATGTGAGTCGGAAGTAAAGATTTGACATATATTTTTATTTTGAGATGCCGTGCTAATTTACATCATTCAGCCCTTTCACTGCTAAACTGTAAAAGTCCATTAAGTGACTGAAAGGAATATACAAATTATCCACCGGCACTCCAGGCTGAAGTTTTACATACACCCTGTTATTCTATCCGCCAGCTAACTGCAAGATTCTATTAAGAGTAAGTGAGAAGATTATATTGCCTGCAAACTGATTGTACAAAAGACTCTGCAATAAGTCATCAGAGCCCAGGACCTTCTGAAAAGACGCCAAGAAATATTATAAATTGCTCTATCACGATTGTCAGCCTGGTTAAAAAACCCAGAGCTTCCACGTGGATCTGGTTCCCTCTGAAGCTGAGCTTATTTCCCCAGCTATTGACAAAACTGGGAAAATTCCAGTCGTGTCATCCACAGTCCCTGGTGCCTTATAACAAACGTGGCCCAGAAAATAGCGAGCTATAATCCAAGAAAACTCCGTGTCTGAAATGAGAATTCTAGGCTGTGAACAATAACTTCTGCGTTCCCCTGAATGACTGTCCAGTGTTAACATTCCAGAGGCCGGCAGTTGCTACTGGAAATATTTTTGTCTTGTTTCCTCTTGGTGAATCGAAGGAAAACAAGTGCCCCATGGAGATCATAGGGTCTATTGGGAGTAGTGTCTTAGAGCCATTATCAAAATAGATGTAACAGTGTTGCCTAGGTGCTTGGGGCAGCATATTTTTAGGATAAAATGCTTTCTTCATTGAGTAGAAAAAGCACCAGGGAAGGTTTTTCAAGGGCAGAATCTTTGTGGACTCTGACATGAATCAAAGACTGTTGGGTGGGTGATCACAGCCAACAACAATGAACTAAGGAACTCAGTGGGAGGGCTGGGAAATTAGAGAGGTTTTCCTCCAGCCAAGAAGTTCTTTAGAATGATGTTGATTTGTTTTTCAAGGTATAAACAGTGTTACTTAGTGAAATCAAGGTTATCATCCATATATGTCAAGACAAATTTATTGAAAGAGAACATTTGGCAGAAGGATGTCAGATTCATCGTAAACCATGTCTATATGCTTAGCTGAAAATCTATCATTTATGAAAATACTCGGGACCAGTGTATTTTCTTTCCATTCACAGTGAAATTTTTATAAGAATGTGGTGTTTTTTTCTATAGCTTGGGGAAGATTCCTTTACCCCAATGCAGTCATTTATTCATTTTTCACAGCACAGTTCAATCATTTGCTCCTGTGTGAAGAATTCACTGACCTTCCAAAGCACAATCTCAGCCGCTGTGGGGATGCATCTGTGTACACGGGTGTCTGGTGCTGACTTGAATCCAGAGCCGTTGCAGCGCACACTCAGCTGTATTGTGATTTGTTGACATGTCTTGTCTCCTTGTAAAACTGTAGATTCCTTAAGGGCCAGGGACTTCCTCTTTCTTTCCCAGCCCTGCATATGTACAAAATGGTAGGCTTATTGATAAGCGTTGAGGATTCAGCTGTAAATGAGACAGAACTCTGCCCTCAGGAGCTCATCCTAAGGCACTATTAAAAATTCTTCTGCCTTTACATTTCTCGTTGTCATTGAAGAATTATAGAATGTAGTGGTTAGAAAGGAAACTGGAATTCTTTTTTGTATGTGATCTAAAATCCTCGTATGTCAATTTGACAATTTCTCTTCTGTTTCTGAAGAAATATAGAAATCTTTAGACAGTCGTTCAGAGAAGGGGCATCTATAGATTCAGCTGCTATAATTGAATCACTCCCGAGTGTTTTCTGCAACGTGGCTCCAATTCTTAGGGCACCCATTTTGCAAATAATAGTAAGTGTTATGATAAGATAAACATTAAATAGCTCTCTTAGTGCCACCTATCTGTATTTTCATATTTTATATTATTTTTCTCCTTATTTATATCAAGATGTACTCTTATTTCCTTTAAAACTTCTTACAGTTTTGTTTTGTTTTTTTTTCTCTTTTCACATTTAACTCCCCAGAAACCTTTGTATTTTTCTATTTTCTCCTTGATAAGCTCTCCTGGTTTTGCCATGGATTTCCATTTTTGTCAAAGGTATTTTTGTAAGGTGTTGAAAAATTAACTAGATTTTCTTCTACTTTTTTTTTTTTAATTTGATTTGTGGAATGGTTTTCCTAGTGTGCTTCATTTTGCTTCCTAATAGGCCATCTAGCTCACTTGACCTTGTGGACAGTACTATGTGACAGCATCATAATTGATGTTCAGAAAAATGACCTTGAGATACCAAAAAATATCTCATAATTTGAAGTGTATCATTTTACTTATATACTACGTTTGGGTGGAGGATTTCTATTCTGCGTAAGCAATAATCCTTGCCTCCAGGGTCTTACCATCTAATAGATAATATGCACGTGAAAAGGTATAAAAGAATCTGGCACGTCTGTATATGATGAGAGTACCCGAAAAGATATGAGAACCAAGAAATCATTTTCTGCTAGGGTGGTTTGAGAAGTTTTCATGAAAGATTTGAATGGAATTTGAGTTGAACGTTGAGCCTTGGAAGTAATTTTAAGAAGAAAAGAGGGGCAAAGATAGATCATCCTCAGAGGGACATCTGAAGGACACAGCAAAAACTGAATAAATCAGATCGGTGCATCAGGAAGTTCATATAAGGTAATCATTGTAATGTTGCTGGAGAAGTGGATGAGAGTCACATGGGGCAGGGATTTTGTTGGCTAGGTGAATATTTTATGTTTATTCCAGAGGCCATAGGAATCTATTGTTTCTTTTTGTTTTTTTTTTTTTTGCGGTACGCGGGCCTCTCACTGCTGTGGCCTCTCCCGTTGCGGAGCACAGGCTCCGGACGCGCAGGCTCAGCGGCCATGGCCCACGGGCCCAGCCGCTCCGCGCCATGTGGGATCTTCCCGGACCGGGGCACGAACCCGTGTCCCCTGCATCGGCAGGCGGACTCTCAACCACTGCGCCACCAGGGAAGCCCTCTATTGATTTTTTTAAAAGTTGAGTTAACGACATTATCAAAAACATCATAGGAGGAGGAATATGATCATGGTATGCAGTGTGGATTAGAGGGGGACAAGACGGAGGCAAAATGCCCAGTTAGGAGATAACTACCATAGTCCAGGTGTGGGCTCACACAGGCCTCATTTAGGGGCCTGTCAGAGGGCCTTGTTGCGAAGGATGAGGATATAATTTTCAAAGAAGAAGAGGAACTAGTTTGAAAAGAAAGGTGATTATTTTGTGTATGTGTGTGTGTGATGCTGGGTCATCCCAGTAGTTTCCAGCACTGGGTTAAAAGGGATGGGGCAGGGGAACTTGTGCTCATGCCTTGATACTAGAAAGTGAACAAATGATGACTTTGTATTGACTTTTGAGGAACAAAAAAAGGGAAGTAATGCTGTTCGGAAAACATTTTTTTTTTCCCTTTCTAACTAGTTTTTGTTCCGCTCTTCCTAAGAAAGCAGAGGCTTGGGTTTCTTTTTAAATAAGTATAAGGAGAGCCACGTAGACTGGAAGGATCTGGTAGTAGAATACTAATTAACCCCTAGAAAATGGCTAGCAACACTCTCTTGATGCAAAATAAATTTTCAGTGAAAATCACAGTGAAAAATTATTCATCTAAAGTTCAGATTCTAAATCCTTTTATTCTCAGCCGTGACCCAGCCAGTTTGGTTCCTTTGACTTATCCTTGGTTTTCTGTGAGTGTAATAATACAGTAACACAGTAATATCTCTGAGGAAGGTGATGGTATGTGCTTCTGTTGATGCAATTAATATTACTCTTAATATTTCACCTATTATGTTAAAAAGTAGTTGCTTTTATTACTATAAATGCCCTGAATTAGAATGCTAATTTAGTCAATTTTGATAGGATTATCTTAAGTTATAATGCACAGGCTTTTTTTTTTTTTTTGAAGTCATGCATACTTAACCAGTTCCCCGTAGTTATGAGTGGTTAGGTATTACTTCCTGTTGAATTAGCAGTTGCTGAGTAGAGTCTTTCTACAATCCTGCAATCCACTAATGTGATATTTAATGAGGAGACATCAGTCTGGAGAAAGGTAGTCAATATAAATCAGTGTTTACAAAGTGTGATTAACTCTGAAATATTTCATCAATGCTGTGGTCCCAGGCAGACTCTATGCTAATTACTAGAATCTGTGCATGTTTCAGGGGACTTGGATGGACCCTGGGTATTGCAAACATGGAGCAGCAAAATTGCAATTATGCTCGGACCGTCTCTGATGACAATTTATGCATTTGGTCTGATGACCTCCCCCTTCCCAAGAGGGCAATAAACAGAATGCATTTTCATTAAGATACTAATGCACTTAATCACAAGGGGAAAGGGTTAGGAAGTAACGAAAGACCTTCAAGCACTATGTGACAGAGCTGATAGGGGAGAGAGGCTTTATTTTAAAGTCAGCTTCTCTACAAAGCTGTAGGCAGCCCCAGAGCACTTCCCACACATAGTCTTTGGCACTAATTGAAAAATTGCAAGTTAAAGTTTGGATCTTCTGGTGACATCCTTATCACTTCAGATCTGTTGTTACTAACGTAAATGATGTAAACTGTAATATTAAGAATATAATCTCATTTATTTATAACACTTCCATGCAGCTTGAGTGTTTGGAATTCATTATGCAAGTAATTTAATAAACATGATGATGATGACGGTGATGATGGTGGTCATGATGGTTGTAATGAAGATGGTGATGATGACGGTTGTAATGAAGATAGTGATGGTGGTGGTGATGATGGTAATGATGGTGGTGATGGTGATGATGGTAATGATGGTGGTGATGATGATGGTAATGATGGTGGTGATGGTGGTGATGATGGTAGTGATGATGGTGGTGATGGTGATGATGATGGTGATGGTGGTGATGGTGATGATGATGGTGATGGTGGTGATAGTGGTGATGATGGTGATGGTGGTGATGATGGTAATGATGGTGGTGATGGTGATGATGATGGTAATGATGGTGGTGATGGTGGTGATGATGGTGATGGTGGTGATGATAGTAGTGATGATGGTGGTGATCATCATCATCGGTAAACATTTTCCAAGAGTAAAATTGTATTGTAAGGCTCTGGTAAGTGATGAAGCGAGAACCATGTAGCTTCAGTCCCTGCCCTCAAGGAGCTTACTGCGCAGTCCCAAATTAGCCTGCTGATCATTTTTCACAGTGAGATTTGTACTGTTCAGTATCAGAGAGACAAAAAGTCTGATGCATCAGGGCATTAGTAACCAAAAGAAATCCAGGATGGATGATACTGTAATACTTTTTTTTTGTTTTATTTTGTTTTGGGTTTTTTTGCGGTACGCGGGCCTCTCACTGCTGTGGCCTCTCCCGTTGTGGAGCACAGGCTTCGGACGCGCAGGCTCAGCGGCCATGGCTCACGGGCCCAGCCGCTCCACGGCATGTGGGATCTTCCCGGACTGGGGCACGAACCCATGTCCCCTGCATCGGCAGGCGGACTCTCAACCACTGCGCCACCAGGGAAGCCCTGTAATACGGTTTTGATGTTGGTGTCTTTATGGAAATAATCTGCTGGGAGATTTCTTTTGGATCCTCGAATTCTGGAAGACCGCTACTTTGTATGAGTGGATGAAGCACAATTTTAAAGGCTGATTCTAAGCTTAATCTTTTGAAGAGCTTCACCATGTATCTTCTCATTGTTTGATGCATCTTCAGTGGTTATAGCGAACATCTGGCTCCATGATATTTGTGACATCCTCATGACTCCTGTTGACTTTTTTTTGAGGGAGGACGGCAGGAGTAGCAGAGTTGGTGTTGCCTTGGGGATGCTAGGATTGCCTGGGTCTTGCAAATCTAACAGCTTCTTTTCTTAAACTCTATGTTTTAGGTAATATAGAATATAGCTGCCCTGCCACGAATGAATGTGAAATCACAAAGCGCAGACGTAAATCCTGCCAGGCTTGCCGCTTCATGAAGTGTTTAAAAGTGGGCATGCTCAAAGAAGGTAAGGCTGTGTGCTACTGCTCCTGTACTTTAGGCTGGGGGTGCGGGATATACAGGGAATTACAAAAATATTAGAGAAACCAGGCAACTCTGGGGTCACAGTAAGTATCCTGAATCTGATAGCAGAATACTCCTCCTTTATACCTGGACTTGCTGATCTCTCGTGGCTAACTGCTTGACATCAACAGGAAGGGACAAGGTAGGACACATCTGATGTGTAGCTAAACCCACCAGGTATGCTTGGCAGTTCGGTTTCTTTTCATCTTTACTGTTTGCAGAAGGCAAAGGATGAATGGTAGCCAAGAGGCTACTGTCATTGTCTTTTTGCTTTCTTTTCACTACTACGTCTACAGAGGGATCCCCCCCCATCTTTACTGAGGTATAACTGACAAATAAAAATTGTGTATTTTTAAGGTAGATGACCTGTATTTCATTAATATATATTTTGAAATAATTGCCATAATCAAGGTAATTAACACATCCATCACTTCATATGCATACCGTTTTCTTTCTTTCTTTTTTAAAAATTCATCTTACGTTTAAAGTACTCTTTATTCTTTTCTAATCTTATCTTTGGGACTTATCTTCTATTATAGTTTGTAACAATGATATTAAAATTGTTGCTTTCAGTTGAGGATAACAACAACAAACACAAAATAATAACGATGAGCATGTATTCCGTGCTAAATGAATTGCCTAAGTTCCCACAGCAGATGAGGGTAGAGCCAGGAACTGAACCCAAATAGATTCTAGAATTCACTCAAGTCCCCCACCTAAATCAAAGTTCCTGAAATCTTTGTATATTTCAGTATGTCTAGTGAAACTAACATTTTAGCTTGGAGATGGAGAAAAATTGTTCTTTTCTGTGGGAGGCCTAGGTTTAGTTTTGGGTTTGTTTTTAATATATTTCTGTATAGGTATGTGCTTTGTAGATGTGCATTTTATATACTGCATTTAGGTTTCACTGTTTCCTTCTCTTCAGAAAATTTGCCAGAGTTTAAAATAAATATGATAATTTTATACAGTAACAAAATGGAAATATGGTCATTGAAAGAATATGAGGTAAATTAAATATTTAAATGTACTGTTTCTGTTGAGTCATAGACTGTATCTTGTTCCTGGAGTCGGCCTTATGAGTTTGTATAATTTGTTGTTACTGGAGATCACCTATTTTTTTTACAGGCTTTTTTTTTTTTTTTTTTTTTTTTAGTAACTTTATTTATTTATTTATTTTTGGCTGCGTTGGGTCTTCATTGCTGTGCGTGGGTTTTCTCTAGTTGCTGCGAGCTGGGGCCACTCCTCGCCATGGTGCGTGGGCCTCTCATTGTGGTGACTTCTCTTGTTGTGGAGCACAGGCCCTAGGTGCGTGGGCTTCAGTTGCTGTAGCTTGCGGGCTCTAGAGCGCAGGCTTAGTAGTTGTGGCATACGGGCTTAGTTGGTCCATGGCATGTGGGATCTTCCCGGACCAGGGCTCGAACCCGTGTTCCCTGAACTGGCAGGTGGATTCCTAACCACTGCACCACCAGGGAAGTCCCGAGATCACCTATTTTTTAACTTCAAAATCCAAGTAGATCCAAGTATTTATTCCTCATGAATGAACCAGAGCTTTAATTAGGTATGGCATCACCAGATCTCATAATTTTTCCTGGCTTGTTCTTATTCCAAGATTTTTACTGTGAACCATGTCATAGGAAGATTAATGAAGCAGATTGTATTTGGGTACGTGGAATTCATGCTATTTTTCTCTTGTCCACTAAGATTAACTCCTCCACTGGCTAGGAACTAAGAAGATTCTCCCAAAGTCTTCTCATCCTCAACTTGAAAAATAATTGTAAACAAGCGTGTAACTTTATCATGAAAGCCATATCATGAAAACCAAGATATTTGCCAAGTAAAAAAATAAAATAAAAAACAGATTGCCTGCAGCAACATGGATGGACCTAGAGATTATCATACTAAGTGAAGTAAGTCAGAGAGAGAAAGACAAAAATCATATATATCACTTATATGTGGAATCTAATAAAATGACACAAATGAACTTATTTACAAAACAGAAATAGACTCACAGACACAGAAAACAAACCTGTGGTTGCCAAAGGGGAAATTGAGGGGGGAGGGATAAATTAGGAGTTTGAGATTAACAGATACACACTACTATATATAAAATAAATAAACAACAAGGACCTACTCTATAGCACAGGGAACTATATTCAATATCTTGTAATAGCCTATAATAGAAAAGAATCCGAAAAAGATATATATGTGTGTGTGTATATGTATAACTGCATCACTTTGCTGTACACCTGAAACTAACACAACATTGTAAATCAACTTTAATTCAATAATTAAAAAAAGAAAACAAATTGCCTAGTAGGATGATTCAATTTACATATAAATATATTTTATATAAAATATGCTATTAAATTTATATTAAATAAAAATTTTATACAAATTTGTACTGTAATAATTTATATTAATACATGCACATTACGATGGTATATCCATGGAGAAACAGAAGGAAGGATAAAGATTGGTACCAGTGTTAACACTAGTACCTAGAAAAAAAGTCAGGGTAGGGAGTACTTTTCTTGTTTACTCTATAGCTTTTGGCACTGTTAGGATTTCTCCACAGTGAACACGTTTTGCATTTATAATGCATTTCCTAAATATTTATTAAGTTCCTCTCATGTGCCAAGCACTATTCTAGGCTCCAGTGATGCCACAGTGAAAATGACAGATATGGTTTCTCTTGCTAGAAGAAAGCTTATGTGGAAGATACTAAAAGGATAACAATTTTAACAAAGGAAAACATATGAATAATAACCCAACGATAACAACCCAACCCATATGACAAAGAGTTTTCCTCTGAGTTAGGACAGTGGTGATAGCTGACTTTCTTGTGGTGGAAACATTACCTTAGTAATTGCCTTAAACCTCATAGCAGAGTAGCAAACAAAACATATTTCAGAGTGTAACAAGTGATTGACAATAATATTTTTGGTCTTAATTATCTTTATATTGCCACTTAGTTGAGCTATAGAGACTCAAACCAAACTTAGGCTCATTTGAAAAGGCTTAATTTAGAGTTTGGACTTGAGGAATCATTATTTTCCAAAAGCAAATCAGTGTTTTAAAAATGTTATAAAAGTAATGTATCAATTAACACTTTGAATGGGTATGTCCTAGATTTGGATTTTATTGTTAAAAACTAAACTACATGGAGATACACCTCCATGTCCAGGTAAATAGGATTTTTTTGAGCAGTTTGATTTTACTACTAGTGTACTCACCTATTTGCCCTTCCAGTTTTAAGGAGGAAGTAGAAAACATTTTCCCCTAAATAATTTTCCCCATTGTGTTTTCAAGAAGGAGCAATCTTGAAGGGTGGTTAGAGTGACTGAAAAGGTGTGAACTGTGTTTAATTAAACATTGTTGGTGAAAGTAAATAGAACGGGTGCTTATCTATAATTCACACCTCTTCAGTTGCTGTTATCAAGCCTTTAGAGGGACTGTTTTCAAGGGAATTGCTGCTGTTGCTGATATACTCAAAAAATAATTTATTTTCCTTTACTTCCTTGTGCCCACTTTGGTGGAAAAATATCTCTACGCCCCTTCCCCCAAATAGAAAGGAGATGATAGTTATGAGTAAATATGGAATACTCTTTTTCTTCTGTCCTTAAAAAAATACAATGAAATATTGCATTACACCCTGCATATAAATGCACAGTTATGTTTGGCCATCTCCTTGGCTCAAGGCTTACCTTCTCAGACTGAAGAGAATGATACTGTCTTAAATGTATCTTTATGGATGGAGAGGGGTTTCAGTCCCATGCAGTATGTCAGAGATCATGATGTTGTAAATCTATTCCAATGTAAACCTGTTCAATTCGATTACCGGTCCGTAATAATATTTGTCTGTACAACCCCCATGTTGGCCACAGCAGTCCATACAGGCTGATGGCACAGCAGGTCGGGAAATTGACAGACCAAATCTATTTAAACAGAAAACAACATGAGTTCTAGAATCTGAAATGAAATCAGATTTCAACAGCTTTGATGGGAATCTTCTTTCCTTTCACAGGGATTTTTATTCACCTAGCCATGTGCATCTTAGATAAAATGCTGCTTGAGGGAAATGAAGATGTTTTCATTAAATAGGGCGTTTATAAAAAGATGAGACTTTTATTCTTTTAAAAATAATGTCTTGGTTTTACTGAGTGGCATTTCTACTAATGATGTGAGGTACGAAATGGAAGTGGTGGCTTAGTGGGTAAACAACTCCAGTTACATCGCAGTGTGTGTAATTAAATTCCTATAAGACGTGGCTTATCATTAGACAGCACCAGAATCATATCCAGATGAACCATGTTTGGTTTTAATATTAGAATATTTGAATCAAAATATTGTTACCAGTGGAAGCAAAGAAACAGTTGTGTGGGGAAAACAATCAAAATGCAACAACATAAAACTGTGAGAAGTACAGTTAAAAAAAATGGTACTTTGTTCAAATCCAAGTTGTTGCACCACTCCGCATCCTGAAAAATCCCCTTCGCTTTTTCTGGGCTCCCCTTTCTGCCAAGCCTCACGAATGATGGGCCAGCATTATTTTTTTGGCATTATACCATACTGTATGTCAGAGAAAACCCATCTATTACAAGATATCTGGTCTCAACATTCCCTTTTCATTTTTTTCAGGTATTGTTTATTTGAAGGAAAAAACAAGAACTAATCAACGTGTACCTATAAATCTAGTCAAGATTTATTTTTATTTTGATCTTTCTCCTTAGTTATTTAAAGGCTATTGTAGGACATACTGGTTCGGTTTTCTCTCTGTCAGTGGCAAACAGACATTTTATGAAAGCAATAATTATTTTATTTACGTATAGAATTCATGGATCCGAAGATTGAAGAGAGGCTTTTTGCTCTTTATTGGCGTGATGGGTTTCACCTTGGCGACTCAAGTATTTTTCTTTGACTCTTACACATGAGAGCAAGAGATGCACATTTGTGTGCAATATTATATTCCCCAGCCAGGCCAGCCTGCATGCCGTAGTACAGACGAACCCAGGCAGCCTGGCGGACTGGTTTAGTTATTTCATGCCAAGAAATTGTGCTTGTCACATTGCCTTTAAAGAGGTGGTTACTTAACCCTTCTAATCATCGCTTTCATCATTTGCAAAATGGTAGTGCGATAATAGTATTTGCAAAGAAAATGTTGTGCATAGCCAATAAGATTCTGCAGGTTAGGTGCTTAGCATACCATGTGACCCAGAGCAAGGACCAGATCAAGGTTAGCTATTGTTGCTGGAGACGGTAGGGGTCAAGCTTTAAGGTCAGGTGGATCTAGATTCAAGCCCTGGCTCTGTCTCCTCCTGGACCTGGGGCAAGGTATATGACCTCTAGGACTCACTTGCTTCAACCTATTTATTTATAAATATGGAACTTAATCCTTTGTCTACCAAAGCAAATGGACAAATCACACACCTTTTCAAACAAGAAGAAATATAAGAATTCTACTAACCTCATAGGTACATTAGAAGAAATATAAGAATTCTACTAACTTCATAGGTACATTAAATTTTACTGAGGTAACTTTGATATCAGACCATCGTGGATAAAAATCAGAGGAGAGAAATAAGTTTTAGCACACCTCCATAAATATTAACTGAGCTTCTCCCACGTGTCTGTTGCCAGACACGTGGGAGAAGCTTTGGCTTTTAATTGTGCTTTGGCTTTTAATTCTGATTTTCCACAACCTTGCATTGTGATTTTAAGCAAGTCCATTCAACTCTGCCTTTATTTCCGTATGTGCCCGGGAGCAGTTAGACTACTTTCTTTCTCATCTCTTCTATTCTAAAATTCTATAAGTTTTGTTAAAAATGATATAATGTCTCTAGAAACATAGTACCAATATATGACACAAAGATACTTATAATTATTACCGCTGCTGATGACTATGTCCATAAGTTTGAAAATACAGTAAGAGCTATGATTCGATAGACATGGCTAGTGAATTGTGCTACTTTGTAAATTTTGTCTTAACTGAATAATTCTTTGGATGCTTTCCATCTTTCTAGAAAAGCAGGAGGTATGTTATTTTTGTCAAAGTTAATAGAAGGGAGTTGAAGGAACAGTAGAACAATTAATAGGTATTTAAATACTTAGGACTTGAAGTCTTGATCATGTATTTTTGTAGTGTTTGAAAAACTTTTCCTCTTTATTTCCTCACAGCCCCTACCATCTCTTGTTAATAAATTGAAGTGCAGTCAGTAGAGTTTTATTTCTGTGGGCATCTAAAGGCTCATCACGGGTTGCCGTGTTGCTACTGGTCAGATATATTTGAAGTTTTGTTGTTAGATTTTTAAAATAAAAACATTGCCATAAGTGGGAGAGGAGAAGAGTGAGTTTATATAATTTTAAGTGCCTTCTGGGGGAAAATGAGCCATTAAAACAAACAAAACACATAACAATGTTATATGTGTTTTGTCGATAACCATATTTACATTTCATATCTGATTTGACATCTTTAAAGTAAGTTTCTATTACAGAGGTGCTCCATATTTTCCTCCACTTTTTAAAAGTCTAAAAAATAGAAGGGTGAAGATTCTAGGCTGACAATTTACAAGATATGGTATAATCGTGAGTCTTCCTGTTCAGGGTAAAGTCAAAGCAGTGGTTGGGAATCAGCATTGGAAATAATGTGGAAAGGTGCAGGATATTACAGTTTTATTATCACCTTAAAACCTCACTGAGAGGAAAATAGTGGGACCCTGAGTGCCAGATTCTCATTAATCAGATGAGGAACTCCAGGTTCAGAGTGTTTTAGTAACTTAACCCAAGGTCCCATTGCAGATCAGTGGGAGTGAGATGAAAGTCAGGTATGTCATATTCTCAGACCCCTCCTGTAGCTCTATCAAGCCATGTTGCAGGCTTGGCCCAAAAAGGGGTCTTTCCTGCTCCAGCTGTGGGTTGATTGCCCACCATCTCAGTACAGCAGGCCAGTAGTGGCCCGAAGTATTCATTTAAGGGTGGAGAAAATGGGAAACAGTGCTGGCACTCCCAGGAAGCAGCAGAACTTGTAGGTTTAACAAGGGGTTTGTGCCTATGATACATGCATAAAGGGCATTCATAAGGAAGGGACTTTTCCTTAGGATTCTGAATGGGGAAACCAGACTTTTCACCTGGAGTTTAATGAGGCCACTGAAGATACAGATAATGGTGGGGCTCGGCCCAGGAAAGGTCTTTACAGGATAACCGAGCAGCTAGAATATTGGGCATAGAGTGAGTTGGAGAAGGCATTGTGTACCAGGAGCTGTGGAGTGGGGAATGGCAAGGTTAAAGATGCTGCATAGAGGGACTTCCCTGGTGGCACAGTGGTTGAGAATTTGCCTGCCAATGCAGGGGACACAGGTTCAAGCCCTGGTCCGGGAAGGTCCCACATGCCATGGAACAACTAAGCCTATGCGCCATAACTACTGAGCCTGTGCTCTAGAGCCCACGAGCCACAACTCCTGAGCCCATGTACCACAACTACCGAAGCCCACGTGCCTAGAGCCTGTGCTCTGCAACAAGAGAAGCCCCTGCTCACTGCAACTAGAGAAAGCCCGCACGCAGCAACGAAGACCCAACGCAGCCAAAAATAAAATTAATTAATTTTTAAAAGGACACTGCATAGAACAATGCATTCAGGTCCGTTCATTTTGGTCAAGCTGAGTTAGTGTCTGTTTCTAGATAGGTCCCTGGGAAAGAAATTAACCTGAAAAAGTATGAAGATCTAGAATGCTCTTTCATTTTCATTTCCTGGTTCTCTAGTACCTTAAAAGGCTCATGCCATGTATGCCCTGCGTAAATCTTTTGGCTTGCCAAATCATTTAAAATCCATCAAGCATTGCCAGTCTGTGTAGAATGGAAGGCCCTCATCTTTTGCTCTGTCTCATCGATTAATAAGACCTACCTCATATTTAGGAAATCTTTGAGTGGAAAAAATGATAGGAGTATAGAGGATTCCTCCACAGTAGAGGATTCTTTGTCCAGAGACCCTATTTATTCTGAGCTATCTTATCATAATCCATAGTGTATACTTCCTATTTCTACTTTTTAGTTTGGAGAAGGCATTGTGTGTGTGTGTGTGTGTGTGTGTGTGTGTGTACATATATACATACATATGAGACAGAGCACAGATTATGCATTTATTCATTTAGCTGCCATTACATCTCCCCAGTCAGTTGTCTTGAGCCCCCAGGTTATAAAGAAAACTTATCCCAGAACTGTTTTGCTGCAACTACAGCTTGTGTTTTGATTTATATATGGCAGTGGGAACTCAGAGTCTTCTGGGTTTACCCTATCAGCAGAAGCAGCAAAGAGCAACTTATCTAATGACCCTTCTGTTTCATATCTTCCATTTTAATAAAATGTTCATTTAAAGGCTGTAGCATTTTTCCAGGTAGATTCTCTTTAAAAAATACAAAAACTACTCAGCCCATTTATTAACAAACAGATTTGTTTTTGCTTACTTAAAGAACCTGCTTAGAGCAATTTATCCTAGCAAAATATCTTTTGTAAAAACCTCTGAATAAGATGTTGCCAAGGTGGATTTTTTTTCCCCCAAGTCTAATATCATTATGCTACCAAGTCAAAAACAGAAATTATTGGTAGGGAAATTTGGGTTCCTACTGCCTTCAAAAAGGAGAACAAAGAAAAGGAGAAAGCTTTAATGGTATTCAAGGAATATATTTCTCTGTTAGATGACAGTTAGTAGAACTGCATTGACCTCACCGGTATTTCTTGCACTCTCTGTTGTAATAGTATCCTAAGAAGCTCCCTCATTAATGCAGAGGATTAAACAAAACTCCCAAGTTATAATGTAAGCAATAGCAAAGAGCACCGTTTTCGTGAGCTCTGTCTTGACATTAAGCTGTTGGGAATATACTTAAGGTGCCACGAAAACTTATTTCGTGTACAGGTACTGCACTACCAGATGATGACTTCTGGGTTTTTTTTGTCATGCTTTGTTGGTATGAAAGCCTGAATAGTCTTCAAATGAATAGCAAAGATTTTGAGGGTAAGAGTAATAACACTTATTCGTGAGAGCTCAGTGTGCATTAGGCTATGTACTATGTGCTTTAGTTGGATTTTTATTTTTTTTGTTAAGCCTTACGGTGACCTCCAGAGGTGGGTATTTCCCCATTTCACAGAGGAGAGAAAAGCTTAGAGAGATTATGTTACTTGCCAGAGTTCTCACAATGCATGATGGAGTCTGGGTTTTAGAGCAGGCTTTCTGGCTCTACTGCTTATTCTCTGTATTTGTTTAATACAGTAGGAATATTCTATACATTTAGCTTGGGATTCTTCAGCGGCTATGGGTATTATGAGATACTGAGCTCTTAAAAGATTACTTAAATAAACCAGTTTTTTTCCGAACCAAGGCTCACTTGATTGCTTTGAGTTCTTTACTTCACGTCCGGAAATAGAATGAACTGTGTCGAAAGGCAGTAAGTTTCCCATCACTATGAGAGATGATGTAGAGAACAATTTCAAGTGTCATGTGGGGATTAGACTAGAAGATCTTTCATGGTGACTTCCCACTATGAGATTCTTGAGATCTCAACATAAACTTTAGAATAACTTGCCAGTTATAAACTGTGTGAATGAACATCAACAACACTTAAGCTGTTCGGTTCCTGGGAACCCGATTTCGGGGGTCTCTGTGTCAAGCAGTGTGTGACATCTTATTTAAATCCCAATTGGAGCAGAGGGGAACGTTTTGTTTGGTGACATAGTTTTACTCTCTGGCTCCAGTTTTTAGTTAAGTGAAGTTCAGAACCAAATTCCTTGTAAGTTTGTAGAGAGCAGTGAATCTGAGTCACTGACTTTGAGTACCATCTGCCTCAGTTGTTTTGAGGATGTGGCCATAGTGGACCGCTGGGATATTACAATCTTATCTGTCTTATAAATGGGGAAAATTGAAATACTAATGTTTTCAAGATTTGTCCATGATTCTGTATCTAACCCATGTGAATCTTAGTCTATCACATATTTCCTGTGGACCTTTGGTTCTCTGGAACCATTTTATATTTATATATTTTTCGAAAATAACAATTACAGTAGAAATGAAGTGGAGAGATTCTCTCGTGTGATCTTACCAAACGCAGCACTGAGAATTATTTGAACTGAATACATCTACCCTCGCTCGCTGCCTTAGTGTGAGAGAAGACAGAAAGATTGCAATTATAAGGAACGGTTCTTTTAGCTTCCTTCCTCGTGCTTTAATGGGAATACTATTAATAGTTAATCATTTATTTGATTGTCCTCATTTGTCATTTCCATTTGTGAATTTGAAATAGGAAGCCAGCATTTATCTAATATGCTACCAATTTTTATTCCTTTTGGATTATTAAAAATCCCCAATGGATTTTGCCCCAAGGGGGAAAGAACCTGCTTCAACATTTGCTCTTGCACTAGAAGTCTAGTGACAGCATGGTAAGTGGGGAGGGGAGGCCCCCGCCATATAGGACTCTGTTGGATGTGGAATTTTTCCCCACCAGCCTCCAGACAACAGATTTTTGTTCCCTTTCACCAATACCCGCGTATATCAACGTGGCCCTGTTGTTTAAGACATTATGCTTAAGTTTAATGCAAAGGAATTCTGGTATATATTTGAATAAGGCCCGTTTAATGAAGAGCTCCATGGTTTTATTTCCTTTGGGCACCATTTCTAACGTGTTAGTTACCGTACTTGTTGAGGCTACGCAGAACTCTGCTCCCTCTGTGTTATCCAAGGCATCAGACGTGATTTCGTTCGCTTTGAAGTCTCTCTCTCTTAGTAGGTTGTCGAGCCACCAACCAGCTTCCCTGAGGCAAGCTGTCTGCAAAAGAATAAGCCAGCTGGCTCGGCCAAGGTTGATCAATGATGAGCGGCAGGCTGGGTTCCAGGTTCACAAAAGCCACTCAGTGGAGAGTAGGTCAGCGGCTTCCCCAAAGCCAATTAGCTGGCAGAAGTCTGGGGTGCCTGGTGCTCGCCAAGTTCCCTGAGCCTGATGGTACTGGTGGGGAGTCCATCCTTGGGCTTCCTGGCGAACCAGACTTAAGTGAACGGCAGATTGTGCTGTTGGAGAGCCAGTGCGGCTTTGTGGCCACGAGAACAAATATCGAGGCCCTGCCGCTCCCACCCAGCCTGCCCCGGGCAGACAGCACGGCCCAGGCGCCTTCGAAGCTGCTTCCCAGGTGCCGTGGAGTTCAGCTGAGTAGCCACTCATCCTCATTTTGTTTTTACCTGACTTCAGCTTCTACGCTTTTTAATATTGACGTGACTGTGAATCATGCCGTTAAAAGAGAAGCACATGGAAATGATTTTGGAGGCAGGAAGCTTTATAGAGACCTTTGACAGGAGTGTGAGGATTTCCACTCTTAAAGCCCCAATTGCAAGAGCCCCTGCTTCTACACGGCGGTTGGGATATCATGGGTCCGATGTCAGAACCCAAAGGGAGGGTTTCTTAGTGATTGCCCTTGGGTTACCCTGTCTCTCCAAAAATGATGTGTATCTAAAGTCATAATCCTTTCCCTATTTTTCTCAACGATGACATTTTCAACTGTGAGTCTTTTCTACATAGGCTGCGTAGTCCTAGTTTTAGGTGCCTGGACTGTTTGATTAGCACTTTTTAGGTATATTTGGGATGCGGGAAATTGAAGGAGTAGACTATGTAAGAATGAGATCATTTGCGTTACCTTGTTTCACTTAGCATGTGTTTCTGCTTAGCTCTGTATAAATTTCCGGTTCTGTTTCTCAGTTCCAGCCAGCACGTTACCCACTTAGGAAGTGAAGTTCATTTTGCCCGGCCTGCCTCTCAATTCTCAGCTACAAGTGATTTCCTTGTGGCCTCCTGAGCCCTTATTTAGTGGCTTCTCTATGTCCAGTTAATTTCGCCCAATTAAACTTTTCCCTCATACCTAACTTTTTTGGGGCATACAACTTCCTCTTCCTTCCTCTGCCCTCCCCCCACCCTACCTTTTGAACATTTTTTTGTTCCAAAATTTCTTCTAAAAGCAAAGTTTCTTCACCACCATAGTGAGTTGCCATTTGGTGGTTTCCAAGCTTATGACCTCTGTAATTATCCCCTCCCTGTGCCACCCCCCTCCCCGGATTCACCCCCTGCTCTCTTACATTTATCCCCAGGCCTATTAAGTCTCTTCAGTATCAACATTATCATAATCATTAGTATATTTGAAGCCAATTAAATGGCAATTACTCTGACCTTAGCCAGTCTTAGGTTATTATCAATTCATGCATAATTTGGAAATATTTGGAAGGAATGTGGATTCTGGCCTTATGGTCTAATCGGTGTAAATATTTCTATGTGCTGTCCAAGAAATACAGCCTGTTCATTATAACATCTAGAGTCGGGGTCAGGCTATTCCTCTGTAAGCTGCTTTCTAGCAACTTATGGACCGAAATCATACATATTCGCCAAACCCGTCTTCAAACATTTATTCATCCACTTTTTATCCACCCGTTCAATGAATATTTTTGAGGCATGGCTCGATTACCAATCACTTTATTAATGCCGAGGATAAAAAAGTGAACATGACAGACAAGTTTCTGCCCTCATGGAATTTATGATCCATCATCAATAATCATAAGCCTGATTATTTACAATTATATAGATTCTTCTCCCTTCTGAATTTTACCAGCCTTTATATTCTGTTTCATACAACTTAGCATTTTAATTTCAGGTAGGGAAGTAGAGTGTAAAGATGAAAAGCTTGGTGTCTCAGATCAGATGGAGTCTGTGACTGTGGATCGAGCCCTTGTAATATGTCTAATGCAAAAGAAGAATTGAATGTTTAATGTTATCTAATTTTAGTTAAATTAAATAGCCCCATGTGGCTGGTGATTAACCTGCTGGGCAGTGCAGACATAGAATCTGAGTTCAATCCAAACTTTCTTACTTACTTGCTGTGTTATCTCAAACAAATTGCTATACCCAAATTTTTAAGCCTTATCTGTAAAATGGGGGTTGTAATTCTCACTGCATCAGAGAGTTGTTTTGAGGTTTAAATGAGGTAATAGTTGTAATATTCTTTGGCAGAGTGTCTAGTAAACAAATAAGAAATCAGAAAATATTGTGTTCGTATGGATATTAATTTTTTTAATTCTATTTGTCACTTAGTATTTACCATAGAGCAAAGCATAAACAGCTTCAGAACAGGGACTCTACCTGATTATATTTTAGTCTACCATGGCACCTAACATAACAATGATCACATAGTAGTTGCTCAATAAAATATAACTGATGAATTATTTCTTCTTTTTTAGTCTACTTTAGTAGGCTTTGAGTTCCATTATTAAAACCTGAATATAGAAATAATTTTGTCGTAAATAATGATTTTAGAAACAATTCCTGGGCTATCATCATATATAAATCATTTCTACATTTTCCTTTATATGTGTGTGACCATGACAGAATGGTATTTCAGAAGTCATGTTGTACTGAATTTATATTGAATACCCTGATGACACAGCAATAGATATATCCTGTCTCAAAAAAAAAAGAAAAGAAGATGAGAAATGCCATTGTTTTTCACCTGTCTTGCCCATAGACATTTGATATGTTAATGAATATAAATGAGAAAATTAAGACCTATTTTTTAGATTGAAGTATAGTTGATTTACAATATTGTGTTAGTTTCAGGTGTACAGAAAAATATTAAGTTATACATATATATACTTTTTCGGCTTCTTTTCCATTACAGTTTATTACAAGACATTGAATGTAGCTCTCTGTGCTGTACAGTAGATCCTTACTGTTTATCTATTTTATATATAGTAGTATGTACCTCTTAATCCCAGACTCCTTATTTATCCCCTACCCCTTTCCCCTTTGGTAACCATAAGTTTGTTTTCTATGTAAGACCCATTTTAAATAACTTGCCTAAGGTCGTACAACTAGTAAATGGCAAAGCCAGAATTCCTTCCTGATTTCTCAGATGCTGAAGCCCGTATGCTCTACTGATATTCATAATGCAGTCTTTTGGTTTCTCTCTTAATTAGTTGATCTAACCAGAGTGTTGAGGCAAAATATTATTTCAGGGCACATGGAAACCACCGTTCTCTGCTATTACTTCCTTTTGTGAGCAAGGAGAACTTGATTTCAGGGAATGGTTTTGCTGCCAGAAATAGTAGAATTCCAGAATCATTCCTTGTTATAGATACTCTAAAATAGGAGGCCTGTGCAATCACAGGACCGTTTTCTGATTTCTGTAAATGTTGCTCTCTGTAGGACCACAGGATTATTTCTTAATGTTTCCATGTAGACTATTTTTACCTTTTAGAAACGGTTTGAATCATGTTGGAGCCGCTGGTGTTTCTGAACTACACCCTTTCCAGGTAGGCTATCACGGGCTATTGTTTAGCAGAAGAGACTGCCAGTGCCTAGCATCTGTGCCCAAGAGGCAGTCCAGGTCATTGTCTGATGATTTCATTTTCTGTTGGTAGTATCACTTTCCTGCTCTGCAGTCAACAGGTCCAAATTTGTGGTCTGTGAACAAATGTATTTCGCAACGATTTTGTATATGTCTGTAGGTCTCCCAGGGAGTCATTAATTAGAATCTGGAGGGGATAGTGTAGAAAAATAAAGCTCCATTAATGGTGACAAAGTAAAAGGAACAGCGATTCAATTCAAACTCTGTGTGCCTAGGAAATATTAGATAGAGAATCTCCTGGTTATCTCACAAATCTTTAACTATTTGGTTATGTGCTCCAGCAGAAGAAATCTATCAAAACTTTTGTTAAGGTAGAAAAGAACAAAATCCCCCAGCTTTTACAAGTAATTCTACTTCTTTTTTTTTTTTTTTTGCGGTACGCGGACCTCTCACTGCTATGGCCTCTCCCGTTGCGGAGCACAGGCTCCGGACGCGCTGGCTCAGCGGCCATGGCTCATGGGCCCAGGCGCTCTGGGGCATGTGGGATCTTCCCGGACCGGGGCACGAACCCGTGTCCCCTGCATCGGCGGCGAACTCTCAACCACTGCACCACCAGGGAAGCCCTCTACTTCTATTTTAATGCCACTCGGGAACTGGACTCTTTGGAAGTTCCTAAGCTTATGAAGCTGGGAATTCTTCCCTTCCTCACCTTTCTTACTTGCAGTTATAGAATCTCACTAGCAGCTGCAGTTAATGCATTGATTTTAACTGGAAACCCAGAAGGAGTGAATGCTGAAGTCGGCTGAACTCTTAAACGGTCCTGGGAGACCAGAGTCATTTGCACATTGGAAAACAGCTAATGGGCCAGGGAAGCAGAGGTTAGTTGCAAGGCCTTTCCTATGCCTCCCCTCCATCACAGTGAGAGAGATCAGAGATAAAAAGTCTTCTCATGTGACCTGCTAAGGTACCTATACCTCATTCTTTTGCTTTATTTTCACTTTCCTTTTTCTTCACGGCTGGATATTTTAAAGAAATTCTAGGCTGAGGAAAGTAGAGGGGAAAATGCTGAATCCTCAGTTTCTAACATTGCAAAGTTCCATTAGGTAGTGTGATATCTTAAAAAGGCACGGGTTTCCTATATGGGCAAAATAAAGAGAATACATTTGGAATGGTATTATAAACACATCATTTGACATAGCGTGTTAAGATCATAGAATTTTCTGGTAGGCAGCCTTGAGTTGTTGTTAGGGGGCTGATGACTCACAAGTTTCTTAATGTCTCCAGCCTCGGTTTCTTCACCTATAAAATAGTGATCATAATAATAATGCCTACCCTATGGAGTTTGCTGTGAGGATTAAATAAGATAACAAATTAAAAATACTTAGCACCCTGTCTGGTAAATCTCAGCCCTTGGTTCATGTCAGCTGTCATCAGTATCATTACCATCACTATTATTTTGTTGTCTAAGTGTTCAGGACACTGCCTGGCTAAACCCAAAACAGATCTGTTCTGCTTGGTCTCAAATGTCATCTTCCTGGAATTTTTTTCCCTTCTAAATGACCAAGCGCTGTGTTCACAGCAGGTTTGGGTTGTCTTCACACTGCTGCTGTCCATGACTTACTGGGGTCAGAGGTCCCCAGTAATGCTCTGTGTGACTCCAGCCCAAGACCCTCCCCCGTGGGTATGAGATCTGAAGGTGACAGGCAGGGTCGGCAGAACCTGCCAGAATTACAGAGACCCCTCTGTGGATTGTGGGAGAGCAGCACACAAGCCTGTCATGGACCAGAAACGAATGACCTTGCAGCCATGGAATCACTTCTCATCCAGATCATGGCTAACGTTTTCCAGAGTGTAATTTATGGCACCTACAGTTACTTTGGGACATGCTAATGTGTTCGTTCACTTCTAGCTTTTCAGGGTGAACAATATGTGAGTCATTAGTGAAGAAAGGGCTTCCGCCTCCACCTCGAGCTTTAACAACCATGCCATCCCTTCAAACCTGTGCTGTTTTAGGTTTGTTGTCTTTGTGGTTTTAGGTCTCTAAATAACTTGGGTTTAAGGTTGCAGGTCACTGGGAGCCTGCAAGTTCTTTACTTGTCTTCCCAAGTTCTGCCTCGAAGCCATTATTCCGGCAGGGAAAGTAGAGAGTATAAATTACTCTTGCATAGGAATGTCCTCCCTTCCTTCCCCTTTTCCCTACCTCCTTTCCCTACCCTATTATTGACCTTAGAACATCACATCAATGGCAGCAGCTCAGAGTTCTATATGGCGCCCACAGCTTTAAAGCTGGTTTTGTACCCATGTACTGCAAATCTCGTGGCAATGGTTTTGGTCCCAGAGTATGGGGGTTGGAAGGTTTGGCGTGGAGAAAAAGAGAAAACAAAGAGAAAGCAGGGAGGAGAGAGGAAGGAAGGGCAACAAAAACGGAAGAATAGGCTTACACGGTACAGATGACTTAGTTCTCTGCTTCTCTTAAAACTTGCCTTCTTCAATACATTTTGCATTCTTTCTCTGTATATAGAGTGGTAACCTGGCAGAATACTGATGAGGCCAGAATGACATTTGAATCTCTCTCTGCAGCCTGCCTACCCACATTCCCCAGTTTCCTTTTGGGGGAGGAGGAAAGGTATCAGCCCCTGGTTTGTCCCTTTACAGTTTGTCCCTGCATCGTTGAGTAAGAAACTACCACCCCAGGCAGTGTTATTACTGGGCGGATGCACTGCCTGTCCAGCTCTTCCTGCACTGGCTCGTCTCTAATTAAAGTACTTGCTATGAACGATTTTTAAGCACCGGAGCTTAATGAAGTTAGAAAAAGGATTTGGATACAGTTTGTGAAGACTTCACATTGTTTGAGTTTTTTCTCTCGGGAGAACTGTAAAGTCTGGAGGCACTTTGAATTACTTACAATGTATTCCATTTTGTTCTTTTAAAAATTTCTCTTTTAGTGGTGCAGAGCTGAAAAAAGCCCACTGCCCACCTCCCCCCTTACCCCCCAGGAGAACACTGTAACTCTTGCTTTGCAAAGTGGCTTCTTGGGAATTTACCAGTCTTTGAATACTGTTATCTAATTAAAGGGATGGCTGTGTCTTTAATTCTCATTGGCAGTTCTACCTTTGACCCTGCAGTATTAGGAGTTAAAAGTAAAGTCGCATTCATCCAAGATAACCCGAAGCTTGTCCATTTGGGTACTTAGCCCTTTCACTGATGCCTGGAGCTCTGTGCCTCAGAGATACTGGGCTGAGCAGGAAAACAGTGATCTATGCAGTTCCGTGTAGATCTATGGAGTGAATTTCTCCAGCCACTGGTGGGTTACTGCTGACCAGTCAAATGCTGGCTAATGCCTTCTATTAGATATCGGAGTAGCCGTAATTTGTCGTCGATAGCTATAATTAGGTTTATCTACCCTTTTAACCAATACCATAATCTTTACCAGATTGTTATTGTTTGGGGCTATTGAGAGAAATTCTGAAAAAACCGTTCTAAAGATTGATTTCAAAGCAGTTCAACCCTTTTGGGATCCTTCCTTTTATCCACCCCTTATTCATTTTCCTCTCAAATAGTCAAATGCCTTCTCAGAAGGAAATGTCATGAAGGCATGTCATGTATCTGAAAAATAATTAATATAATTGACAGGAATGTCGGTTTTCTGCTGAGGTGTGTTTCTCCTAATCCCGCTGTGCAGTCTTTAATATTGATCTAATTGTTAGGAAATCTTGTCACTCTCCGCTTACCCTACCTGGGCTAAACATTTTCAGGACTGAAGATCCTTGCGCTTCATAACATTTACACCTGCCCTAGAGTAATCGTTTGACAAAAAGTGGGTTTCCTTTCTCCTGTGTGCTGGGGCGTGTGTCCATAACATCTATGCACGGAAGGGGTGCATGCGTGTGTACAGTGCCTGCCTGCCGTTGACAGTTTATTCGTGTACGTTGCATATCATATTGCAAATGGCACATCAGAGTGTTGGAATCTAGGCAATCAGAGTTCAGCACTTAAAGTGTCCAGGTTGCACCTGAACTAGCTGGAGCCTGCCAGCCCCGCAAGCCCACTGAGAGCATCTGTCTCGCCACCGCCTAGCTCATGCTGTCTCCTCTGCAGGCCCTCCGATTCTTCTGACTATGACCATAAATCATCCACCTGTCAGAAGCTCTTGCTGCCTGGATTATGCAATGTGCCTGCCTTCATTTGGAGGTGGTGTGAGCAGGAGATTGCTGCAAATCGTCTGCATTCATTTTAATGCCATCCCAGCCTTTCTTTAGCTTTAATGAGGGGATTAGGGTGGTGACAATGACTTTCAGAGACAATAAAAGTCTTCAAGATTCTGGAAGTTGCTTTGTATGTTGGGGATAGCTGATTTGAGATTTCTTTTTTTTTTTTTTTTTTTTTTTTAATCCCAAGTAAATCATGGTTTAAACATTTAGGCAAAGAGGCAGGGTATTACACAAGGCCAGCTGTCTACAGCTCTATTTATTGGCTGTATAATAGTTCCGTCCAGCTGATGAACTTAGGATCAGTCAGATTTGTGGCTGATCCTTCATGAGTTACTTTTATCTTCTTTCAGGAGTTGCTTTTACGCATGTTGGGGAGACCCCATCCCCTACTCCACCCACGTTTCCCCATTGCCTCTTTTTCTTACTCTGGGCTTTAAAAACTAGAAACTCTTTAATAATTTCAGCTTCCCTATCTGTTGACTAGTAAAGGTGAATCATGGTTTTTTTGTTTTCTTAAATACCTCTAATTTGTATTTTTAATTTTGATCATCCTGGTGTATTTAGAATAACCTCTATGCAGAGATTAAGGTTCTACCCTCCCTCACCAACTCACACACCAAAACGTATTAACTTTTAATTAGGAAAATTCTCTAGTCGTGTAAGCTGACATATGTGTGCGTGTGTGTGTGTATGTATATATATATATATATATATATATATATATATATATATATGATACATATAAAAACATGAAATCGTCAGCTTCCTTAATCAGTAGACCTTTTTGGCATATTCAGATCTCAACCAAATCGAGACATAACTAGGACTGTATTCACTTGAAACGGAGAGAATGAAAATTCCACTGACTCCACTGCTTTTGAATAGCCAAAGGGTTTCACAAATGCTCTCATCACATCTAGATACACGAGTGGCCATGAGATCAGAGGATTGAAAGGAAACATTGCTTTAAAAATGGGACTTGTATCAGTAAACCATCAGCTAAAGTCAGACTAGTGAAACGTGGTTATGTATGTATTGTAATATCTTTTTTAAATGATTGAAAATAATTCAATATAGGAATATTAAGGAATTAAATCCTATGGTAGTTTACTGGGCAGAGTATATGTATTTTCTATAAGGTTCTTTTACTGTCACAGAGCCTGAGATAAAGTAGGTGTTGGATTTAAATTCCGACATCGGTTTTCTTTCTTTGAAGACTTCGGGACCTCCTGCATGTGTTTATTTGCTAAAGGTGGTATTCAGGGCACCTCGGGAGTGAGAGAATGACAGTTCTCTGCTGGCTTCTTGTCCCCCTGCTTCCTCATGCCGGTCTTCTTTATACTTCTCCCACTATCAAAGCCAGAGAGCCATCCTGTTTTTCTTGGGTACAAGTGTGTGAATTTTATTAAAATCTGAGACACTTGTTAGTGTCTCACGAAGAGTAACAGCTTGACATTCTTTCTACTTGGTGTGTGTATATATGTGCGTGTGTACATATTTGCATTATATATGTATATAATACATATATATGTATGTGTATGCATTTTCTATACACCCAGTATGTATGTATGGTGCACGGATTTTATACACATTTAATATATCTACATATGTATGTTTATGTGCTTTATATACATACACTGTATGTATATATAGGGGGCGTGTATTTTATATACACATTAATATACCTACACATATACACATATATGTACCTACCCCTTCTGAGAAAATACCTGAGTTAGAGTTTTGTCTTAACGCTGAACACACTGAGATTTGGTCTAGTTTGGGGGGTAAAATAGTAAGAAGTTAAATAATGCTCTAGAGACCTGGGCTCTTTATAAAATCAGTCTTCATAACTGGGGAAAAATGGCTTTTTCCTCAACAATAATACTTTTTAACATGTTCGTCACACACCAAATTACCTAATGTGTTCAAGTGTGATGAAAACACATTTTCCCAGTTGTTGGCAAGCCAACACAATGTACCAAGGTGATCTAACCCTCAGATCTTGAAGTAGGAGCTTTCTCTGTGGGAGACAGTTGGAACAGAGCAATCTCCTGTGGGTGTTTCTGGGGAGACAAGTGGCCTCAGTGAGGGAGGCCTACAGAATTTTGGAAGCTGACTAGGCAACTGGTAACAAGTTAGCCTCTCACTCTTCTTGCCAATTTTTTAACATTTTAGAAAAAGCATCCATTTTTTTTCTCCTTTTCCCCTTTTCCCCTCTGTGGTAACCTGATGGACTCAGCTTCCTGGAACCAAAGTTGTGTTTCATCATCATTTTTTTTTTTTACCCCGTCACTGACAAATCTAAATCTAGGTATATTTAAAAAAAAAAAAAAGAAAACAGGAACATTTGAAGGGATAAATGCATCACAACACAACACTGACAAAATCTGATGAAAAATCTCACTCTTTTATCTATGGAGAAATTAGGTTTATCATCAGGAAAGCATTCTCTTTTCATTTTCTGAAAGGTGCTTTTTGACAGACCCTTTGCAGTGGACGTCACACTCACAAAACTTGCTGTCACAGGGCTATTTGAATATGGTGACAGGCTCATTATCATGTTGAAGACTCCTGACAGCACTGCAGAGGGGAAATGGACAGGGCTGCCAATCAGCTGTTGAAAAGGCTGTGGTTGAAATAGGGTTTTTTGTTCTGAGAACACTAGTACAAATTGACTGCATTAATTCTTTTTATTATAGCCGCGCACACTGTAGTTAAGGGCTCGGGAGGGTTTTCATTATCAAGCCCTGTTTTCAGCAGGTTTATTAGCTGGCCATAAAAATTTGTTCCCAGCTGAAATTTGGCAGAGGTGAAAGCCTTTTCCTATAAGGTTTAAGTGTCTGTGTGTGTGTGTGTGTGTGTGTGTGTGTGTGTGTGTGTGTTAGTTTTTACTAACAGTTAAAGAAAAGGCCAAAAATGAAATTTGATGAGCAGGTAGACAGGACTTCTGAAGTCTTACTGTAATTCAGTGATCATTCTGTGTTGGAAGAATAATTCAAGCTGATAATTTATGATTGTGATTTGGGACATCGAAGGCTCTCTGATCACAGAGAATGAAGCAAATTGTCTTTCACTCCTCTTGTTTATTTGTCATCTGCTTCTGACTTCACGATAAAACAATATGTGCTTAAAAGTCAAGTTATTTCCCCAGTATTTCCAGTGACTTCACCATTCACCACTTCACCAGGATTTTGCTTAAAATAGTGGTGTCAGGGTTTTCATTTTTGTGGGTATGTGTGGCCTTTTTCTTTTTTTTTAAGTAAGGGAAGAATGAACTCACTAGAGTATCTAAGATAATATTATTCACGTAGTGTTTGAATACAACAAGAGACAACCAAAGGAATTGTAAACTGACTTTTTTTCTTACTTTGAGCCCTGTGGATGTGGGTATGACTTGGTATTTTACCTAAGTCTCTACTTCAAGGGCACCAAAAAAAAAAAAAAAAAAGATGATCAAATTCTTGAGTTCACATAAAACAAGGGTCTTTCTCTTCATAAGTCTTGTATAATTGTTTCTAATGACCCCTGTTTCTGTTCAGTGCCTATGTTACTTCCTGGTGGTTAAGACATTTCAGGAACCCACCCACAAGAGGAACATTAATTCTCTTCTGCTGCTCGGTGTATTGCAACATTTACACACTTGATTAGACTCTGCTCTGGTGAAAAAAAAAAATTAGCATTCTTATATAAGGATCAAATTCTCCCCAGGGAGTGACTTAGCTCTAGGAGGTAATAAGTCCCATAGGGGAATCTTACTTCCCTTCCAGAGTTACTCCATTCTGACTTAACTCACTGTGTCTTAAATTTGCTTCTCACAGTGGTCTCTTATATCCATACATACCCGATGAGCAAAATTATTTGGCATCCAAACATGTTTGGGAAAAGATATCTTTTTTTTTCCTATTTTTATATTTAAGAAAACAGAACCCTGAAATGTGCTCTGTCAGCTCACTGGTTTACGTGCCAGTGTTTCCCTGGCATCTTAGTTTCATTCCATCGTTTATTCATTGACCCACTTGACAGTGGTGTATTAACTACCTCTGTTGTTTCAAGCAGGATTCTAGGGGAAGAGGATCAACAGTGAACAGGAGGTTAAGGACTTTACTGTCTAGCCGGTGGCGGGAAGGAGGGTTGATGACAGCAAGGGGGCACGGGAGCACACGGGTGGAGTATCTGATCCAGTTTCGGGTTGTTGAAAAAAGTGGTACATAAGATGATATCAGAGGACTGCGCACCTGGTGAGAGATAGGGGACAGGAGAACAGAGTTCCAGGTAGAGAGTCAGTTGACGCAAAAAGCTCAGAGGCCTTGAGAGAGTTTTGCTCTTTTGAGGAAGTGAAAGTTGCTAAGTATGGCTAAAGGCTCATGGCAGGCTAGTCATGTTGAAGATGGAGTCAAGGTCTTGATACTGAAGGATCTTGAAATCTCGTTAATGATATTAGACTTTGACCGAAGTTAATGAGTTTTGAAGGTTTGGTTCTTGTTTTGCATAGGATTAGATGTATATTACCGAAAGAACTCGGTAGCTACATCTTGGGGAATGAATGAATGAGCCAGTGGTGTTGCCTAGACTTGCTGTCACTTTTTTTTTTTTTTTTTTTTTTTAAACATCTTTATTGGGGTATAATTGCTTTACAATGGTGTGTTAGTTTCTGCTTTATAACAAAGTGAATCGCTGTCACTTTTAAGGTTGCGTTTTGTTCCTGTCCTTTATTCTGTTTATTTCTGTGATCTTTACCCAATCAAATGCAAAAATAGGAATTTTTATTCATATGATGGTAATACTCAGGCTCATTCATGTGCTTCTCAACTCCAAAAGTTATCAGAGACTATTCCAAATTGGCTTGTAGCTTGAGTCCTTAAGATCTGATCCTGTCAGGCTCAATGGATTATTTGTATTCACAGAGTGGTCATGGCGAGTGTAGAAAGGGCACGGATTAACATTTGTGGCTCTAGACTCGATAAGATCCTTTCCAACTCTAAAAGTCCATTATTCTAATCATAAGGATATCATATACAGATTAATCAGTATATCTGAAGAAAGTATACCGTCAGGCTCTAGGTTTATAGTAAAGTTCATATTCTGTGAACATGGTAAAATAATTATCCTCATACAGGAATATATAATGCTGCATTGAAATTTTCACATAATTCCAGGCACACCTTCTATTCTGTAAATATAAAAGAAAACATAGGACTGTTTTCACTTCCCTAATATTTTAAACTTTATCACCCAGTATAAGAAAAAAAAAAAACTTCTTGATCCGTAGAGCATATCTCACAATTATCAAATAATGATTTATATTGAACAAAACTGTACTAACGAAGCTTCCGTACTAGAGAAGATAGTCATTTGCCTGTCTTTTATTTCTTGACGGGACAGCCCTCATTGAGCATACTGCTTATGCTGTTACTATACTGAACATTTCCACTTTCTTCAAGCAAACGTGTTGTCAGAATTCTAGGTTTCTGTCCAGGGGTTTGGGAAAACATAAGTTACCTAACCAAAATTAAAGTTTTCATACCTTTATATAGATATTGCTTCCTACATTTATTTCTTAACCCCTCACAGCGAAGTTGAGTTAGTTTTTCTTAAAGCTGGCACCATGCTGTAAAGAAAAGCATTCCACTAGATGGAGCAGAGTAGAAGGAGAACTAAGCAGCAGTGGGATGTGTAGACAAGCTGAGTTGGCATCTGAGAAGGCAAGGACCAGCTACAATGTGACCAGCACGGAAAGGAAGGGAATTAGGGGGTGAGAATGCATGGCAGCTAGAGGTAGAGGGGAGTGGTAAAAGAGGAAGCATTATGAGCGATCAGGATGTTTGTGAATAAAAAAGAATGGCACCTGGGAATGAAGGGACTTCCAGTTTTGAAATCCATAGCCACAAACTAGTTATTTTTGTATGGATTAGAGACATTTTAGTTATTAGTGGCACCCACAAGGAACAAGTCGTTCTATATGAAATCACACCATGAAAACCCAATGTAATATCCCAGTTCTGGGAACCAGTGCCTTGGAAATGCATTAGAAAATCTACTCTTGAGGATTTCCTTGACCTTCAATATGTATTAGTGGCCACAAGCTCGCTGCTTTTCCCATGCTTTAAGTGTTTTAGGCTCTAGCCGAGTCACTGGGCATGAAGATACGGAAGAAGAAAGCTTAGCTTCATGGAATAAACTCATGGTACAGCATTACTGCTTTAGCTGCAGCCTACTTGTCTCTCCTTGCCCGGACTCTGTCTCAATATTAGTAGCTCTTTTACTGCCTCTCTTGAGCATCAGCTGATGATCACTGCTTTTGCCTCGTGGAATCACACAGAAGTTTAGATGGATACTTGCATGCATGTGAAAGTGCTTCCTTTTCCCTCCTTCACACTTTTCCAGGCTAAGTATCTTTAATTCTTCCCTAAAATAACTTTCAGGCCCCTTATCATTCTGGTTGCTTTTTTTGAAATTATTTTTTACTTAATAAGTAAAAGTAATCGTAAGAGTCTTCTTAAAAGTATGGTTCTCAGACCTGCACGGAATAGTGCTGACATTTTACGACTAAATACTGCCCACCAGATCTGTCGGATCCCTTGGATGTTATAGAAGCTCTTCCCAGACCACTGATACTGTTAACCTTCTTGTCAGCTCTAATCCTCAGGTGTTTTTTCATAAATCATTATCTAGTTTTGATTCCCTCAGCCTTTAGTACTTAACTGACTTTTCAGCCTAATCGTGAATTTTACTTCTAGCCTGATTAGACTTTTTAAAAAATATCTTGAATTGGATCTTATGGAATCACTTTGTCATCCTGTATAACCTATACACATCTTCTTTGGCTCACCTGTAAATACTATAATAAATTTGCGATATTTGTCTTCACGCCATTGTAACTAACACGGAGTAAGACTCACCATAAAAATTCCCACTCCACCTCTGGAGTCCTCCTTCCTTGTAAACGGACACCAATTCATTAATACACATAATTTGAGTGTGATAGTACTTCCAGCTGTGAGTTCACCTGACTCTAATATTCAGCACAAATTCTCCTACATTTACTATCATCCACCCCACATGTTTCTGTCTTGTCCACAGGATTTTCATGGTGATTCTGTTAAGTATGTTGTTGAAAGCACTGTCAAGGTGTCTGTGGAATTCCTGTCACCTACTAGGAGAATAACCCCATCGAAGAAGGGTATGAGGTTTTTCATGGTAGGACATGATTTGACCTTTAAGTTTTGTTTTTTTTTTTCCATTTTAAAAGGATTAACTGTTCATTATAGGAAATTAATGTGGACAGTGCAGAATAGGAGGAGGAAAAGAAATTCACCACCCAAAGGCAACTACTGTTTATATTGTGTGGTTGAGTGCACATGTGGTTCCTTATATGGCCTTGAACCTAATTCTGTCTAAAATTTAGTAAGGGATACACATCAGGATCTGTAGCTTCTAAAATCCTGTTTCTCCTTTCTGGAGAGTCTAGACATGTTCACATCTATAGATAGGGTGATTCTAGTTCCATGGTTTCTCAAATATTAAAGAAGCTACATCATTAGTTTCATAAGGACCCTTTCCTGGTAGTCTGGATGTGATCTCCTTGGGTCTAGCATTTTGACTTTTATTAAAGTGTGTAAATGCTCTCTTACTATTTTATTTCGTGGTGTATTCAGTTTCACCCTGCCCTGGTTAGAGGAGCATTTTGTTTGATGGAGGAAACAGGCAAGAGCAAACAAACGCAAAAGCAGCAGCGATACAGTTTACTATCACTTGGTCATCTGTTCCTGTTACATTAGTTTACCAGCCAGGGCACTTGGTTGCAATCGACGGAAACAGACTTTAGTGAACTTAAACCGAAAAGGAATATACATAGGCAGGGAAATTGGTAGCTCAGCAGTCAATGGGAATGCTAGAGAAACAGGCTCAGCAAATGGGCAGTGGAATGACTGGACCACAGCCAAGTTCATGTCCGGCAACATCCCCTAAAGGACACTGCTGTGGCCACCACAGGAGCTGCTCCCACCAGGTACTGGATGCTGCTGCACTGGCCCTGGAGTGAGTTCTCAGCAGTCCCTTCTTTGAATCATATTCCCTATTAGGAGATCAGGCAGGGGTTCTGATTGGCTGAGCATGTACCCACCCCCTACTGCTGGGGTTCAGGTTAGCAAATTGTCTGGCGTTGCGGAGTGGGAGTTGGGATTCTCCTCTTCCCCAAGATTCACACACTAGTGGATGCTTGAAATATAGGTGGCTGGTGCCAACTGTTGGTAAATAAGTGCATACTTACTATAACCATCATTCCTGAGCAAATGGAAAGCAAGACAATGAAAACAAACTATAAGATATTTGGTACTTGGACGTCTTTTATAAGCCTTGGCTAGTTTGGGAGTATGTGTTTCTTATTTATAATTTCTTTTTGATTTTTTTTCATTTTTTTCTTCTTGTACTTCTATTTTTTTTTTTTTTTGCGGTACGCGGGCCCCTCACTGTTGTGGCCTCTCCCGTTGCGGAGCACAGGCTCTGGACGCGCAGGCTCAGCGGCCATGGCTCACGGGCCCAGCCGCTCCGCGGCACGCGGGATCTTCCCGGACCGGGGCACGAACCCGTGTCCCCTGCATTGGCAGGCGGACTCTCAACAACTGCGCCACCAGGGAAGCCCTGTTTCTGTTTTTGTTTTTAATTTAAATTTGTGAAAGAATGGCCTGCAGTGGGGATGGTGTATTAGAAAGTTTCTGGGCCAGAACCAAAGTATACTTGGGTCTGACTTTTGACTGTACCACTTAGTAGCTTTGAGCCTTGAATAAGCCATTAAGCCTCTCGGAGACTCAAATTCCTCATCTATAAAGTGGAAATAACAGTACCTATTTTGTAAAGTAATTGTAAGAACTAAAGAGAAAATGTTTCAGAGGACTTAGTGTATAGCAGAAGTTCAATAAATGATAGCTTTACATTACTGTTAGTCGCACTGGGTTCTGAAGATACTGTATTCTTTTCTTCCCTTTTGAGGCTGTTAGCAATTTATAACAAGAATGTAAAGGCTAATTAATTATCTAAAGACTGACTTTCTTATTGGAGTCAGCTCTGTTTTTAATCTTTCAATTTTTCCATTTTGAAAGCAAATTTAGAGCAAATACAATTTTTATTTTTACTTCTCTGTGATCCCTTTGTCACACATATGTTTCATAGTTATAATCATAGTGCATACATTATTTCTTACATATACTTTTGTAGCATTCTTAAATGCCATGTCATTAAAAATCAGTGTTATCAGACACCTAATTATTTGTTTCATGAGGGTCATTTTTTGTTTTCCCTCAATTATATATGTGATCATCCTATGTAACTTTGCAGCATTTTTTTCTTTTTTTCTTTTTTCAAAAATATTTATTTATTTATTTGGTTGCACCAGGTCTTAGTTGTGGCAGATGGGCTCCTTAGTTGTGGCTTGCGGGCTCCTTAGTTGTGGCACACGGGCTCCTAAATTGTGGCATGCGAACTCTTAGTTGCGGCGTGCATGTGGGATCTAGTTCCTTGACCAGGGATCGAACCTGGGCCCCCTGCATTGGGAGCGTGGAGTCTTAACCACTGTGCTACCAGGGAAGTCCTGCATTTTTCTTCTTTTGCATCATTTCTTTTAAGATGATTCCATGAGGAAGGGAAAACTGGGTCAAGTTGTATGGGCAGTTTTGTAGTTCTTGATATGACATAATTATCACTCTGAATTTTTTTACATCTATATCTATATATACATATCTTAGAGTTTAAGGTACATGGCTGTGCATTGCCTCTTTCACTATTGTAAACTGCAAGATTACATGATCACTTATTCTTGAGATTTCTTTCACTTCCACACCCACCAATATTTTTACCAACAGCGCTTCTTTAATGTAAAGAATGGCACTGTTAATTCCCTTAATATTACCTCTTTCCTTGAGACATGACATTATCAGCAAGCTAGTCATGAATTTAAACATTTTTTGGACCAAAAATATGATAACGATGCACATTACGCATTGAGAACTGCAGCTAGTTTCATTCATTCATTCATTCATTTAATAAATGCATGTTTATTTAATAAATGCATGTTTATTAGCTACTAATAAACATGCTCTATTGAGTTCTGGGGATAAGATGAATAAGGCATGAATCCTGTCCCCAAAGAGTTCAGTCTGTATGAAGGACAGCAAGTAATAATAAGACAACAAGAATTGGGATATTATATGTATGCAGAAGGTGCAAACAAAACACCGAGAAGGATTGCCTGATTTAATCTTGGCAAGTTAGGGAGGGCTTATTGCAGAGGTGACACCCGTATCTCACCCTAAAGGACAAGTAGGAGTTAGGGAGGCAGAGAAGGGGGATGCGAGAGAATTCCAAAGAGAGGAAGTAGAATCTATGAAGGAGAGCAGCACCTTTATGGGACCACGTGTAGTTCAGTTTAGAATCTCAGAAGGGAATGATGAGAGATGAGGCTGGCAAGGCAAGCAAGGTCCTGCTGAAGATTGACCCTAAAGAGTATATACCTAAAAAAAAAAAAAAAAAAGAGTATATACCTAAAAAAAAACCCAGTAATTCAAAAAGATATGTGCACCCCAGTGTACGTAGCAGCCTTATTTTTAATTGCCAAGATATGGAAGCAACCTAAGTGTCCATCAACAGATGAATGGATAAAGAAGATATGGTACATATATACAATGGAATACCACTCAGCCATTAAAAAAAAGAACAAATTTTTGCCATTTGCAGCAACATGGATGGACTTGGAGGGCATTATGCTAAGTGAAATGAGTCAGACAGAGAAAGACAAATACTGTATGATAGCACTTATATGTGGAATCTCAAAAATACAACAAACTAGTGAATATAACCAAAAAGAAGCAGACTCACAGCTATAGAGAACAAACTAGTGGTTACCAGTGGGGAGACAGAAGGTGGGAGGGGCAAAAGAGGGGTAGGGGAGTAAGAGGTACAAACTATTAGGTATAAAATAAGCTTCAGTGATATATTGTGCAACATGGGGAATATAGCCAGTGTTTTATAATAACCATAAATGGAGTATAACCTTTAATAATTGTGAATAATTATATACCTGTAACTTATATAATATCGCACAGCAACTGTATGTCAATAAGAGAAGAAAATCCTCAAAAAATAAAAAAAATTTTACATTAAAAATAAAGAAAGGTTGTCTCTAAAGAGTTTCCATTTTATCCAGGCAGTAGGGAAACAAAGTGAAGGGTTTAACCTGGGGGCTGATATGATTAGGTTTCCAGTTTTAGAAAGATCGTCGAACTATATATAGTGTGGCCAAGGGCAAGGCCAGTTGCAAAGATACTAGTTAGGAATCTGCTGCAGTAATCCCGGGTAGAAACAATGACAGAGTGAAATCAGAGATCAGTCCTGTTGCGAGAGAAGAGAACAGAATCTGGAGGAGGATGGTAACGCAGTGGACAGAACGTGATGAGAGAGATGCCTGGCAGGGACCTACACAGGCATCTCTGACTTAGGCCACTGGGTCGATGATGCTGCACTTCCTGGCCCTAGAGAACCCAAGATATGAGGAGCAATACTTGGGGATGAAGTGGGAGAGGGATGCATAGAGCTTTTGCCATGCTGGTTTGAGGTGGGATAGATGAGCAAAGACATCCAGGAGGCAGAATGGATCTTCATCTGGGCTGAAGATGAGATCGTGGGAGCTGTCAGGGTACAGATGATAATAGAAGCTGTGGGGAAATTTCTTTAAAACAGAAGAGTGAGTTTAGGACAGAATCCTGGGGTGGCTGATATGAAGTCAAGGAGAGGGGAAGAGGAATCTATAGGAAATTAAGAAGATCAGATAGGTGGGAGGGAAATCCAGGAGAATGTAGCATCACAGAGGCCAAGGAAATGGAGGCTTAAGGAGGGAGTGGTCCAAAAAAGTGAAAAGCCATTGAATGTTCAGTTAAAAGAACTGAAAAGTACTTTGGGGCTTGACAACAAAGAGGTCAGAGCTGAACTGGGCAAGAGCAGTTTTATTAGAATGGTGTGGGCAGGAACCAGGTAGTGGCACTTTGAGGATTGCATGGAATGGGTAAAACAAGGGATGAGCACGGACAGATGTCCCCCCATCTTGACATTAAGGGAGAAAGGGAGGGGAAGGAAGAATAGTGGCTACAAGAAACGTAATAGTAACAAAAAATAATTGAGTTATTAACCATGTCATTCATGTATTCTTCTAAGCACTCTGTATGTATGTGTGTGTGTATGTGTGTGTATGTGTGTATGTATCTGTGTGTATGTGTGTATGCATGTATTGTGTAGGTATGTGTGTATGTGTGTGTATGTATCTGTGTGTATGTATATGTGTGTAGGTATGTGTGTATGTATGTAGGTGTATGTGTACGTGTGTGCATGTGTGTGTACGTACGTACGTGTGTGTGTGTGTGTGTATGCTCGTTTGATTCTTGCAACAACCTTATAAAGTAGGTGTTATTATCTTCATTTCACACATGAGAATACTGAGATACAGAAGTTAAAAGGCTTTCCCAGAGATCATGTAACTTTTAACTATAGGAGCTGGGATTTGAACCTGAGAAGTCCACTCCAGAGTTTAGATCTTAATCACTAGAGAATATTGCCTCTGATATTACCATCTCTAGCAACCCAGAATTTTGTTTAGGGAAGCATGAATGTTCTCAGGTGAAAAAATCAGAAGCAAGATGATATGGTAAGTATGAACCTCATATAGAGAACAAATGTTAATATAGATTTTTTTTCCCCTATAAAACCACAGTACAGAGTTTGCCTAAGTGTAGTTAGGACCAAAGTGACCAAAGGATGCTATGGGACATTCCCTACATGATAAGGATTGATAGGTAGGGTGGACTCGGTTTAGAGAGACGTTGAGAGACCGCCGAGGTAGTTTAGAATTAATGTAACAAACAGCTGGGAGCCAGTATGGGTTCCTAAAAAAGGACCAAAGCTATTATTTTTATGAATTCTAATCCTGTAGAAGTAGTCAGATCAAATGAGAGGGGGAAAGAGACAGATGTCAATTGTGCTAGGCTGGAAGACAGTTTCATGGGCCCAGGTATAAGGTGCACAGCGTCTGGTTGAGAGTTGTAGTGTGTGCAAAGAGGCAGTTCTGACAGAGCTTGTGAAGAAAGGATGGAGACATTTGGTGAGTGTTTGAATGAGAGTTGGGCGGGGGGAAGGTGGGGAACAACTCAGTGAGACTCAGTTATTTCACAAAGTAAGAAACCAGTGGGCGGAAAAAAACAGAATTGGGGGATGTGGAATGGAAACTGGTATGAGAAAAAATAATCCACCAAACGCATTTTTGTTGGGTGCTTTCTCTGACCTGTGATCCGAGCCCTCTCATAAGTACTGAACATGGATTCAGCATGAGTTGAGTTCAGATATGCTTAGTTCCAAATCAAAATGACTCACAGCAGTTAAAACCACTAGGCTGGAGTCTGGGTAAGAATTTCAGGGACCGAGTTATTAACTTGAGAATAGTAGCCTAAAGATGAAGGTTGGGTCTTGTATGGATTCAATTAGAGCCTTGAAAAAGAATGTCATTTTTTTCTTGTGTCTCTGTGTGAATTTCCACATGGTATTGAAGGCAGTATGCCGAATATTCATTTCAGAGTATATTATCTGCTCCAGATAGGGCGAAAAATGATGTCTTAATCACCTGCCATCAAATATCTCATGGCTCTTTTTTAGAGTTAGCACTTAGACCCCAGGGTCATGGCCACAGTCTACTGTAGGTCATTGTTTCTTACTTCTGGGAAATTTTGACAGGTTTCTTAGAGGTCTGGAATTATTTCTGTTCTAAACCATCTCCTATTATTAGACACTGTTAAGTATCCGAATGCTTTTTCATCTTTGCAACGATAGGTGAACACAGGAACAGAAACTCACAGTATTGCTAGAAATGAGCAAAGGCAAGTTTCTATTCATGGTTCTAGGAATTTATTCCTCTTTAGATCTTTAGTGCTTAGCACCCTATTGCCTAGGATTTTTGGGAGAAAGAGACCAAGGCTGGCATTTGATGGTCACTCGTGGGGCTTTTGTATCTCTCTGGGCTTTTTTCTAGGTCTTAGCGGAAATGATGTTGGCCTCGCATATTGTGGGGAAAGGGAGAGTGTTTCAGATCTTTTGTAAATAAAAGTAGTCTGGGAATATGGGCTTGGCTAGTAGAGTTTGATTTATAAATGATGCTCCTGCTAGAACAGTACATTTGACCACGTGGATATACACCCTCGAGCACAATATATACTCTCTGTGTAGATCTGCCTTTGTTATATACTGCCTTTGTTACATATTTGTTTGTGTTTCTGTGCATTTTGCTATACATGCACACACAAGTTATTTATGACCATCCCAGCATGCAGAGAACACTAGCAGATCCTCAATTTATTTGTCACATTGAGTTGCTATTAACTTTAGCATCCTTCTGACTGTTAATGAGACATGGATACCTTTTCGGAACTATATGGTCTAGTGACCCTTGTAGGGATATCCTTGTAAGGATTTGTAAGCAACTGACTAGTTTTCAGATGTCTTGCTTCCTTCCCTGTACCTTCCAGAGTTGGTAAAGTAACTCTTCAATTTCCTCAGACACTCAATAGCGGAGCTTTGTCCATGGCACCTTTCCTGCTCTGTCAGAACAGGGGCAGGGAATATTTTACATTAGTACTTTCTGGCCTCATTGTATGGATGTATTGCTCATAGGATGTAGGAATTTAGCTAGATAATAATGATATCATCTATGTGGGTAATGTTAATCTATATAATGCTGCAAACAAAATCTGCCCTGTTCCCTGTTCTTAAAAGGTAGAGTTAATTGATTTTGATGGATGTCAAGTTTAGTCATAAGTTGCATTGAACTGTGACTATGAAAGTTAATGTTTTGAACTCCTAGGGAAAAAAAAAAAGAATAATATTGTTAAAATGCTATCTTCTACAGGAGGGATTTAGATTAGTTTACATGACTAGATCCCCCTTCTTTCTTTATTTCCATATCTTTAAAAGTGCCAATTTCATCTAGAAATATGGAAATTCCTTTCAAATACACTAGTAATTTATTTATTTTGAGACTTCAAAAGGCTCAAATCAATGTAGAGCATATTGAAAAAGAGAAACCTGTAATCAGAGCGATTCATATGCATCTAAATTTCTTCTTCAGGAAAAGTCTGACCTTATAAATTGAGCTTACAAGATGCAAACACCAATAAAAAGCATAGCCTACTAAGGAAATGATTGTGTGCACTATTTTATGGGAAAAAATCTATATAATATATTTAAATATATAAATATATTTATATATTTTATAAATAAAACTATGTGTTATATAATTACTTACATTTATATTTATATATAATTGTATATTGTAAATATACAGAATTCTTCTTTGTGTTCCATTAGAGCTATTTAATAGAAGGGAGAAACACACATTTCTCTTAATATCATAGTGAACCAATTTTCCATTATGTATAGGTCACTTTAATCTGTTCAGGGAATTTCAGGTATAGGGCCTGTGCCCCTAAAGGGCTGTTGATCTAGTTGAGAAGGATCAAAGAACACCTAAAAGGAAATATGACAATTCTCAAGAGCATAGAAGAGGTCCTGAATAAATAAGCCAGACACTAGTTATCAGAGTTGAGTTCCTAACTAATTAAAGATGACCAGAGTGTTTTAAGAAGTCCTTTAGAAGTGGACCTTCTCCCATTCTTAAAGAAATGTTAATTCTTAGAACTTTCAGAGGGCAAGAGGAAAAACCTTCCTCAGAAGAGTAACTGTGGCCAGTTATATACAGGTGTCACTTAAGTCACAGGTCTAAGTGATTTTCAGGGTACGGTAAGTTCCCTCATTCTGGCTCAAGTCAAGTTTTGGGAAAGACAGAATTTGGAGATGAGGATGGAGTTGATAAGGCCCAGATCATGGAGGGTGTTGTTAGAATTCCAGGCCAAATACGTGCACTGTATCCTGTAGACAGTCGACATCAATTAAGCCTTCTGTGCCTTAAGAGAAGTGATGTGTTTAAGGTAGAAGCATGGATGGAGGGAAGGCATGGAATCTAGTGAGCGCATCACTGTGGATTTTTCAAGTGTCGAACAGTAAGGGTCCGCACGAGAGTGAGGACAGTAGGACTAGAAAGAAATGGACTTGGGAAGCATTTCAAAGGCAGAATTCACCCCCACTCGGTGCCCGACGGGATTTGGGAATATTACTGGAAGGAGTAATAATCACTTCATCAGAAAAATCAGTGGAGCCATCTACTGCAATTGATTGATCCTTGTGTGCCGTCTATCTCTATTTCTGGACAACAAAGCGAAGATGATTTGGGAGAGTGAAATTTTGTCTTCTGTGGTTGGTGACCTGCCCCCAAATGGCCTGATTAATTATGAGACATTCTGCTTCCTCAAGGTGACAGTGAGGGAATGGCATTGTTGAGAACTTCAGGTGTTGACTAGATGAGAACTATCTGAGGGAAGCCTTTTTTCTAAGGGGCGTGGCTTTATCATAACGTTACCTGAACATGTGGGTTAAGATCCTTCTGCCTCTCCTTTCCCCTCACCTGGTAACAGCACACAAGGCTGCGACCAATGGTATATTTGATTGGATGTATGGAATAATTACTGTATGTGGCCCTCAATATTGTACCTCTTTGTCAAGTCTTTTAAGCACATATCACTAGGATGTATCTTTTAGTACTATATGAGGTAGGCAGGCATACTTTTCCAATGAAACATAAAGAAAAGAAAATTCTTGAAGTTGAATAGTAAATTGGATTTTTGCCCAACTGAATAGGGTAGGTCAAGGTTAGTGCTTTGAGTGCTTTAGACTAGAATAAGTGTGCAAAATTTTATATGTAAATTTCACTTCCAGTGAGTTTCTGCTGTGGATACATATCCAGGGCTGCTTCCAGTCTTATCCATATTCACTGGCTGATGTGAAAGCAAAATAAGATGGGAGTCTTCATTGGAAAACACCCTGCATCTTGATATCTGGTGTCCAAACTTTATGTCACTATTGATATTATCTCAAGGAATAGCAGATTTCAGATTGGTGACTGCTCTGCCTTGAACTATTTTCTGAAAATGGAGGATATTTCAGTAGATGTTCCAAATGGTAACTATAGTCACAGATCAAAGGACCATGGATGAGAGGAGATTACTATAAAAGTGTACATTCCTGTAAATATTTATATTTTTTGTCCTTGAGGTCAAACACTGTCAACATTTTCCTAGGTCACATATACGTGATTTAAACTCCTTATTCACTTTGTGCCAGAGTGTAATGTGAATGAATTAGAATTAGTGAAGGAAGAATTGACTTATATTATTTAAGTAATTACTCCACCCCACCAAAGTACACACTTATTGTCAAGAGTAGGCCTCATTAGTTCTTTTTCTTGGTTCGCCATTAGCTTGGTGGTGTGTCCTTTTCCAAACTCTTTGAGAATAAGAACAATTGAATGAATGAATATAAAAGACTGAGTAGGACTCTCTGGGGGCAGCATAGCCTTTAAACTGGCAAATTGGCTCTGTGATGGGCTGATCTAAAATGTATTAATGAATGATGGTTTACAATTAGAGCTTTATGTATATTAAGTCATTTCATCCTCAAAATTACACTAAGGATCAGGTGCTATTTTTAACCCATTTTGTAGATGAGAAAATTGGGGAACAGAGATATTAAGTAACTTGTTCAGAATCACATGGGTACATTACAGGGCTGGGATTCAAACCAGAAATTGACTTCCCAGCCCAGGCTTTTAAAGACTACATTCTACCATCTGTTACTATAGAGTGGAGAGTTCCTAATTATATGAAAAAAAAATTCTACATGTATTAAGAGCTTTTTTTAATATCAAAAGGGCTTATTCTTTAATTTTTGAAACATTGGGAAGGACCATGAGATGAAGAAGATTGTATGCTTTGGATCTTTTTGAGTCAGTGTTATATATTCAGTGTTTCTCTAATTCAAATTGAATGAGCTTTTCAGTTTAAAAACATTTCTAGGTATTTTACTGACTAGATATTTTGAGTTAAATTTGACTCTCTGCTAGCCACATGTATTGGGTGTTCTCTGTGGGTTATTCAGTTATCAAGTCATTCTGGATATCTTTTTTTTTTTTGCGGTACGCGGCCCTCTCACTGTTGTGGCCTCTCCCGTTGCGGAGCACAGGCTCCGGACGCGCAGGCGCAGCGGCCATGGCTCACGGGCCCAGCCGCTCCGCGGCATGTGGGATCTTCCCGGACCGGGGCACGAACCCGCATCCCCTGCATCGGCAGGCGGACTCTCAACCACTGCGCCACCAGGGAAGCCCCATTCTGGATATCTTTTAACTCTTCAACTAAACAAACCACTCTGTGTCATGAAAGATGTAATTGAATTTTGATATTAAGCTCAAAAAAAGATCATTGGGAAGCTGAACATGCTTCAGGAGAAGGTCCCAAATACATTGCAAATTATTGTTTGTGGTCTTTTGTCCTCTGTCACCAGTCATGCCTTTCAGAATACAGAACTCCTGCTTGGCGTTAGCTAGACTCTTGCAGGAAAAAGTTAATGTCCTACATCTAAAGCTCATATAGCTGCCATATAAGATGTTGCTGAAACTTACTTATTTGGCAGCCAGTGACAGTGAGAGACCTTAATTCCTATTTCTTTGAAGAAGGGAAACATGAACGATGGTGATCATGGGCTTTTTGATGAATTTGTTACCACCGTAGAATGGAGATGGTCCCAAAAAGTTCTGATATTTTTTCTTTGTTTATTTAGATAATACTTCAGAATGCATCACTTGACATTTTGTATTTCATATTTTCTATAAACTTCTGATTATAAGAATCTATAATTTCTATAATTATCTCCCTCTCTCATACACATGAGCATGTGTATACACACACACGTAATCAGAACAGTATGATGTTAGGAAGTCTTTCACTTTTCTGATTTGATAGTGTTAGACATTTTATAAAGGCACTAAACAGGAAAACAAGGAAAATAGCTAAGGACTCATATATGGCGTGGCTTATTTATTCCTCATTGGATTTTGTGGTGCTGCATGTCTTGTCGAATGAATTGGCCACCATGAGCCTCAAATTCTGATAGAGCCTAATGGGTTCTACTGAATGTGTTTGCCAGTAAATCACTCGCCCCAAGGAAACCAAAGTGACCTGTGTCAGTGGCACGGCTACTCTCAGCAGACTTGGTTGTTGACCCCAGGCCACCCATCTTCCCTGGGTACCTACATATATCTCTCCTTGAGAATTTCTGTTGGCCTACTGTTTACTCAGGTGCATTGAATTTACAGTGATCGCTCTTAACCTTACACATGTAAGGTAAAGAAAGCGAATCCCACTAATTTTTTAGTTTTATGGTCTACACTGGATCGAGGTGCAAAGTGTGAGGGCCCACAGTTTTGAAAATGATTTTCATCAGCTTTCTAAAATGCTGTGAAAAATCAGCTTCATATTTTATATATCAAAATGCTTAAGGACTTGAACTTGCATAAATATTCTAAAAGGTTTTAAATGAAAGTGAGCCACCTATATATATACATATATGTGTGGGAGTAGTTATATACATATTCTTTACATACATATATGTAAAATCAGGTGATGTCCATGTGTAAGTGTTTAGCCGAGCAAAATGAGACTTGGTGCTAAAGGAGGCTAAGGTTGCAGACTCAATTCCTATACAGCCTCTTTAGTTAATTCTGTTCTTAATTCATAGATGGAACCCCTGACCCTTGGTCCTATTTTGTGTAATATCCCAGCTGGTCCAAAAAGGCAGAGTGAATGAATGGGTGCAACTCACCCCACTATTGGGAAAACAAGCAAATTTATCAGGGTAGATCCATAATGTATCTGTTCTTTTGAGGGCAAGTTTAATTTTACTCTCACATTCAGTGTGATTTTGATATTACTATGAAGTCTTGTTAAAATATGTAAATAGGGCATTTGCTAAACTGTCTTTATTTAGTGCTCTTTTTTAAGTGATCATAAAATTTTAATGACTATTATTACTGATACTCTAATAAGTACTTCAATGAATTTTTTGATGGTTAAATATAATTTGTATGCTACTCCAGAATCTCAATATGGGGATTTTAATATTGAAACATTACTGTAAAATATTCATGCCATCAGCCTTCCATATTGCTATACCAAAGAATAAATGCATGTTGATTTGAACTTAAATCTTTCTGACAGTCAATGGTCTGGGTATCACAGAATCTTGTAATGCATTAGTCATTCAGCTGAGGGAAAGGGACCTGCCTTTTCAGAGTACTAATAAATTGATGTTAAAAACCATTTTATTCTAACCAAGAAGTCTCCTGCTTTATAGTCTAATTTGGGACATAAATGTGGGTTACTTACATAGAGAGATAACCTTAACCTTTCAGTAGCAACAAGTGCCGGGTGAGGTTAAGGCCAAGAGTTGAGCCTTTTTGTTATCAAAATGTTATTGGTCTAAACTCAGGGACCACAATATATGATTATTGCTCAATGTTCAAATAATTGGGATTCTCTTGAATTCTGCTCTGTGATATTATGTTTGCTCACATTGTAAGTCTCCTACACCCCGGAAGGTTTTTTTCGGTTTTTTTTGTTTTGTTGTTGTTGTTTTTAAAGCAGACCAGCAATTAGTAGGAAAAGTTTCCTCTCCTGCGCCTATGATTAGCTTGAGCCCAAACAAAGCAGCTCATGAGATTGCATTCATGCTATTTATGTAGACATTAGACACAGGAACAGGTTCTTAACAATGTGACTACTTGGGCTTTATGTTTCACAGCATGAAGCATTTTGTTGATGCTTTATAAATAGTGTCACCTATTTATAACCTTCAGCCACTATTCTTCTAGTGGCATTCTCAAGTGGTCTCCAGTTTGGTTAACATCAGCCACTCAGATGCACTTCTGTTCTGTTGCTGGAAAAGTTACACGGGAAGATGCGAGCTGTAGCTAAGGAAAGTCTGAGAAACTGTTAGAGGTAGGAAAGTTCAGATATAATTAACGTCTTATAGCAAACATTGAAGACGTTGAAAAGAAACAGATCAGATGAGTTTTATCTTATGAAGATGTCATTTGACAGATACAGAACGGTAGTCTTGCTTGAAAAGATCTCTACATACACTGAGAGTTTTATATTCCATCAAAAGAAGAAAAAGAAAAAACAAAAACCAAAAAAACCCTGAGGTGCCAGGAGATCCCTGTCGGGGGAGTCTGTGCGTGTATCTCAGGGAATCTTTGGGGGACATTTATCCTCATCTTGGAGGTAGAGGGAAGATTTTAAAGTACAGAATATTTCCGCAACCACCTTCTTTCCTCCCCTTGTGCTTACTTCCAGGCAAGGGTGAAAACCTGCTTTATATCCCCTGTGTCTAATAGAGAATCTACATCAAAAGCAGGAAAGTGACAGAAGAGAGAGGAAAGTGAGGAATAGAGATCAGCTCGTGGCTTTGTGGCAGGTTATAAAATCAGCAAAGGCCTTTGCAGACCCAGGAGCCAGACAGGACTCACAGGAGTGGAAGTAATCTGTTAACAAATGCAGGCCAGTTGGCCACCCCGATGACTGCTGTTTGTCAGTCACAATAGGTACAGATACACACACAGTTCTAACCTATGTGCATGCATAAACAATATGGAGAAAGGGCGAGATGCGATGAAGGGGAAAATAAAAGTCAGTCTTTCTAAAATTTTTCACATGGCATTTTTTGACTTGAGAAGGATTACTGTGAAGAGAACATTTGCCAAACCTGCATTTTCTATTTTTTTATACCCATTTTCCAACTGGTTCAGAGAAGAACATACTTTTATAAAAACTGAAGTATAGGGGATTTACAATATTACGTTGGTTTCATGTGTACACTATGGTGATTTGGTATTTTTACAGATTATACTCCATTAAAAGTTTTTACAACATAACGGCTATAATTCCCTGTGCTATACAGTATATCCTTGTCACTTAACTATTTTATACACAGTAGTTTGTATCTCTTCATCCCATACGCCTAATTTGCCCCTCCCCCTTCCCTCTCCTCTTTCATAACCACTGGATTATTCTATCTGTGAGTCTGTTTCTGTTTTGCATATACATTCATTTGTATTGTTTTTTTAGATCCCATGTATAAGTGACATCATAGTGTTTGTCTTTCCCTGTCTGGCTTATTTCACTAAGCACGATATTAACTACCAACCTGTTGGTAGTCTTTCAGTGATAACAAAAGCCACTCACACCGCAGGTTAGGGTAACTCTGTGGTAGTTACAGTCTAGAAATCTACAGACACAGTAGTGGAGCCAAACCCCAATACAGTAAGTTCCCCTACATATGAACGAGTTCCGTTCCTAGAGCGCATTTGTAAGTCCAATTTGTTCATAAGTCCAACAAAGTTAGCCTAGGTACCCAACTATCACAATTTCACAATCGGCTGTATAGTACGGTACTGTAATAGGTTTATAATACTTTTCACACAAATAACACATAAAAGACAAACAAACACAAGAAATAAAACATTTTTAATCTTACAGTACAGTACAGTACCTTGAAAATACAATAGCACAGTATTCGTACAACAGCTGGCATCCAGGGGCTGGCATCGAGTGAACAGGCAAGAAGAGTTCCTGACTGGAGGAGGGAGAGGAGGTGGGAGATGGTAGAGCTGAAGGATCGTCAACAATAGGAGACGGAGGGCAAGCTGCAGTTTCACTCATGCCATACGTGGTTAGACATGCGAATGCACGTTCACATCTTTGAAAGTTCGCAACTTGAAGGTTCGTATGTAGGGCACTTACTGTAGACTTTCTTCTGTGATCATCCACTGCAGCGACCCTCTGGTAACTCCTGACACAGTAGAGCTGCTGGCCATAGACCCTGGATCCCTTTTTGGGGGTGAAATGCCTTTTCCTGGCTGTAAAAAGCAAATGCATGGTTCTTCTGATGTGTTCAGACTGGCTTGAGACCCTGGCTTTAATAGGCAAGGTCTGTAGGTCTTGAGGCTCATATTCTCCCTTTCCTCATCTGGGTAGCAATAGGGTGATGACAGGCATTAAAGCCTAGAGAGGATATAAAGGTCCATCATAATGAGGGTAGATTAGTGTATATCACAATGCTATGTGCCAAAAATGGAGGTGAAGTTTCTGTCTCAGCTCATTACCCTGAAATGCCGTAAACTGGGGTCTGCTCTTTAGCCTGCTGGGTTTCTGAAGCCATGTCATTAACAGGGATTGTAATCAAGCCGGACAGTTACTTTAAAATGTGGGCCAACAAGTCCAGAGGTAAGGAAATAAACCAGGATGAGCATTGTAACTTGAGCACGCCCATTTTGGTAGATCACAGAATGAGCTACACAGCAGAAAAACATTTTATGCCCAAGAACCTTAAAGTATAACACGAAAAAAAAAAAGTGCTCAAAGAGTCTAGATATGCTTTTATTCTTTGTAAACAAAGTTATTTCAGAGTGATTTCCCTGAAGTTTGGCATTACCCTGCCTAAAGGTTTGTGGTCAACAGAAGTCTTTGGGGAAAAGTCTTTAGCCACTTTGACGTAGAAAGTCAACGGCTTTTCCGAAATGTGACAGGCTCGTAAACCCCAAACATGTCTGAATGGAGTAGAGGGGTGAGAGAATCAATTCTCCCTGTCATTCTAGTAGTTAAAAATATTGGAAACTATCCTCCATCAGTGCCTTGAATCTTTTATTTTCTTCCTTTAAGACTAAGCCACCTATAATAATCCAGCAGATGTTACAATTAAAGCCCACGGAGAGGTCTGTTCATTTATCTGGGCCGTGGGTTCTATCAAGCATCCCTCAGTCATTTTCCATAGTCAGTAAATTTTTTTTTTTTTTAACCTGGCAATGATGTCAACTTCAGTAAGTTAAGATGCTATGCTCCCTTTGCTGTTTATGCTTCGGTGCCTTATTAAATGCACCAGCTAAACAGAAAATGTGGTATAAATATGTTTCATGAGTCATTTCAGGATTCAGCCAAGAGACATTGCAATTGAATTTTGAGTCCATTTTTAGAACAAACTCTTTCAAGACTCTCCTCAACGGGAGGAATACTTCCCTCTGTACTAGAACTGACAAGGCTGTATGCATTACTTTATTTTGATACTGACATTTAAACAATAAAATAAAGCCATTTAAAACAAATAGTAGTGCTTTAAGTGTCTGGGCTGTCAAGACATCAAATTATATAACTTGGAAAAAATCAGAATTCATTGTTAATGGTATGCACTTAACACAAAGGGTCGCTGGAGTACTCACCAGATACATATTCAGCTACCGTGTTGGAGCTAACAGGCTGTATTCCTTTAGATAGAATTGACTATATTCACTTAAATGGACTTGACTCAAGTACAATCACTGTATTCAAATGTCAAAAAAAAAAAAAGAGAGAAAGAGGATGTCACAGAGGGTCACAAATTATGTTGGATTTTGACAGATTGTCGCCCTGCTTTACAAGAGCGGTAACATCTCATTTGTCACCGTTTGATCTGTAAGTGCGGGAATGGGAGCGGAAGGCCCTCCATCTCCGCCACAATTTAATCGCTCTGAGGCCGACAGTGGTGGTGGGAGCCACCTGCCCGTGTACTGCACTGCTGATCTGTTTTAATTTAATCGTCCGTCAGCTGGATGAAAGCATAAATCGTCTCTCTTTGATCTGCAAATGGTGTGTTTTTGTAAAGCAGGGTGTGGAGTCAGGGAGAAAGGACTTCAAATTTAGTGTAGCCTGGACATTGTGGCCCTATGGAGACACCAGGAGTGATAGTTTACTCTACAGGAGTTGCAAACCAAGAAAAGACTCGCTTGGGAAACTTGTGACAGAGCAGGGAAAATAGCAAAAGGAAACCTATTTGGGTTAAGAGGCTAACAATGAAACGAAAGCTTATGAGTGTAATGAGATACCGTTCTTAGAAAACGAAAAGCAACTCTCCCATTCATATCTATCATCTTTTTTTTAATTTATCTTTTTATCGAAGTATAGTTGATTTGCCATGTCGTGTTAGTTTCAGGCGTATGGCAAAGTGATTCAGTTTTACATATATATGTATGTGTATATATATATATTCTTTTTCAGATTCTTTTATAGGTTATTACAAAGTATCGAGTGTCGTTCCCCATATCTGTCATCTTTTAAACAACATTTTGTTGTTGTTAGTGTTGGAACTTTGGCTGCAAGAGAAACAACAGAGGAGAAGGTTAAAGGAGTTTTTTTATATTGCCACTGTGAACGGTCAGCATTATTTTATTTTATTATTTTTATTAAACCACAGTTGATTTACAAGATTGTGTTAGTTTCAGGTGTGAATGGGCAGCATTATTAATGCCACCTGAAGTTTTCTGAGGATGATGTGAACAGTAAAAGATGATTTTGTTAAAATTGGGTTGTGAAAAGAGGCATGCACTTTTAAATAAAATAAATGACGTGATGATTAAACACAATAAACGTTACATCAAAATAGTTCTTATGAGCCTTTAAGTGGTCTCACAGACAAACATTTTAAGGTGCTTTCCGTGTCATTTCATAGTCTTTTTCCGAGAATCACAAATAATATATTTTTAAAAATAAAAAGGAAACACTTTATAGCACTTCTGCCAAAAATAAATTGGGTAATGAAGAATTGTCTAAAACACATTCAGTGTCTTGTTTTTAAAACAATAACTTCTTACTGCAGAGATCAAAGCAGTAACACAGGGTTTTATAACCCTGAGTATAAACATTTCCACCATTATAAGATGTTACCATTATAATAATGTTTTTGTGACTCCTGTGAACAGAAACTTGGAGACATGCTACACATTTTTATACAAAAATTTTCCAATATTTAAAAAAATTAATAACCAAAATATTTCTAAAGAAGAAGCCATTTTGGTAAAAATCCCCAGGAGTAACCCAGAAATTTCCAAAAGACTTCCCCCAGTCCACAGGGAATCACTCCACAAACCAAAGAAAAATTCCCCCTGAAATTCCTTTAGGATCCCATGGAAAGAAGAAACAGTTTACAGTTCAATTCGAAAAGCTCCAAATTTCTTCACTGGCACTGGTTCTAATAAAATTACCAGCAGAGGAGAAGGGCCCTGAGGCCCAGCTGAGTCATCCTGCTTATTCTGGCCCATGTATTTAGTTGGCTTTCTCCTTCTATCATTCCCATTAATGGCTTTTCTAAGCATTATTTGCATAGGAAGCATAAAGGTGTCTCTGCTGCGTCCATTTATTAAGTTATTCCACTGTGAGGCCGCAGGCTCAGGGGTAAACATAGCTGAGCTTTTAGGTTCAATAAGTCCCACAAAGCAGTTTTGGAAGAACCTGAATTTTTATAATGGGATTCTGAGGAGTGTCAAGTAAATTGTGGTTGTGACACTAATGTTAGTGTGAGGGAGACGAGAGAGCAGAGTGTTATGGATTCTTCCCGCCTTGTAGAGCTAAGCTCTGCTGATGTATTTGGGCCTAGGACAGACTACAGAGAAGAGGGAAGGGAAAGAGGGAAGGAGAAGAAGGAGGTAGAAGAAAGAGGAATGCAGAAAAGAAGATAAAGGGTGTTGTGTTACGTTGCGTATGTATTTCGGGAAGTGATGTAGGGCCACCAGCAAGTGCCCTTGGGTGCCCTTTACTGTAACTCAAGATGTCTGCTCTTCTGCTTCCATTTCACAGCACCTTAGAATTGAATCAGTTCCTCAAAGGCAAGTCCTTCCTTCTTTCTTTCTTCCCTTCCTTCCTTTTCAAGCAAGAGTAAATATTCAGAGCATCAAGTATATAGACTACTGTCATCAGACACCTCCTGGCATTCGTCTTTTTCTAACCCCCTCCATCTCTTCAGTTACTACGCCTAGTGGATTCTACCTACAGAAGATCCTTTGACTGCATCTCTTTCTGCTCATCCCCCCTTGCCACTGTATTTTTTTATTTTTTATTTTTTTTGTCTGAGCCATGGGGCATGAGGGATCTTAGTTCCCTGACCAGGGATCAAACCCCTGCCTGCTGCAGTGGAAGCGCAGAGTCTTAACCACTGGACCACCAGGGAAGTCTCCCCTTGCTGCTACTTTAGTGTAGATTGTTTTCCTTTATCACCCGGGCTATGAAGTAATCTCCGTTGGTCTATGTGTCTACGGTGCCTTCTGTTCCAGACTTTCGCACTGCACAGGATAGAGTTGTCTAAGCGGCCATTCACACTTAGAACCTAATTGATCTCCCTGGCCTCCTTCAGGTGCCGTATGTTTTAGCCTCCCTGCTTTCTCACGACTGCTGGCACATAGCAGGCTTTCCATGCCTCCGTGTCTCTGCCTATTCATTCTCTCAACCTGGAGTGCCCTTCTCACTTGTGTCTTTGTCTAGAGAAATTCAACACGTCTAAAAGAAATCAGTTCCATTTTGTGAAGACTTCCTGAATCCTCTGGCAGAATTGTTTCTTGCTCTACATTCCCATAGTTTTTGTTTTGTTTTGTTTTGTTTTGTTTTTTGTACATACCTCTAGTGTAGTGCAAAATATATTACAGTGAGGTATTGAAAAGAGTCCCCCAGTGGATTCTGGGCCCTTGAAGGCAGGCAATGAGTTTTATTCTTGTCTGACCTCCTCCCTTCGTGCCCCTAGACCCAGCACAGTGTTTGTGACCTGAGTCCATTCTCCATCAGTATTGATGATAAACTCATTGGCAAGGGTTGTTCCAGGAAGTTTCTTTGGAGGCTTAACTTGAGCTGTGTGTGTGTGTGTGTCTGTGTGCGTGCGCGTGTGTGTGTTTATAGGTGCGTTATATTTGTTAGTAGGCTTAATATTTATATATACTCATGAGATTTTATCTCTAGTGACTAGGCTAGGCGCTTTATACCAGTTGAACTGATCCTTCAGGCTAGTCTAAGAGAATCTGGTGATTGATTTCTGTGACAAGGAAACACAAGGAAGAGAGAGAAAGAAGAACCTACCATTTATATTAAGGACCTACTGTGTGCCAAACTTGGTCCTAGATGCTTTTTATAATCTTAGTTATATCCCTCAGAGGCAGTAAAACAGCTAGATCCCAGTTCTACCACTTTTGTTTGAGAAAACATGGGCATTTACTTAGCCACTATGTGCTCTGTTGCCTTTACTTTTTTCCTCATAGGATTGGTGTAAGGAATAAGTTAGTAAATGTAAAGATCTTAAAACAATGCTTTGCACCTGATAAGTACTCAGTGCTGTAAGCAGATTGTGTGTGTGTGTGTGTGTGTGTGTGTGTGTGTGTGTGTGTATTTCAGCAGCGCTTACTATCCTCATATCCTTAGAGATAGAGTGTTTGGGTATCCTGCCCAAAGTCACATAGATAGTAAGTGGCAGAGCTGGACAGGGGGTGGTGGGAACCAAATTCACCCCTTTAGGCACTTACAGCACACCTCTCTCTCCAGCATTCATGTTTAGAGCCTGTCCTAATCATTAGTAAAGAGATGCAGAAGAAAAACAAATTAACATGGTCTTATCATGCTGTAGCTAAACCAAATGGAGAGAAAAAAGTACTCCTCTAAATATCCTTTAAATGCCTTCAAGGCCCCATCAGCTACATTGACTTAACTTACTACAGAGATGGGTAAGTTAGGCAAGGATAAAGTTGGTTGATGGGGATCTATAAGCCTGTGTTTTTCTAAACTCAGTGGCGAATCCTGCCAACACCTGGAATTCTGGTTTGGGCGATGGCAGCATCTTTAGGATCATTTTGGAACCTGGAGCAAAAGAAAATGTACACGTTGAATTTTGTACAATTATGTAGACTTTAAGGGCACTTGATGTTTTTAAAGATTATAAGTCTATTTTAATAACTTATATTTCTGTTGCTAAGTGTGTGACCTTTACATGGAAGGCACATCTACTATTGTACATTCGGCTCTGTACCAAATACTGTGTAGGGAAATAAATGAGGGCTATAGGCCCTTCTGTGACAGTGAACTTCACTTTCGTTGAAACTGATCACTCTTGAGAGGTGATAAATGCTGGTGGAAAGGTACAGTAAGCCATCATATATTAAATATGGAAAAGTACTTTTAAATAATACTGAAACGTGCAAAATATAACCTGACAGCCACCACCAAATAGAATTGTGGGCCCAGATTTTGTTTGACAGAATTAGCGACTAATGAAGATTTTGACAGGAAATGCCAGCATACACAACATTCACGTTAGCTAGTGTATCAATACTAAGGTTATTTTTATATTTGTGTCTCCTATCTTTTCATGACAGATTATTTTAAGAAAAAAGTAGGCTTGTTACTTCTAAAATGGATTTCAGTGAAGATTATTTCCTGAATCCCAGAGTATTCTGTTTTATTGAATCTGATTAAAAGCGTTAGGGATCCTACTTGGCAGTTTTTCACAAAACAGATGTTGCGGAAACATGAAAACCTCAGTTGTTGTTTTTGTGATTTCTGGATAGAAGTAAGAATGTAGGAGTATCAGAGTCTGCACCCACCTGGAGGTCAGGACTCTTCAGCAGAAGCTGTGTCAAGGATATGAAGCTCAGTCTCCCAGGTAGACGCCATCAAAGGTTCCCTAGAGACAAGTACACACTGAGTGTTGGCTTCCTTGAGAAAAGATCTGTGTTCTCCTCATTTGATGTTTATGTGCAGGCATTGTGCTGGGTTTTAAACATACAATAGCAAACAAAAGCTAGTATGATCCAGTTTCTGAAAAAAAGTTTATAATCTCATGCATAAAAATCTCAGGAGTAAGTATAACTGAAACTTCTAGGTAGCAGAGTAGATGGTAAGTATAACTGAAACTTCTAGGTAGCAGAGTAGATGGTGTAACTACATTACACTGTTAATCAAGTACGTGTAGTAGATTAACAAGCACAGCTTGTTTGAACATCTGATGTTCTATACATTACAAACACCCATTTTTGATAGATTTGTCACAAAGAGGTAGCTTTCATTGGAGATTCTAGAATGCAAAAGAGAAGGTGAAAGAAAATTCAAAACCAGTAACTAGGAAAGATATCCCAGTCCTGGAAATTCCTCTGAGCAATACAGAGGACATCTATGTTATTTGTTTGTGTAACTCTCAGAGGATACAGTCCCTCCTGTGTTTTGTTTTGTTTTGTTTTGTTTCTTAGAGTGTTCTGGGTATTACTAATTTCAGAGGTGTTTTGTGGACTAGAGGAAATTGGTCAAGGTGTTCTTGTAACAAGGTGCGATCTGATTGCTTCAGTAGATTTTAATAATATGCTTGGTGATTTCTGCTATTTTAAATGATCTCCAATCCCCTTGAAGCATCAGACTTGGGAACTGTGTAAACTGTGTCTGTGGTTGGGAGACGGGTTAAGCTAAAGGTGGCAGCTCATCAGTTGTAGAGCCAAATATAGAACACTGGCTTCTGAGTTCAGTGTCTGGGCCCTAGACACAAGGGCTCGGTAATGTTGTCCAGTCCCACCGTTTCTGTCAATTGAACCCCTGGAGATCCAGGGAGGATTAGGTACGATTTGGTGAATCTGTGATTCCCTAAGAAGGTCTTAGGATGTCTAAAAATATCTTCCTTTTCTGTCTTGACACGTAGAGGCAATCTACTTCATGATCCCCTCAGAAAGAGGACTGAAATGAATTTATGACCTGAATGCCTATATTAAATATTTGCCCTAAAAGCAACGAGACCAGGGCAACTATGCATATATGAAATACGCATTGTTTCAGGAGAACGTTTTCAGAATCTGCAGTCATGACAAAAGCAATAAAGGAGGATAATATTTAAGTTGATAAAAGATGCAAACATGGCTTTATTGGGTTTCTAAATTCAAATTAAAAGAATAAATATTTCATCAGTGATACTAATTAAAGATTGGTCAAAGATTTGTCTGTGTCTCCTATAGCAAATACCAATCAGAACTGATTAAGAGAAGTAACATTTACTGGACTGCTCAGTTCATATTACTATGAAGTCCATTTTACTGAGTAAGGGTTATTTGATTATAACTTGATTTTCAAATGACATTAGTACTCCATGCCATTTTGCTCTTTCCATAGAGTTAAGTTTGGATCTGGGCGTGAGGGTAATAATGCTTTGGGATGATTAATTCTATAAGCTGGGGTTATAGTGGTTTTGTGTGGTTATGTGTGGTTTTAGTGTCTTCATTTGGTGCCATCCTTGCTTTTAAAAAAGCTGATTTAAAAATTGAAAGGACTCATATTCAGACACTTAGCATTTGATCATCATAGTCACATGTTTCTTTTCCATTTTATTTAAATATTTATATGTCTCATTAGATGCAAGATTCTGATAAAATAGTTTGTGCACTCAGTAATAAGGGCTATTGCGGAAATAGAGAATGGAGAAGATGATGTAAAATTAAGGCCACGGTCACTGGCTTGGGTCTCCTGTATATCAAGATGGGACTGTTCAGTGGTAGGGTCCAGGGGTTGGTCTTTCCGAAGTAGGTGTGAATATGTACACATAGGGTTTATGTTGTAACTTCTTTCTGTCCAGTTTAATTCTTTAGATTTTGAAGCATGTAAATTGCCAGGAAGCCATCCACTCTGTCCACCTTCCCAGACCATTGTGTTTGCTCTAGATTTCCTTACTTCTTTGCTTTGTAAGAAAGACTGATGCAAAAAATGTTTTTGCTTGTCCACATAATAAATATAAACAAGTGACCCAGAGGTCACCATGATGTAGCCTCATGTCAACCTTCGTCACCAGTTTTTTCAGTATCTAACTCCACTTTTCTCAAGATCAGGGTCATGGGCAGGTGGGGATGTGGTCAGCGTTGAGATGGGACTATCTTTAACCCTCTCAGGAGTCCACATGTGATCAGAATAGACTAGAGATTTCCATTTTGCTCTCTAGGTAACATGCTTTCATGAATGTAGAAATTCTTTACAGTTTCCTAAGGACAACAAAACCATTATAGATTCAGTGGCTGTCGTGTAACGACAGAGTTCTCTCTGAACAACCTCTTTCAAAGAAGATCTACAGAACCATCTGAGGATTTATCTAACGATAAATTCTCTTTCTCTGTTAACCAGATGGAAAGTACTAGAGCACTGTGACAACTCTTCCTTCCCCCTCAACAGTTGGGCTTTGTGTGCGCACGTAGACACACGTCTACTTGCAGCTGTTTTTGTGAGCAAATCTATGAAACAATGAAGAGTTAAAACAATTCTCCGAATGGCCTGTACATGCTGCTCCCATGCTGTATGTATGTGTTACATACCAGGTACATTAAAATTCACATTTAAATTTCAAATGAGTTAAATACACCATTGCTTTCAAATAAGTGACTGATTTTTGTTCCCCTCATGTTAATATTAATATTATGGAATCCTGTAGCCTGGCATTCCTTGCTGACTATCTGATAATTGGGTTGGTGGGGGAGGACTGAGGGTCATCTTGTTTAGCTTATCTCTGCAAGAGAAAGAGGGGCCCATAATAAGGGAAAGCGGCAATAAAATGGTAACAAAAAAATTGAAAAGAAGATTTAATCTCTGGCCAATTTGAAACATATCCCAGGGAATCCGTAGAGAAAAAGATAAAGTGTGACTATGAGTAAGTTAACTAAACACATTACACTGTGAGAGCAAATGGAGTTAGTCCATTGTACATGTTTAATTTCCTATTAGTCTCTGGCGTTTACTACCACGCCTGAGTTGGGGCATCTGTAAATTCAGTTAAATACAGTGCATTGTCTAAACATATCACAGCTCCAATCAGTCACCCCAGCTGCTGATAAGAAGCCTCTTGTATTATTGAATCTACAATGGGGAGGCTCTGCAGGCACCAAGATAACAGCTAGGTATTTCACTTTTAAGTACGGAAAGAAAGGAGAAAAAAAAAGGGACCTAGCTGCTTGCCTTTGCTTCTACAGCTCTGACATTTATTACCACTCCCAGATTTGCTATACACTAGTGATGTGATTTTGGTTTCGGATGTATTATGTCTTTCTTTGGTTTTAACTTAAACTCTGTGAATCAAAGAGAAAGAAGAGAGCAGGGGGCAGCAAAGCAGTACAAACAAACCAGAAGATCAGCTTTTCCCTTCCTATGAAGAGAGCAGCAACTTCTTCAGAAGATGTTTTTGTGTTTTGTTTTGTTTCATTTTTTTAATCTAAGCTCTCTTTATTGATTTGTGCTTTTCTTCCAGGCTGGGTACATAAGGATGAAACCCAGTCTTTCCCTTACTTTTCTTTTTCATAGTTTCATTGAAATTTTTATTAGAGGTTCTCTAATGATTGATCTCAGAAAGCAAATCGCTTTGACCCTAATGAACTAGAGGGCAAGTCTGTGCATAATCTAGCAAATGCCTTTCCCAAGTTCCACATACGATTTTTCGTGCCTATTGTTATTATTATTTTATTTAGTCTTTATATTACGTTTCTTATTATGTTACTTATACCAATCTTTCCACTTTTGGTGACAGTATAGATATGTAGAAATGTTTTTAGATATAATGCTATCTTTCATTTTAAACACTTCTTTCGCAAGGGAGACGGGAATGGTGCCTCTCGTTCCTGAGAAATATTCATATACCATTTTCTAAAATCTTATTCAGATTCTGGCTATTATGTTGTGTGGAAATCACAATAATACCTGTTTTGCACTTTGTTTTTTAATAGAATGATTGATAATCTTTTGCAGACTGCACCATATGTCCAACATTCACATATCTGTGAAAGTACGAATCGCATTGCCTTCATTTGATTTTATGAGTTTATATTTCCTCTTTCCCAAACAGATGTCTTACTACAGCTGCTATTTGTTTAGTAAATTGGTTCACAGGCACTAGTTCTGTTTTCATATAACATTAAGGATCTGACCAAAAACGTTAATGGGAAAAAAAAGAAAAGGAAGAAGAAGAAAAGAAACTTCTTATCCAGTTTCTTATCCTGGAAACTTCTTTATCCAGTTCTTATCCAGTTTCTTATCCTGGAAACTTCTTTATCCAGTTCCAGTTTGAGCTTTGTTTCTTGGTTACGTTTTTTTGGCCTAGTTTTGTGCCGTGCTTCTCTTTACAATAGCGGCCTCATTGTACACACATATCCATCCACCCCTCACATACAGGCATCTCCCCCGGCCCTTCCATCCACCTGTCCACCTGGGAACAAGCCAAAGCAGCCCTAAGGCCACAGGGGTAGGGTTTCAGTATATTGCAAAGATGTAGTCATCCTGCACGGAAACACTACTGTATCTTTGGTGACAAACAGCGATATAATTTGCCTTTTTAAAATTAAAAGGTCAAGAGTAAGGGTTTAGATCAAGGAGCAACAGCTAAATATTTTTGGTGATATAGGCCATGGAGAAGAATGTAACTGTGGAAGTTAGCGGGTGAACGCTAGGTATTAGAGACAGATTATTGGCTCATGAAAGTGACCCGATCCCTTTCTAATGCCCCAGGATGCACTTCTATAGAAAGCTTACTCTTTCTTAGAGGTGTGGTTGATGATCCAGTTATGAAAGCCTGCTTAAGCCTAGTGCCCTTTATCAAGCTATTGTCTCTCAGCTCTAAGCCCACTCTTTTTTGTGTGTGTGATGCAGTGACTGGGATTCTAGGCAGGAGGAGAGAGAAGAAATTGGACCTTTATGTTTGCTTCCTGTTGACTTGTTCCTGACGGTGCCATCCCATCAAAGACCCTTTGCCCTGGCGTTGACAGTTGGCTCCGTTTCTAGCTCTTTCTGGCATTCCCGCTCCAGCCCCGTTAGCATAAGCTCAGAGATCTGAATCTTAGTCCAATGGGGACCTCTTTGCTGGGCTTCCAGATTCTGATAGTACAGAATCTTCCTGTGCTCCCACAATTTCCAGAAGCTTCCTGCAGTTAGGATCTCGGCCCTATTTTTTTTTTTTTTTTTTTTTTTTTTTTGTGGTACGCGGGCCTCTCACTGTTGTGGCCTCTCCCGTTGCGGAGCACAGGCTCCGGACGCGCAGGCTCAGCGGCCATGGCTCACGGGCCCAGCCGCTCCGCGGCATGTGGGATCTTCCCGGACTGGGGCACGAACCCGCGTCCCCTGCATCGGCAGGCGGACTCTCAACCACTGCGCCACCAGGGAAGCCCCTCTGACCTCTTTTTGCTCTTGCAGTTCTCCAACACCCTTTGAACCAATTTCTCATATTAAATTCTCCCTGTTGAAATGCCTAGTATGGTTTCTGTCTTCCCATCTGGACTCTGACAAAGGTAGAACCACAATTTCCTCCTTTATATGCATTATTTCTCTTAATGTCACATCCTCATTTCCTCACTGGGGGGTAGAATTTGTAACTAGAATGTTATGGCATAAATTAAAGAATTTTCTGTTTTCTTTATTGGAAATCTCAGAGTTTTATAGAAGCGTTTGAAATTACTGAGATCGCTGAATCACTGTGCTTGCGTTTCGTTTCTTATATGTCTGTGACTTATGATGTGACTTATGCATACTGATTTGCAGCCAGTGATCTTTTGTGGAGTATTCACAGGCTCCTTAGCAGTCAGTAGTGTCCTTTTATGGTGAGGATTAAATAGAAATCTATCCTCATCCAGCAAGTAGTCACACCAGATAAAGCAGATAGGTAAATAAAGTTATAACAAATATTTGCAAACTACTTCAGTGAAAATTAGGGTCGATTCATGGATTGTGTCAGTCTTTTGGAGAATGGATGAATAAGATACATTTTGAAAAAGTTTGTGTAGAATGTGGGCTTTGAGTTACATGTTAAAGTAAACAGGAGTTTAGTGTGAAAAATGAACAAGAGGAACTGTTAATGAAAATGAAATGATATTTAAGAACTACATAGATTAATTTCCTTTAAAAATGTCATTCAGTATACACAATGATTAAAATAGGATTTTAAGTGATATCAAATATAAAAGCAAGACATTAATGTGGTTATTCTGATTAATGTAGATAGCGGCTAAATTCAGTAATTCAAAAAGATAATGTTTTGAAATCTTTATTAGCAGATTTTGCTATCTGTAGCAACCAAATTAAAGATTATCTCTCCCTATTGTTTTCTTTTGTGCTATATAGATGTAGTTTAACACCATTATGATACAGCTGAAAAATTATTTTGTCTTCATTTTCTTCATGTATACAATGAAAACAATGTCAGATTATTGATCAGTTACTAAAGACAAATTTAAATTTACAGCAAGTTTACATTTATTTCCTGAACCTTGAACATGAGGAAATCATTTCAGTGTCCTGTTAAGCTGGGAAGATGTTGCTCAGCTAGGTAATTCGTTGGATCATCGTTTTGAAAACTTGGTTCATCTAGACTGTCAGAGAAATTCTTGCGCAATTTTAGAATAATCCCTCCAGAACTTCTCTCCATCGCACTGAATCAGCAATCCACTTGGGAATGTTTAACCTGGAATAGATAATCCAGAGAGGCCTGGCATTAAAATGGCCAAAGTGTTCCAGGTCAGGGTAGGGATTAGTCGGACACAATGGTTCACGGAAAAATTTTATTAGCACCTGTTATAGTTGGCCCTAGTTCTGATTTTCCTATCCCAGCCTTCTTGTTTGAAAAGTGCAAAGATTATATTTGGTGTTGAAGAATATTTGCTTTCACAAGCCAAATTTTATTTTTTGTATTATGTTTCATCACAAAAGCTGGTATGTGCCTAGAATAGTCATAAGTCTTGGCAGGCTCACTACAAGCTAGGTAGGGTCTGTGAACGTTTAGACTCCTTGGGAAAATGTAATGGAAGAGGAATCACATGTATGGCATAGCCAGGCACTTTCTGTGTTAACTCAGATAATAGCCTTCACTGTGTGTGAAACAATTACTCTATTTGAAAGCACCAGAAGTTTAAGCAGAACGCAAAAAGACTAGGACTGATTCAGACATTTTCATACATTTTTATCTTATGTTTACTTACTAAGCCGTGTGACCTTAGGTAAGTCATTCACCCATTTTGAGCCTTCATTTATTTCTTTGTTAAAGAAGGGCCCAAGGGCCCGTTTCAATCATAAGGGCTTTGAATAGATTTCAGTTTTTAAAACTATGCGGGGTACTGAAAATTTTTCTAGAACTTTATGAAGTCTGCTACAGAAAGTCTGGCAGATTCATAGTAGTTAAGGAACCATATAACATGATACTTTTTTTGGGGTGGTGGGTCATGACACAAGTCACTTCCTTCTGTGTCTTTATTTTCCCTTCTAAATTGTAAGTAATATCTGCCTCCTGTTGTGGTGATTAATGAAATAATTTTCCAACCTGGGGGCAAGGGGGGTGTGGGCACAGCTATGACAAGGGACATGGGAAACGAGCCGCTGAAGAGAAGGCAGCTGCGAAGTGCTAACTTGCGGTAAACCTGTAACTCCCAAACCCACCACATTCTTGCCCTAAATAAAAGTCCATCCTTGCTTTTTCCATTTGAAGTCGTGTTTCTCTGTCAGAACCCAAACAAGTCATGAGAATGAATACTGTTTAGTAAATGTTTTCAGGCACAGGCCCCCTTGTTTCCCCATAACACTCGAGATGTGTTTCTTATAGTTTTGGTCTCCAGTTTTCTGGGAGATCCCCTCCTTCCCTGTTCTGCGTTTCTGTTTTGCCTCTAAGGTTGGCTCCTGATGCAGTGGCTCCGAGGCGCCCCGGACGGACGCACGTGTGCGGAGGGAGGCCCCAGGGCGGCGGCGGGGTGCGCGGGCTGCCGGCTAGGGCTCCTTCCCAGGGCGGCCCCTCCACCCAGCAGAGCCCCTGGCCCCGCGCCCATCTGGGGCGGGCCGACAGCCTGCGGGGGTCCGGGGTCGGTGGGGGGGAAGGCCGAACTGGCAGTCGGAGCCGAGCATCCCCCGCCCGCATCTGCAGCCGCCGTGTCCCGCGTGCCGCGTCCCACATCCCTCATCCTGCCTCCGCTGGCCGGCTTGGGAGGTCTCTGCGAAGCCCTCAACGACCTCTGCGAGTCAAATCCCAGCGGAGAATTGGGGAGGAATGCAGAAGAGGCTTTTTCTCCCTCATCGTTTGAGAGGGTATTCTGACTTTAACAATCTGCGCTCCGAAGGGAAAGCTTGAAGTGAATATATCCGTCAAAGAAACAGGATGCATCCTGTGTACAACCAGAACGCCTCCGTTCTGTTTTCTGAGACCTGCGGGAAGGCCCCTCGTTCTGTGTTGGTTACTCTTGATGTGCACACATTTAAACAACTGAATTAAATAAGGAAATCTAGCAGAAAGTGACATGATCCTTTATTCTAAAGTTCTTTCACAGGACTTGGGGGTAAAGTCAGTAATCCCATAGACCCCAAAAGTAGATTTTGCGGAGAGAATTCTATCTTTTTTCTTTTTTTTTTTAAAGTAGTTTTAGGTTCACAGCAAAATTGAGTGGAAGGCACAGAGTTCCCATATATTCCCTCCCCCACTATCAACACCAGGCACAGGAGTGATATATTTGTTACGATAGACCTACACTGACGCACACTGACACATCACGATCACCCAAAGTTCATACTGACATTGGGGTTCATGCTTAGTGTTCTCTGGGTTTATCTACCATTCCAGTATCACACAGAATAGTTTCACTGCCCTAAAAACCTCTGTGTTTCACCCATTTACTCCCTCCTCCTTAATCCCTGGCCCAAGGTAGATTTTTTTTAAATAACAGAGAAGTTTCTCCCTGATTAGTTGTTTGTTTTCCTTATGGGCTTCTTCTGCCTCATGGAGAAGACAGTGTAGCATGAAGCGTTCTTTCACGAGTTAGGTTTTGTTAACAGGGACTATTAGTGTGTGTGTGACTTCCTAATCCCCCTTCTGCTTGAGGGGCATCTTCAGCCCAACCAGTTTTAATTAACAGGGAAATGCTCATATTATTTTGGTACACCGATTACAGGCAAAGCCTAAGTAGAAGTCAGTTTGGATTCCCAAGGGATTTCAGTGTTAAAAATGCATAGGGTACCTTTTCCTTTTCTTTCTTCTTCTTTCTTTTTTTTCCTTTAATTCTCCTCCTCTATGAACTCCAGATAAGCAGCAGACCCAAGCCAGATTTCATTACTATCACGCACTCTTCATGGTCATCTTTTAATATTTGAAAGGATCATTTGTTAACTGGAAATGGTCAATTTTTTTTTCTTTGGCTTTTGAAATATAATTTTCAATTTTTAATTTGATTCATTTAGATGAAATCATTAATCAGGGTTGAAACTGAGTTAATTTTCTGGAAAATAAATGAGGTTGTTAGAGTGAACATTATTAAGTGGGCTCTTTGTAAGAAAGGGATAATAGCTGAAAATATGGAATACTTGGAGAACTGTAGCATGTGGGGAAAAATCGAAAGGATTTTTTTTTCCTTGTTAAGTGCAATAATTCATTTTAAAAATGAGTTAGATCAGAGGATTTTCAGCATTAAGCATTATAAACACTCCCCATTAATTATATTAGAATTTGTAAATAGCAAAGTTTTAAGAAATTGTAAGGAAAGTACATCATGTAAAGTTCTCTTGTTGTGAGATGTCAAGACCATGTAAGTTCTAATGTGCTCTTTCTTTCTTTAAAAATGCCTAATGAACCAATACTAGCTTCCATATACTTTCTCTCTTATTTTTCTTTTCAGACATTAAAAACCTTTGATTGTGGTTTTATTGTAAAATAAATCAGAAAGAATTCACTGGGAACCATTATAATAAACATAATGTGATTAGTTCCCCAACGCTTCCTTCATGAGCTGGTTCAGAATCAGTTTCCTTCGGGTAATCTTCCTTTCTTAACCCCATATCACTATATTGATCACTATCTCCTGAATTCCCAAATCTCCATAGCGCTCAAGGATTTAGCTTATAACGTATTATTTTCAGCATTGACTATTTGTTGGCTTTTTAATTGTTGTCATATTATTTCCTCTATGTATATTTTGTCTCTTTTAACTATAGCTTAAAATCTTTGTGTCAGAAAGTTTACATGTCATGAGTTCTTCTTTGCACACAGCAGTCATTGAATTAGTTCTTTTTAACTGATCCACTCAGTGAATTACGGGAAAGTGATAGGGGCTTTAGGGGTCTAGCTTGGAAGGAGATCCAGGCCCCGGACCGTATGAGGCTTCTTTTTTTCCATTGGAATCTGGATCAGATTTTGGCCATTGAGGAAAAAAGCCTATTTCACTAGCTTACTGTGGGGGCACAGATGGTGAGCAAAACACCCTACCCAAGAACATGAAGAAAGTGAAAATGATTTGGCCAGACATCCAGCCACCACAATTCACCATTTAAGTGAGATGCCTGTCACTGGAGAATTCATTGCTCGTGGGTTGCTTCTAATTGTTGTCTTCAGGTTTTATACTGTGGGTTTTCAATATGAACAATTTATTTTAGGGCTTTCAAGTTGAATGTTCTATCGGGAGAAGTTCCCGTTCATGTGACTCAAGAGATTTTTATTGGCGCTTCCATGAATGCCGTATTACCTGTTTGTGGGACGCATGTAGTTATGCGCAAGTACCTTCCTCGGCTTCCCCAGAGAACTTTTCTTCCTTATGTTCCTTCTAGGGTCTAGCTCATGCTTTTATTAGAAAACAAACATTACACAGCTGTAATTAGTTATCTGCCTCAGAGCCTGACACATAATAAGCACCTTTTACATATTTGAATACATTGAATTGGGCGATTATAATGAGACAGACAGATAAAGCCAATCCCTTTTAGAAAAAACAGGAAATTAAATGTGTTCCACATAGTATTATTATTCTTAGATGGGGCAAGTTTAAACATTTTAGAAATACATCAGTGAAGATCTTCCCGCTGGTCAGCAGCTCTTACCTTTATACAAACACGGTAGATATCCAAGGGACCAAAGAAGCCATGTATATTCTTAATTCGTTAACATGTCCCCCTCTGGTATTTGCAATACATTTTAACCCTAGGAATTATATAGCCTTAGTACTCAGGATGCCATGGCCAGATCAGATTTGGCCCAAGTCACATTGTACACAGATGCAAACACATGCCACTGATTGCAAAAAAATTAAATTTAGTTACTGTTTGGACGAGGAAGCCCTAGCTGCGATTCACTTATTTCGGAACTGACTGCATTGTGACGGTTTAGCCATCTGTGCCACACGTTCAGCTCACATATACTCGCGGAGGCATTGATATTGGCTAGTGGTGTTGGCCAACGTGAATGCAAATGTTTAATGTTCACAAACAGAAACCGGTTTCGAGGTAGCTGCTCTGCCCCCCTCCCTCCCTTCCCGCCCAAATCTTACTTCATTGTAAAATAGAAGTGAGGCTAGTGGAGGAATATAATGGCTCAGCTTTAACGTCCTGAATTCCAAGGGAGGCTGCCTAGGTCAGTTTCAATCCCTTTCAAACATCCTCATCTGACTTTGAAGACAGAGCATCACCCCCTCCATCTCTGAATCTGGGCAGTGGCCCTTCTTGTTTTCACGCACTGAAAATAAAGTGTTCACATGAGCTCATTTACTGAGAGTGGAGTTGGCAGTCTTATCAGGAGAGGAGAAAGGAGCTCTGAAGATGAAAAGCTCTCGCGGTGACAGAAGTCTTTATTACTTTGGGCAGTAGTGGAATGTGGTGTACACAGGGTAAAGTGACGGCTACCTAGAGCATTTAGGGAAAACTAGAGCAGTAATCGTGTTTTATGTTGTTCCTCATCTGACTTTCTCCGTGAGTCAGTTGACCCCAGGGATGGGGCTCGTAAAGGTTGGAAGCAATGTAAGAACGTGTGTTCTTCTCCAGAGAAAACGGAGCTGCGGGTCATCCCTGATTGCTCTTTGAATTGGCTTTGGGCAGCATGCGTCAGAATAATGCATATGAAACATGGCAACAAACCCTTGTCTTTCCCCGACACTACTAAAACACCTAACTTGTTACAGATTTTTTTTAATGTTCTCCCATGTTTCTACCAAAATTATGTGGAGAAGAAATGCTATTGCTGCTTTGTATAATTGTTTTCGTAATCTGGTGTTGCAGAAAATAAAATCGTCACTTGATCTCAAGGGCTTTGAGGCAGTTGAAGCAGAAATTCGGCATTCTAAGAAATTTGAAGTTGGGGAAAAACGGCCAGGAATGCCGTCTGCTTTTTCACAGAGTTGTACCTGAACAGACAGCTAATTAGGCTCTCTCAAAATGTATTTGTCTCCAGAAATAGAGGAAAGGTGGTAAAAGCATAACGGAAATGAAATCTGTACTGCACCCTTCCCGAGAAATTGACATTTGATGCGTTTGACATTTGACATGTGACGCTAGCCGTTTATTTTTTTAATTATTTGAAATTTAGTTTTCTGAAATAAACAGGTGCTTGCTATACGTGCTTCTCCACACATTTTCAGAATGCATTTTGTCAGGTGAAAAAATAAATAAGGCCAATTATGATTATGTTAGACTAGCAATTGTGCCGAATTGGACTTTCCTCTTTCTATAGGTATCGTGGCCCTGTCATTTTTGAGCTAACCTGAGTTCCTAAAGTAATGAGAGCTGAGTGCCGTGAGAATTTTAGACATCAAGTAAGCCTTCCCAAGTAATAATATCAACCTTGGAAAAAAAGCCATGTTTTCTATCATTAAACATTGTTTACTGGGCTACATACTGTTCTGTTCTAATCATACTAGTTTTCTCTTTTCAAACATTTGCCTAGAAAACAATGTCCCTCTCATCTTTCTTAGAAAGAGGGGAGATAGATTTCTCACTCTCACACAAGTACTTGCAGGATTTTTCCTAGAGGAGTTTATGGAAACATCACCTCTAGCCGTAGTCTACTCTCTGCAGCTCAGGTTAAGTGGTTGCCTATTGTGATGTGACAGATGCTAAAAATGCCCCAGGTCTTAAAATAGCTTCTCTACCAAGATACTACTGAGTCCTGAAATTCCACCAAGAAAGGCTAAATTTTTTTTGCCTTGCAATTGTTTCCTTTACATGCTGTGTTCATTCTTCCTGGGACAGAGTTAGATGAAAGCCATAGAGAATGAATATTTACTGAGTACCTGCTATGTGCCTGGTACCAAGCTAGGCTTTTTAGAGATGCTGTTTTTTCTAATTCCTCATTCATAACTCTACAGGAGAGGAAAAAAAGATACTAAAAGGTGTTCATGGGGCTTCCCTGGTGGCGCAGTGGTTGAGAGTCTGCCTGCTGATGCAGGGGACACGGGTTCGTGCCCGGGTCCGGGAAGATCCCACATGCCGCGGAGCGGCTGGGCCCGTGAGCCATGGCCGCTGAGCCTGCGCGTCCGGAGCCTGTGCTCTGCAACGGGAGAGGCCACAGCAGTGAGAGGCCCGTGTACCGCAAAAAAAAAAAAAAAAAAAAAAAAAGGTGTTCATGAATTGCACAAAGATCACACAACAAGAAAGTGGTAGAGCTGTGATTCAAGCTAAAACCAGTCATTTTTTTCCACTTCACTTTCTTGTGAACTGAGTGATCAGATTTCATTAGTTGGTTCCAGGATACTGAATGCTCTGGTCAGCTGGTGGGATGGAGGGAGAGGACCAGTCTTGAAAGGCAGGAGTGATGGAAGACAGTTTGCCCAAGGTCTTCCCCCTTGACTGGACGGCTGGCCGCATAATAGGACTGATGGAACCATTGAGCAAATAGATTTTTGTGGACATTTTGCTATCCTCAAAATATTCCTACTTAAAAGAGTATTCAAAAAGGTATAAGTAATATTATTGTCCCTAAAAGGCATTAATTTCTAGCTAAAAGCTGAAAAACTAAAAGTCTGAAGGATAGTAAAGTGTATTTGTAATGCACATGTGAGTACTAACAATGGCTGACATGTCTTGTACTGGAGACTCATCATCTCATTTTGTCATCATGTGTCTGGGAGATACATTACTGGTTTTATCCCCATTTTACAAATGAGCGAGATAAGGCCCCAAGAGAGATGAAGATCACACATCTGGGAAGTGATGGAGCTGGGATTGGATCCAGTTTCATAACTTTAAAGTCACAATGCCACCCCCATGAAGTGCTCCCTTACACCAATTTTAAGAGGTGTCCCTTGTGTTTCAGGATTCGAACTCCTATTGAGCTTCAGTCAGTGTGAGTAGAATAAATCTTCGAATTATTCACTGGGAATTTACACAAACTTATACATAGTTACTTTCGATTTCACATCTGGGAACTCTATCAAGTTGCTTTCAACTAGATAATTTCCAAACTTTATAGAAATGTACAAAGTGGTCGACTTGTACTTAGTTGACTTTTTAGAGGAATAATGAAAATGCAGATAGTTATTTACAGTTGGCCATTATCAGTATCCAGTCTTCTAGGCAGTGTTGGGCTTGGTTGTCATAGGTGTTCTAGTTTAAGAAGACAAGGTTGGGGTGTGGGTGAGGGCCAGTGTCAGTGTTAGAATTGTCTTTTAATGTTTTTAAAACAATGGGCCTGTGTTTCCATTTAATTGAAACAGTAAAGTTGGGCCTCATATATATGGAATTCACCCACAACTATAATTGATTTTGTTCATTTTCTTTTTTTTTTCTTTTCACTTCTTTAAAAACAATCACAGTTAACAATACGGGACTGACCATTTTAGTCAAAAAGCTGAGCAACAATGGAAAAGAAGATAGATGGCTGTAGCCTTGCCTACATTAATTGAGATGGTATAGTGACTGTTATTCATTCAGACTGAGCAATCTGAACAATACCAACTTATTTCGGTGGCAGCTCTTTGTCTAATTGATTTCTTCTCCTTTTTTAAATAATGCTGGAATGCAGACCGTCCCTTGTATGTAAGGAAGGCAGCCATGTGCTACTGAGGTAGGAGTGTCACTGGAATCCACAAACCTTGTAATGGATTGAATCTGCCTCAGTTTCCTCATCTGTAAAAGGGGAAACCACAATACTTATCTCTCAGAGTGGATATGAGAATCAGGTGAGGTAAGGTAGGTGCAGTGCTTCATAAACCAAAAAGCAGCACACAGATTCCTATGATTCCCATGACCCTCCTCAGGTTCACTAATTTGCTGGAATGGCTCATGGAACTCAGGAAGGAACTTCACTTCCTACTTTTAGGTTCTTATAAAGGATACACTGAGGAACAGCAAATGGAAATATGCATAGGGCAAGGGATGGGCAGGGTTTCAGAACTTCCATGCCCTCTCTGGATGCTCTGTCTTCCCAGCACCTTGATGTTCACCAGCTTGGAAGCTCTCCAAACTCTGTCCCATTGTTTAGGGTGTTTTATGGAGGTCTCCATTAAATAAGCATGACTGATTGAATTACGGGCCACTGGCCATGAATTCTATCTCTAGCCGCCCTCCCCTACCTGGAGGTTGTGTGTAGGGGGTGCGGTTAAAAGTTCCAAGCTTCTAATCAAGGTTTGGTCTTTCTGACCAACACGCCCCCATCCTGAAGTAATCTAGGGGTCATGAAGAGTTGCCCCATTAGAACCAAAGAGGTTCCTGTCACCCTTATTTATCCACTCAGACAGTTCCAAAGATTTTAGGAGCTGTGAGTCAGGAATGGGGACAGAGACACGATATCTTTCTGCGATACCACAGTTGTTGTTTGAGTGTTTGTATAAAAGGAATATCACTTTACCACATGGTAGTGGTCATGTGTCAATAAAGCTTAAGCCTTATAGAGTAGTGTGTCAATAAAGCATCATAAGCTTTAAGAGACAATAGAATGAACGTATGCTGTCATCCCATTCCTAGTTACTGAATATGAGTCTGATGGAGATGCTGTCTGTGACCTATACTCTCGTGGGTAAAATGAAGTTGGGTTTCTAGTTTGCCTGTTAACTCTTCCATGCTCCCTGTTGAGGGATCAGACAATACTGTATCTGTTTAAAGACTTGAAATCTCAGAATACTATTCAGTCTTGGATTTTCATCATTAGAACCAATTCTGCTGCCCTCTGCTTTCATTTTCTCCAAAAGTCTGTAACGGAATCTTCAGCCCAGAAAACATATCGATGATCTTTGCAAGTGAAACACAGTTTTACGTGGTGTAAGATTGCAGGAGTCTTCTTATTTCCTTACTCCAGAGAGGAAAGAAGCCAGTTTGAACTTCTTCTTATGTGTTTATTGAAATTCTTTTCCCATCCTTAACATAAACAACATCCGAATCAGTGTGGATTGTACAGTTCTTTAAGTTCATAACTTTCAGAGTACATCAGAGTACTCTAGAGTGAAATTTCATATGAAATTGAGGTCTTTGAGATTTAATAAAAAATAACAGAAAGAGCAAAATTAATCCAGTCCCATACCGTGGACTTTAGAACTGTAGGTAGCATGGAGCTTTGTGGTTTTTCTAGAAGATGTAAGACTGTTAAAATTCCTATAGTTTAACTGTGTTGGTATTTACTCCTTTGACTCTGAGCTACTCTTTTTTTTTTACAGTGTGTTAAAGAAAATGCAAAGATATGCTACAACCCAAACACTAAACATCACCTTTAAACACACCCACACACAGACACAAATAGAGCAGTATGATAGGATATAATAGTTTCCCATTTGATATGGTGCATTATAATTATATATTAATCATATTGTTAACAATGATTACCTTTAAGAGGATTTTGGTTTAGATAAGAATCTGTGATACTGCATATATTTTCATCAGGGTTGATTAAAAAATATCTTGAAGAGTATACATTCACACTGTTTTTAAGATACTCAATTTTGTCATAACTTACAGTTATGTTGCCATGTGTTCCTTAAGTTGACATTATATAATGTCTTCAATTTTACGATCTCCACTCTTTTTGCTAAACTTATATGAATTGCACTTCTTAAATGGTTTGCTTTCCCTTGGTTAACATGGTACAGTAGTCACCAATTTTCCCCCTCCTGCTTTTGAAATCACCCATTCTTTGTTTCCTTCTCTGGTTTCACTTACTGTTTCTCTACTATATTTATGAGAAGTTTCCAAGATAGGTCCTAGCCCTTCCATTCTATACCTTGTGAAAACAAATCTACATTTATATTTTCATGTGTCTGTAATGTGGCTCAAGTTTACAACACCAGGTCTGCATTCTCACTTGAACTTCAGTTTGGGGTTCCGTGTGATGTACCGTGGATTTCCCCAAATCGTCTGAAACTTGACAAGCATGACACCATACTTCTTTGTTTAGAAACTGATTCCCTCTTCCGGCTTCCCCATTTTGGCCAAGAGCAGTGTTTTCCTTTCCTTTAGGATCTAAATTTTGACTCTTCCTTTGACTCTGTCTTCTCTTCCCCTGCCACAACCTCAGTCGTGAACCTTGGTGATAACACACTTCATGTCCTGTAGATTCCTGCCCTTCACTTTGTTCCCATCGACTGCAAGTTCTCAGAGAAGGGCCCAGGAGGTACTCAAAGTGCTTGTTTGTGGGGGGCAAAGTGGTGGGGAGATCAATGAGTAAATTATCTGCAATTATTATTTTCTTTTTTCTATTTCTTCTTATATTTTATAAATTTGCTAGAGTTGTGGAAAATGGAGATATATATATACAAGAGTATAAAGAGCACTTGGAATTAGAAAAGTAGGTCCAAGATCTTGATCACAATTTGCTTATCTCCTCTGAGACTGAAATATTATTATTAATAATAATATGAATCCTATGTTTACAACACTGAGTTATGAGTTAAATGAGATGATCTACGTGAAAGTGCTTTGTAGACATTAATAATTCACTTGGGTGTTTTTACTTACTGTATTCCAGAGTCTTTGAGGTAGAGTTAATTGATATATTTGAAATGTCTGGAACATAAAGATATTAAAATTACAGCTATTCATTTCTATTTTATATAAGGCAATGCCAGAGTTAAATATAGTAATAAACTTATTAATAGAAATGAACCAGATTGCCTGGTTTTTGTTGTTGTTGTTTGATATATTAGTTCCTCGCTCTCAGGTCTTCACATATTAAAATGTTATAGAAGAAACAGTAGCCCAAGAAGATGAGAAAGATAAGAACAGTATAATTTGCAAGTTTGCTAAAGTCAAATTGTACTGATTTTACATTCTAAAATCCCTAATGATTAGCTGACATCAAGTTAAACCATTAGATTGAAAATAAAGGTAAAATCACAGGTATAATCCATTTATGTATTGATATTGGTTCAGATGAATTGATGATCGAGCATTCGCCAGGGGTAACACATGTAAACATGCCCACAAAGACGGGGAGGGATTTACACAACTATCTATGATATATTTCATATTCATTTCATATTGGTACTGTTGCTGCTAAAATGGGATTTTACTCTGTTCAGAGTTCATGAAGTTTCAAAAGATGTTTAATGTAAAATTTGGATTAATGGCTCAATGTAACCTTTGTAAATAGAGTCATGCTTAGGAAATGGACACACCTCAGCAATAGTGTACTGCTTGCACGAACACTAATTATCATGTATTACGTTCATAGCAAGCCTGCAGGCTACCCCCGCTTCAAAAAGGTTTATTACTAAGGGGGTAACACTGCGCACGTTTCTTGCTCTGTAAAGGTTTCCTCGCAGATTCCTTTTCTTTTGTCTCTTTCCAAATAGTTTTTCGAAAAATATGAGTTCTTTTTTGAAACTCTAAACGTAAATGCTTTTGTAAGAGCAGGAAGGGAAGCAAGGCTTCTCTGGTGACAATTATTGTCTTTATTATTTTTTTTTTATTCATTCATTTTTGGGTTAATTTAGTCTGGCAAAAATTACATACATATTCATGTTTCTTAATAAGAACAAAGCTTTTTTCTTGCTTATTTTCCATAAATTTGTCCTCATAAGCAATTTGATAGACATGTACTTTAACTATGAGAATAAAAGTCCACGGTGAATCCGTGGAACTTGGTTTCAGATCTATAATTCATTAACTCCTTCCTCAAAGGTCCAAACGCTTTTTTTTCAGATTACAGTAAAATTGCTACTGCTTTCTTTTAAAATTTCAGAGTGGGGACACTGCAACTGAGGTGTAGATTGTCTGTCTATTACTAAATGCGTTAGAGTTCCTGAATGTAGTTTCATTTTGATCCAAAGCATTGATTTGAAGCAAAATTATGGATTGTGGAATTAATTATAATTTTTCAAAAATGATTTTCTTGCTCAGAATTCCATGGAATGCATGTCTGAATTGTTTACATTAAATATATAGTTATTTTACTTCCATTGCCAGTTTGCTATCTATATGAGATTTATAATACCTAATCCATATTGAAATATCAATAATATGATACTGTTTATTAAACTTTCAGTCATCATTTGGGCATTGTTTGGACAGCAGATGTAGAAGTTGTAAGTAGGATAAAATGTCTCAAGGGTTACAAAAGTGCTAATAGAGGAAGGTTTTGGAAACCCAAAAGTTACTTAGGCTATTAGCTTCCTTGGACCATTAGAAGTTGAGGTAGAGTTCTTTATGATTTCATTTAATAGTTGTATCATTATTAGGTATTATATTTTAAAAATAGTTAACACATCCCTCTAATGGCCAAAGTTAATGTACCTTTTAACTTTGCCATTATTTTGCTTTAAAAGAAAACATTGGTTATTGGTTTTCAAAACCACAGCTATTTCATCCATGACAAAAATATCTTTCAAAGTTCTTCTTTTCAAATGTTTTGAAAGCAATTTTCATTCCAGAATCTTGAAAGATTGTGCTAAAGCTTGTTTTGCTAAAGAAGCTGAAACCCAGGTAGCTTCAGAAACTATACTTAAGCCATACAGGAAAGTGGAAAAGTTGTAAAGATTTGAATTTTAAGTTTAAGGAATTATTACTGTGGTTCTGAATTATCTTTGGTATATATTCACATTTCATTATATGAAAAGTAGACTGTTGTTACTTACTGGAATTTCTTGAAAAGTAAAATAACTTTTAAAATATAAAATAGCTTTATTTTTATGTGTGTTCATTGGATTGATAAAATTTATATAATTGGTCCTCTGTTTCTATTTATGTTGCATTATCTAGTAGCAACATGTATGGTGATACTTTTAAGATTATGAACAACTGTTTACAAACATTTATTTTGACATTATTTGAAATTGTTAACATCCACTTTTGAAAGTATTTTTTCTCAAAGATCTAGATTTCCTCCCCCATTTTTTCAGGGACTATCTTAGAATGTATTTACTCCTTTATTCTGTGCTTAAGTCCTTGATTTCAAGAGAAATTTTATAATTTTATATTCTAAATCCAGACCTGGCCACCTTGTTCTCTTAAATAGGCAACATATGATTCAAATTTAGAGATAGTACAATGTTTGGTGTAATCCTATGCTAAAAACCTCACATGGAAATTCAGTATACATTAGCAGTTTACTAAATGTGGCAGTTTAGATTTACAGAGTCCATTCCATATTTTTAATTTCCCCATTTTCTTTAAGTGTATCTCAATCTTGAAAAAAAAGTCCATAATAAGCACCAGGGAAACATAGAAAACACCAAGCAATATTTTCTGTAGATGATTTCTCTTTACCTTCATTTGAGGCCCCTTTTGTATCCTGTTTAACTTTTAAAATTTATCTCAATTTGTGACTGAATATGTGTTAATAGATGAATGAACTGTCATTTTATTAGAACCAATAATTAAAATAATTGCAGTTATTTTTAGTTTCATTCTTGTTAACAATGAACATTTATTGAGTATGTTTGGTACCTTGAGGTCTTTCGAGTATTCAGCATACAACTGGTCTTAAAACCACTCCATTACATGCTGGTATTCTTGAATCATACCCTCAGCAGTTAAAAAGCACATCATATTATGGAAGGTGTGCAGAGAATTACTAAGCTGAGCTCTATTTTTTTTCCCATCTTAATACTAAACACTACTTTTGTTATTTTCCTTGATTTTATAAGTAGCAAGGAAAATACATGAAGTAATGTGAGCATTTTAAAAACATGCAATTTTTTTTATCATGGCTGGAAAATTATTTGAAATCTGTGGAATAATTCCAGTAGTGGCCAGGCAAGAAATGCTCAGAAGATGGACTTCGCTGGTGGTCCAGTGGTTAAGACTCCATGCTTCCAATGCAGGGGGCACGAGTTCGATCCCTGGCCGGGGAACTAAGATCCCACATGGCCACACAGCAAAAAAAAAAAAAAAATGCTCAGAAGAGCTTACTAATGCATTTATGTTTCTCCCATTTATAATATGTTTTAACAACAAAGTACCTTGATTTGCAAAATATATCATTTATTTTAGAAAGTTCTGATCGGTCCTATACCTATCTACATAATACATACATGTGTATATATGTGTGTGTATGAATATACATATAAAATTAAATTGGGTGGCCAGATGAGAGAAGTAAGGAAGAATGATGAGAAGAGTGACTTTTCTATGTTTCCTCCCCACAAACCACATAAATTCTTGACTGTGTTGACTGTCCCCCTTAGGACACGGCTAAAGGCATGAGTAAACCAAGATATGTGACTATCTAAAACTTTCTTTTAAATCTAAGTATTGTACTTTTTTCCAGTCTCAGCATTGTGATGGAAATGTTATTATGACATTAAAGGATATTCTTTATTGTTGTGTGTGCTTTCTTGACCTGCCATGTCATGGCTTGGCTTCAGTTTCAAGGTCTTCCATTTCCTTGGCCAGCAGGGACCCTGAGGGCTTAGCAGGAAGCCCCTGTGGATAGTGGGCAGGGTGGGAGGTCATTGCTGCCCAACAGCAACCTTCTTGACCGATTAGGTCACTGGGACGACAGCTTCCAGGGGACTCCTATCCAGTTCTCTTGTTGGCAGCAGAGATAAGAAGCTTGTAAAAGTGAGTTTCTGAAATACACAGAGTTAGAAGAAGCCCTTACCTCTCTGTCAGAGGCCCCCGTTGTTCGAGTGGTATGGTATTGTAGGAATTACGATATAACCATTTAGTTCAGCAGGCGTACAGATTTGATTTTCCCCTGTCATGAATAGGTTTATATTTTTACTGATCCTGGCTTTAACGGTATGTTACTGTTGGCAGCCCAGTGTATGTCATGGCCTGTGTAAAGACTCACTTTTTCGCCCCATGTACTATGTTACTTGGCTCATGGAAAGTTCCATAATGTGCTTGCATATTCTTAAACGCTTAATGGAAAAGTGATTGTTACCACCTTCTTGTATTTATTGTTTTTTAAGATTTTTCTTTTTTTTGATGTGGACCATTTTTAAAGTCTTTATTGAACTTGTTGCAGTATCGCTTCTGTTTTATGCTTTGGTTTTTTGGCTGCGAAACATGTGGGATCTTAGCTCCCTGACCAGGGATGGAACGCCCACCGCCTGCATTGGAAGGCAAAGTCTTAACCACTGGACCACCAGGGAAGTCCCCTGACCACCTTCTTTTAAACATACAGGTTTTATTTTTAAAACACTCAAGAGTCTTTTCAAATTCAGTTTCTTTCCCTTTTCTCATAGTATCTTCGATAGTAACACTGTCTTGGCCATCTCCCAGCCACACCCACCCCCTCCAGCCATCAACAGCATCTTCTGGTCCCTTGTATTCTGTGACCTACCAACCCAAAGAAAGCACTGTTGAAACCAAACTCCTCCTAGGACGGTTCCAGAAAGCATTCAGCAACATCTTACTCTTTCGCCACATCAAAGACCTTTTCTTCCATATAAGGCAAAAAGCTGGGGGAGGAAGGGTCTAGGCCAACAAAAGAGTGGTTCTTTGTCAGCTAATTCCCAGTGATGGTTAATTTGGTGTAATCTTAGTGACAATCGAGACACAACAGTGGTATTACAAGAATTGACTTTGCAGATTCCAACAGATTTCACTAGGCAGAAAGATGTTCCTTCAGAAAGTCAAGATATTTAGTAAACATAATGGATGAATTTCAAGAAAGCTTTTGCTGCCATTTACTATAAAACACAATGGAGACTTGTGCTTATTTAAGCAAGATTCTTTAAGAGGGCTTGTGTGGATCAAAACATGTCAGCGTTCTTAACTGACAGGTGCTATGTGTGGGCATCGATGATTCATTTTTTACTCTTGTTTGAAATGATTTTCAATGAGAATCCTAATATTTTTATACATTATTTTACCTAAAACCCTACTAAATAGAATTTTTTAATTTTATTTTTTTTATTGAAGTATGATTGGTTTACAATGTTATGTTAGTTTCAGGTGTATAGCAAAGTGATTCAGTTATACACATACGTTTATAAATATTCTTTTTCAGATTATTTTCCCTTACAGGTTATTACAAAATACTGAGTAGAGCTCCCTGTGCTGTACAGTAGGTCCTTGTTGGTTATTGTATATACAGTAGTGCATGTATGTCAATCCCAAACTCCTAATCTATCCCTCCACCTCCTTTCCTCTTTGGTGACCATAAGTTTGTTTTCTGTGTCTGTGGATAATAGCTTTTTTTTTTTGATAATAGCATTTTTAAAATAGAACTTCAAAGTATAGCCTATAGAACAACTTAAGCAATTATGCAGTTAGGTTATGCTCATACATAATGAAGGCCTAAATAAAATAAAAGGATAATTTCTAAATAGCTACCAACTTTTTAAACACACAGTCCATTTCACTTATTCATTTGACATTGCAGTAGTTGTTTGAATTTGCAACTCCTGATATAAATATCAATATAAACTCACGTAACATGGGTTTTCTTTGGATGGAAAAATCTTGCAAACAAGTAATTCTCACAGAATCATTTGGCCAGCCAAATCATTATCAGGAAGATACAGAAACTGAACTATGTATCATTGGTTTAGAATTTGTGTGTGTTTATCTATTTCTATATCTATGTGTTTATGTATATGTGTGCATATTTATATTATATATATACTGTAATTTCTGAAAAAAAAGGGTGACTATAGATGTTGAGATGAAACATTATGTTGTGGTGTATTTACTGAAATCTGATCCTATTTAGCCAAATGCCTTTTTATTTTGAAAACTCCAGATGAAATTCAGTTAAGTGACAGCCTAGGTATTAGCTACTCATTGCTTGTTTTCAAAATCTCCATTATTAGGTCATATTCTCCTCTCCTTAGCATAATCTAGTCTCTATGTTGTAAAATGCCCACAAATCTAAGGCTGTTCCTAATTTTCCATCCTGCAGTCTCCACAGCCATATGCAACAGGCATTGATCTTTTCCTAATGCAGTAATAAGTTAGAAGCGTTTTTCAAACGTGGGCACTTTATTTGCTGTATTGTTGTCAAGAACAAAAGGAAATGCATTTGGCCAAGGTCAGTGTGAGGGGAAGGCTGAGGCCTGTGCCAGAAAGCTTTCTGCTCTTCTGGTTCATTAATGCTATCCATTTGGCTTTGGTCTTCCTGATTTAAGATATGAAGTATGTTGATGTTTCCCACTGCCAAGGCAGTTGTTGTACTCTGAATCTGTGGGTCAATTCCATCTTTTTAAGTACACCATTTCATTCACAGAATCTTAGAACTGGAAGAGAGCTCAACACGTGATCAAACTCATTCATCTGCTTCCAGGCAGGAGAGTAATCAAAGTGTCTAGGAAAGAGAATGGTTTTCTCCATTTATCAAATTTCCCAGGTATAGGGACCTTGGTCTTGCTTGCTCAGTAATTAGTATCTAAATATAATTCTGATTAGTAAATGTTTCTTAATATCTATTTGAGGTTTTCCCAGCAAATCAAATGCTGTTTCCTCTTACACTACCAGGATGAATATTGAAAAATTAAATTCGTATGTCCTACCTTTCAACAACGCTCTTTTTTTCAGTGCTTCCTGCTGTTTTGTCACCTTCAAGCTCTCTATACCTTTCTAAAGTTACAATATACTAGTGCATTAAGAAAGACATGATAAGCAAGAATTACTGAGAGAATTGACAAGAGGTCCATATCTTTCTGTGTATACATTCCAGATTTAGAAATATCAAAAGAAAAACAAACAAATGAAAACAAAAAAAACCTGATGAGTACATGGCTATAAAGCATGTTGTAAATTGATTTATTCACTTACTTAGTATTTTTGAGTGTCTGCTATGTGGCAGGAATGTAACATATACTGCATGGGCCATGACAAAGCAACATGCAATTAAAATATACGTCAAAATCATCTGGCTGTATTTTGATCCTTTGAAGCTATTTCAGTTAGAGTGTCATTTATCGCCATGCCCTCAACCCTCAACTTTTGTGGTGGAATTATAAATATACATAATAAATAAAATATTTGGAAGTTTGAGTTTAACCCAGATTATGTTTTTTTTTAGTATATATATATTTATTTATTTTTGGCTGCGTTGGGTCTTCGTTGCTGCACTCAGGCTTTCTCTAGTTGTGGCGAGCGGGGGCTACTCTTCATTGCGGTGTGCGGGCTTCTCGTTGCGGTGGCTTCTCTTGCTGCGAAGTACGGGTTTTAGGTGCGTGGGCTTCAGTAGTTGTGGCTCACGGGCTCTAGAGTGCAGGCTCAGTAGTTGTGGATCACAGGCTTAGTTGCTCCGTGGCATGTGGGATCTTCCTGGACCAGGGCTTGAACCCGTGTCCCCTGCATTGGCAGGTGGATTCTTAACCACTGTGCCACCGGGGAGGTCCCTAACCCAGATTATGTTTTAAAAATAGAGAGCAAGCCTGTTGGCAGGAAAGAGTAAGAAAATGTGGTTTGGAGTACTGCAAGGAGTTTTTCTTGGGAAATTCTGCCTCCTTCTCTATGAGGCAGTGACACTTAGAGACTTACTCCCAACATCTAGCCTTGAGTGCCTTGTGGCTGGAAAAGCATGTGTTTCTTTTCTTGGCGCCTTTAGGATTTCAAGATTCTTCCTGGCCTTGAGGACCATTGTGAGCATCCTGGCAGTACCTCCCAGCTAACCCCTCCTGTAACAGTTACACACAGGGAAGTCTTTCAGGAAATTTATGACCTGCTACAGATACAGGCTTTCCTCAGCCAAGACCCACTCTATTTGGCATGTGGAAATGTCATTGGTGTTTTCTTTTTTTACACACTCTTCACACATCCTAATTTAAGAATAAAAGTACAGCCTATGGACCTCACCTTGCCACAGCACTTAAATGTACAATTTTCTTTTTGGCCTCAGAATAAGCACTTTCCTAATTGTTATTTTCCTTGACTGAAAATCTTGATATGTTTACATTTACTTATGTATAACTCTCCACCAAATCTTTAACATTATATAGCAATTAAGCATGAACCTGGAGTAGCACCGTATTAGAACCAAGATGCTCAGAGTAGTAACATAAGAGTGTCATTAAACGTTTGGTTTAAAAACCAGATTTTTTTTTTTCTTTTGCGGTACGCGGGCCTCTCACTGTTGTGGCCTCTCCCGTTGCGGAGCACAGGCTCCGGACACGCAGGCTCAGCGGCCATGGCTCACGGGCCCAGCTGCTCCGCGGCATGTGAGATCTTCTCGGACCGGGGCACGAACCCGTGTCCCCTGCATCAGCAGGCAGACTCTCAACCACTGCGTCACCAGCGAAGCCCCAAACCAGATGTTTTTAAAAAAGTCTTTTCATATGCCTATTATCTACAGCAACTCAGACTGAATTTATAGTCATCTTGCTGAAACCAGCTAGAAGGAAGATCCTAGAAATATTCAAGAGATCAAAGGATGATAAATGGAAATTAATTGTACAGGAAACATGACTTATTTAGTGTGTCTGTCATTGATAGTCTTTTCATATTTGTCTTTAATTTTAGTGAATATATCACTTATGTATAAGTGCTTTTTTATTATCACTGCCACTCATGATTATTCTACCCTAGTTTTTCTCACGAGGTCTTAAATTCCCCAACAGTCTGATTTGTCGACTTTGGGGGAGGAAAACTGGATTTTAATTGGCTTGAAAGTGTGCTCTTGTGGACTCGAGGCAGCTGGGATTGTGTTCTGAATCTGCCATGCTGTGTTCTCCATGTCTGCATTTCTACAAGACTTAGACCATGCTCTCATGTTCTCTCTTGGTTTTCTTTTCTTTTTCTCCATTACCTTTCCTCACAAATACTTAGCAACACAGTTGGCAGATGGATGGAGGTTAGCGATGGTATATAGATTTGGATGAGAAGGGGGTGGAAACCATTGTATTTTCTTTATTTCATATTAGACCTTGAATCAACCCATTGTAGAGTATCTCTCTAAATGTCCTCCTTTTTAAAAGATTTTTATTGAAGTATAGCTGATTTACAATGTATTAATTTCTGCTGTACAGCAAAATGATTCAGTTATACATCTATACATATTCTTTTTCATATTCTTTTCTAATACGGTTTATCACAGGATATTGAATATAGTTCCCTGTGCTAGACAGTAGGACATTGTTGTTTATCCTGCATGCAATAGTTTTCATCTGCTCATCCCAAACTCCCAATGCTTCCCTCCTGCCCTCCTCCCCCTTGACAGCCACAAGTCTGTCCTCTATGTCTGTGAGTCTGTTTTTGTTTCCTAGATATGTTCATTTGTGCCATATTTTAGATTCCACGTGTAAGTGATATCATATGGTATTTGTCTTTCTCTTTCTGACTTACTTCACTTAGTATGATAATCTCTAGGTCCATCCATGTTGCTGCATATGGCATTATTTCATTTTTTTTATGGCTGAGTCTTTTTTTTTTAATGTTCCTTCATTTCTTCTTGTTATAGTCTAGTTGGGCTGCTATAACAGAATACCATAGACTGGGTGGCTTATAAAGAAGAGAAATTTATTTCTCACAGTTCTAGAGGCTGAGAAGTCCAAGATCAAAGCACTGGCAGATTCAGAGTTCAGTGAGGGTCTCCTGGTTGATGATGGATAGCCTTCTTGCTGTCCTCGCATGGTGGGAAGGGCCTGGGAGCTCTCTGGGAACTCCTTTATAGGGGCACTAACCCCATCACGAGGGCTGCACCTTCATAACCTAATCACTCCAAAGGCCTCACCTCCAGATACTATCCCCTTGGGGATTCAGTTTTAACATATGAATTTTTGGAGAACACAAACATTCAGTCCATGGCATTTCTTGTTTACTCCACTAAAACCTTACAGGGAGGCCACTGGACTCCACTGTGTTCCTCTCCCTTGAATGTAACGCAGTGACTATGGCTCTCATTCCAGCTACTTGAATACCAGCTTAATTTCATATTTAATTCATTTTTACAGGGCATTGAATTTTGCATAAATATTCTTTGTGCTTCTGTTTACACAGAGAATCCCCATGGAGTGCTGTGCATTGTTATTACTATTATTATTGTATTAAACTTATTGCTGCCGGTGTCACAAGAAACAAGAAATAAACGTCACAGTGTCGCAAGAAAATTTCTCACTGATATGAGATTTGGACGTGTATACATTAATGTTATGTTCACATTTGATCTCTGTTGAACTGGTTTTTTTTCCCTATGTATTTTGTGGTTTTGGTACAATTCTTCTTTTTCATATGACCCAGGCATATGTTCTTTCTGCTAGATTTACTTTATTTCCAGTCTCAACTTTGCAAAATCATAATCACCAGAAAAATATTAATTAAGCACCATGTGTCACTTTGGTATCTTAGAATTGGCTCTTGGAATTTCTGCTTGAGTCTGGTAATGCATTTTTATTAACTGTGCTGAGTTCCGAACAAATTGGCCAGGACTTAAAGTTTTCTCCTACTAAAGTGACCATAAGCTTCTCTTTTGAGCTGAACTCTACTTTGGTTGCCCACGTGATCTAGAATCACACATGCTAAAACCAAATGACCTCCAGACTCACCACCATCTTTCTCTGTCACCTGTTTCCTTTTTTTTTTTTCTCCCACAACTTATATTCTCTTTGAAATCCACGCGTGGTTTTTTTGTTCACTAGACTCCACTGTATTCCTCTTCACTGGATGAAACACAGTGACTATGACTTTCAACCCGCAACTTATAAACCAGCCTGGTTGATTTCATTTTTAATTCATTTTTACAGGGCACTGAATTTTGCATAAATAATATTTGTGCTTCTGTTTACAGAGCATCCCCATGGGGTGCTGTGCACCGTTATTACTGTTATTATTGTGTTAAACTTATTGCTGCCAGTGTCACATTTAATTGTGAATTAGTAGAATCACTTTTCCTGATGGTGATGTGCAACCACATTTCATGTCTTCACCCGCTAATTCACAACTTTATTCACATGAGAAGGCAATTTCAAAAAGGATAAAGGGAAGAGTCACCAGTATTAATCAGTAACCAGACAAAATAGAGTTCAGATAGGTTTAAGTCACCGCAGTATCTCTTTCAATAGTTTATGAAATTTTTCACAGGCAAAAAAGAAAGAAAGGGAAGATTTTCATTTTTTTCTTTAAAGGCAGTCTCTATGTTTAGCAAATACAGGCCAAGCAAGCTCGCTCGCCCGCTCTCTTTCTCTTTCTCTCTAACATCAAGCAAAGTAAGAAATAGTACCTTTTGAATAGGAGATTTCTTTTAATTACATTGGGGAAGTGATAATGGTAGGTATTGCATGTTTAATGTAATGTTCTGGGTGCCCCTTTTTCTTTCCTTTTTTTTTTTTTTTACCCCTTCACAGCCACCTCATCTTGAGCAGAAATAAAAGGTTCAAGGCTTGTCAGCATCAGTTTATAGATAGCTGTTTAAAAATAATGAGATATTGGGTATTGTAAGGCTCAGAGCCGTCTTGCCAAGACCCATTTATTTCTATTCACCTTTTGTCAGAATTGCAGACAGAAGACATTCAATTAAAACTTGTCACCTGTTGCAGATGACCTAATTTGTACTTCTATGTGTCACAGATTAGGGCTCCATGCTGCAGATGAAGCAACTGGACCTGGTGGAATAATATTTTCCCTGCAAAATATTTTGTAAACTATGTCTTTTTCAGATTTCTATGATTTTGATTTCGGCTCTCAGCCAGATTATACATTTAGCACATACGCCTCAGAACCAGCCAAGAGCAGTGAATCACACCTTGAAAAAAAAGGAGGAGGGACTTCTTTGTGGCTATGTCCTGTGCACAGAAATCTACAAATGTATTTTGGATGCAGCTTGAATCTGAAACAGAGGGAAGCCTTTGTAATTTCCTATGCAAGCCTCACATGTTTAATAGTCCAGATAGCTACCAGGAGACCAAAACGAAAGACTTCCCTTTGCTAATTGTTAATTCATCTGTAGAGCAAGGAAGCTTTAATGTGAGTCCTGGCTTTTATCTCTTTTCGTGACTGAGGACTTAGTTAAAAAAAAAAAAAAAAAGCCCACCTAATGGATATGCATTTTCTCGCCCTGTGTGATTTTTCCCTTTTATTTCAGCAGATCTTATAGTGCTTCCACATGCAACCAAGCTATTTCCAAAGTTCCTGAATTGTTGTCATGTTATTTCAGCGGAAGTAAATGTAACCATTCGTCAAGGTGTCTAACTGAAAAGCCGCCATTGGGGTCTCCTTCTAAACTGTAAAACTCAGCCAGAATGTTGCTTTGCCTCCATGGTCCTGGCAAAACAGTCCTTGTCTTATTTCAGTGACATTTTAAAGAGGAACAGGGAGCGAGGAAATGAATATCTCTGGGTCCCTGCCTCAAGAGCAAAGCAGACTGACTGAATGTTTTTATCATTTTTGGTTTACCCACAGTCTCATAGCTATAAACTTCTTCTAAGTGGAGATGCTTTATAGAGTCATAGATGCAAAATGCCTGGCCCTTCAGTGGAGTGAAAGTATCCCTCTCTCCTCCTGCTAGCTCATCATTTTGCCTTACTCTTTACATGCACCCCCTATCAGGGTGCGAGTATTGTTTACTACAGTAATTGCGTTTTATCTGCCCGCGCTTCTGCTTTTGGAGTATATACCACATGCTGTTTTCCAAACATAGAATTTGATGACAGAGAAGCAGTATAAACATAGGGCTTGAGAACGTGGGCTCTGCAGCCGTGGTCCCCTGAGAACGTGGGCTCGGCAGCCGTGGCCCCCCGCTGCCACTCCTGGCTCAGCCTCTTCCCCGTTACAGTTTTCTCATTTGTAAAATGGGATAATAATAGCACCTGCTTCATAGGATTGCTGTAAGTATTAAATGTGTTCATGTACGTAAAACAATTAACCCATTGCCTAGAATAGAAGAAGCTCTCAATAACCAATGGGTGTTTTGGTTAATTGCAAGACACCTCATACAGAGATTAAGTCGTTCCATTATCAATGAAGACATTGCTTGTTAAGGAGATGCAGATATCAGGAGTCAAAACTTTGCTGAGATAGGAAGAAAGGAACGAAATCATGAAGCCATGTTGGACAGTATCACTGTCTATTTTGAGAAAGGGCAATAATAGTAAGAGAAGGTAACTAGGGCTTGGTGTGTTTTATTGTCTCTCATGATCCTCCAGAATTTAATATGGTTAGACTCTCCCTGGAGTATCTGTGTCAGTGTACAAATAATTTTCACTCGTCCCTTTACTGGGGTACCTATAAATATGCACAAATACTCTAGGTAAAACTGGTCCTCTCTGTAAGCACGCTGCTACGAGGAAGAACCCCATCACAGGCTGCCACTAAACTTCTCGCCACTGTGTCTTGATACTGCTGATCTGCCTTTGCGTCCTTTCCTACAGCCCCTCAAAGGGGTTTTCTCCACCCTCTGTTTATGATGGTTCCCTCACTGAAATCTCAGGCAAATTCAAGGGCACTTCTAGGTACTTCTTTTCCTGAACGGAAAGAGCTGGATTCCCTTCCACAGCAGAGGGAGTGGCAGTAGCAGAGACATCGTGGAGGAGAAGGTTCCCGCCCTCTTCACCTTCTTGTGTCATAAGCTTTACCTTCCCAGGCAGCTCCTCATTCTGAAGTACAAGTCGTGTTGGATAACATTTCAATAATCCAACTATTTATTTAGTTGTCATTAAAGTCACTAATCTTTTTTTTTTTTTTTTTTTTTTTTTTTTTTGTGATACGCAGGCCTCTCACTGTTGTGGCCTCTCCCGTTGCGGAGCACAGGCTCTGGACGGGCAGGCTCAGCGGCCATGGCTCACAGGCCCAGCCGCTCTGCACGGCATGTGGGATCTTCCCGGACCGGGGCACGAACCCGCGTCCCCTGCATCGGCAGGCGGACTCTCAACCACTGCGCCACCAGGGAAGCCCCTAAAGTCATTAATCTTTTAAAATATTATTTCACTATCTTTTAAAAAATTATCATTACTTTAATTTGACTATTTGCATCTTTCTTAAGTATTCCAGGGGTCTGTGTAATCAACGTTTTTAGCAAACCTTTGTTTAGGAACAATATTATAAAAAGCCTTTTCTTTAATTTAGCAAAGTAGGCTAGGATAGCCTTGTGTAATTCTCTGAAGGGGAGATCTTTAATTATCCTATGGAACGACTTTGTACTATTAAAAGTGTGAAAAATACTTTTGTCTTTGGACTATATAATATTTTTAAAATTTGCATTTGGGCCTAAAATGTAGACTTAAAATTAGCTGACCTAAGAAGGCCTTGTGCTGAACTGTTTCACTTCTTTTGGCATTTATGTGCCTCATAGCGGGTTTTTTTTTGGTTTTGTTTTTTCCTTCTTGTCCTATTCCTGTTTTCTCAATTTTGTAAATTCTGACAACTTATGAGATTTGTGATTCCCTTGTGGCAATGTAGGCACATGCAGTACTTGACAGAAAAAGCAATGTGAAACGTTCTGTTTGGTAGGTAATGTAAATATTAAAATTTTTTATTTAAAAAATGAAAGGGGTAATGGCAGTCTCCACATGAATAGAAAATCCAGTTGCCTTAATTAACTTCAAATCCTGTCAAACATTGAACATTGTGGGTGTCTTATTTACTGGGAGAAATCTTCTTTATAAACTTTTTCAAAACTGGTTTACAAGTGGAGTCCAAACAGAAATTGTTGGTATTTAAGATCGTAAAGATGTAGAGAGACAGACTTTGCCATTGTAAGTGGAAATATTTGGATTAGATTGATGTTTGTTTAAGGCAAATCTGGATTTTCCAGGTCCTGATCGTAAATACTGTTGTGTTTTTTTTATTTGTTTCTGCTGAAAGTAGAGACTTTTAAATGAAATGTATTAGGTTAATTGGATAATTATCAATTCTCTACTTAACTTTGTATTGTGTGTTTCTAGCTAAACTCAGAGGTAGCATTTTTCTTTTTGGTAGACTTTGGGTTGGCTTCTGTATGTGTTCTAAAATAAAGTCTAAATGATATTATTAGTGATGGGGTGAACAGCAAATAGAATGGGATACCAAATATTTCTGTAATCACTTAGACATCAAATAATGTCATTACTTGGGTTTTACCCTTTGTATTATCTTACCATTCAGTCATACCTCAAATCTGTTTACCTACAGAATTGAGGCAGGGTAGACTGTCACACTCCATGGGGGTAGATTTTCAATAAATGATCACGATGCAAAATATATTTCAATAAATAATATAGCAATATTTCAATTGGTATTTTAAGGTTTATAAGATATTTAATAATGCATTTGTATAATATCCAAATATATTAGTACATTAGTATAATATCCAAATATACTAGTACCTTATATTAATATAATTGGATCATTACAGCAAAACACCAGGGAGGTTATTGTCTTAATATCCATCTTATATTTGGAAAAGCAAACAGGTTAAGGAACTCAACAAAATTTACAGAGCTTGTTAATGAAAGAGCCAGAAAGAAACCATTCTGATTTGCAAACTGTGCTTTATTTTTTCCCATGTTCCTCATATAATATTTAAGAATAAATTCTTATATTATTACAGTTGGAAACATTTTTCTGGAAAAACTTTGAAACTAGAAATATACTGAAAATAGACTTCTTTTATTTTTAAATTTATTTATTGGCATATAGTTGCTTTACACTGCTGTGTCAGTTTCTGCTGTACAGCAAAGTGAATCAGCCATACATATACATATATCCCCTCTGTTTTGGATTTCCTTCCCATTTAGGTCACCACAGAGCACCAAGTAGAGTTCCCTGTGCTATGGAGTAGGTTCTCATTAGTTATCTATTTTATACATAGTAGCGTATATATGTGAAAATAGACTTCTTAATGATATCTGTATAGTATTGTTTTATCAGACCCTTTAAAATCACATTATTAAAGTTTCAGTGCATATATTATTATGACTCAGATGAATAAATCTGTTTATTTTCAAAGATGCACAGATAAAGAAGCTGGGTCCACATGTTTGAACACATAGCTTGGGCTGATTTAACTTTGAAACCTAGGTCACTTGTGTATTTCCGTGTTATATGATTGTCCTTGGGGGGAAAAAAACTGGTTTTACTGACTATGTTTTTTCTCCACCAGAACTGAATAAATTGGTGAATAATTTTAGTATGATGTAGAAGTAGTTGCAGGTGTGTTACTAGGATTTGAGTTCAAACATTTCACTGAGTATGAAGTCAGCTAAACTAAATCATTATCATCATCATGATGTCTCTAGAAGATGCATAAAAAGAAGATTTTCCAGATTTTGAAAAGAGGTTAAAAGCAGTATAAATATTTTCTACTTGAAATTGTTGATATTTGCCTATTTTTAACCCCCTAAAATGGGAATAAAACTTTCATATAAAAGTTATTATGATCTTTTAAAATATATCGACTCTAGAAATTTTTACCATTAATTGTTATCTAAACTTGGCAGGAACAATTTTTCTGTATGTTGACTGCCCGTCAACTTTCGCTACATAATTGTATTAATTATGTAGTATTAATATCTATTTTTTCCCTCTACAGTCATCTACTGAATACCATATACATAAAGTTATAAATCATAAATGAATGCTTTGTCCAACTGATCTTTATTTTAGGAAGTAAGAAAGCGTTAAGTCATGGCTTTTGTAAAAAAGTATTTGAATATTTAGAAACTGGATATATACGTAGGTGGTATGGATGGATGGTTGGATAGATAGTAGTTTATCTACCCACACACTGAAAGGAGGTGAGAGGGAGGGAAGAAAGCAAGAAAAAGAGGGAAAAGGAGAAAGAGAAAGCGAGAATGAACATAAGAGTGAGAACACTCCTTTAGATTTTGGAGGAGCACGTAAAAATAATATGAATATTTCAGTAATTCATTGTTCAAAGTTGAAAGGAAATGCACAGTAATAAAATTATTTCACAATACTTAAAGGATATATTCCTACAGATACAAAAAATATCCCATAATGCATAATAAAAATTCTGTCAATCAAGTATATGTATTTTTTCTTCATGATATTTAATAACTAGTTTTCAGTGTTGCACTTCTCCCATAAACTTGGGCCAGTTGGCTAAGCTGATTGGTGGCTTTAGTGTGATATAACTGTGTCAGAATTGTGTCCAGCCAAGACCTTGAATCCAGTCTTTCAGCCACAATCCTCTTCCATAGGCCTTCAGGATGGACGAAATCCATTGTCAGAAACTCACCAGCTCTGACTCCTGTGTTGGAAAATACACAGTGTATTGTTCAGTATTTGAGCATGTGAGGCTATATTGCTCATGGTGAACTCATGCCCTGACAGACACCAAAAGCAAAGTTTGGAGTCTACAAACCTAATCAAGATGCATTCTGTGAGCTTTTTTGGTTCCTTTTTTTTTTTTAATTTTTAAAATTTTTATTGGAGTATAGTTGATTTACAGTGTTGAATTAGTTCTGCTGTACAGCAAAGTGAATCAGTTATGCATATACATATATCCACTCTTTTTTAGATTCTTTTCTCATATAGGTCATTACAGAGTATGAGTAGAGTTCCCTGTGCTGTACAGTAGGTCCTTGTTGATTATCTGTTTTATATATAGTAGTGTGTGTATGTCAGGCTTTCTTGGTTCTAACAATTTCAGAGTTATTTTTAAATGTTTCCTCCTTTTTTTAGCCTTCGTCTGTCATTGTCTTTCTCTGTCTCTGTTTCATCCTGCCTTCTCTTCACACCTCTAACCATATCACATTAATGTTCACATTGCGTCGGAGCTGGATGCCAAATGTGTTATGGTACCACTTTTAGTTATATATGCTTTTAATTTTCTAAACTCTTATAATGGAAAATTTTAAATTCTTATAATGAAACAAATTTGAATGGATCTCAGATGAACAGACAAAATGTGACCACATTATATAAACTGGAAAAATACCCTGGAGAAAGAAAGAAATGAAAAAAGACAAAACACGACTAAAGGGGGGAAAAGAGGGAAGGTGTTAAACTTTAGTAAATTAAATATAGACACAATAAAAATTAGATAAACGAAGGAGTGGAACTCTAGGTGCAAAATTCCTCTAAAAGCGGCAGTCAAGAAATGTTTCTTCATGACTCACAAGCATTCTATTTTCACTGAATACTTAGAGACTGTACCTAAGCTCTTCGTTTTTTGATATTTGTTTGTCTAAACCTACTTACTTGCTCTTGAAGTTGCCTCCTGATGTCACTTAAACTCTGCTCTGATGTTTCAGTTTGACATTTCAGGGTTTATCTGGAACCAAGTGTATGTTTGTGTTTATCACTCAAAGGAAATCAACTCTTAAAGTAGTAGTAATATGAAAAGTTACGTGTTTCTTTAGCTCATGGATTGATAGTCATCTTTAACATATGAGTATATATATTCACCTTCAGGATTCACATAGAAATATATCAGCCTTTCCCAGACTGTTTCATATAATTCAGTTACCCCACAACTCACCTGTTCCACATGGTATTAACAAATGGTCCCAAAACAGGATCCTTGGTTAAATTGGTTTGCAAAACATTGCATAGGCTGTATCTCCCTCTGAGAGTTCTATTAGTTGCACGTTAAAGGCTCTGAGAGGGCCTTCAGTAAATTAACAATACTGAGGATACTGTTAAACCAAATCTATTTGCCGGACAGTTTGAGAAATATGAAAATATGTACAATGAATTACTTGGTTGTGAATTTATTAGTGGATAATGTTAATACTGTCTTATCAATTAAGGTACAATCTAAGACCACAAAGCGAATCTCTCACCTCTCTCTTACTCCCAAGTAATCTTCTCTTTATTTGATAAAGATTTATATGTTTCTATTCTAAACTTTACAATTACAGACTGGAAACCATGTTATTAACAAGCGCCCCTCCCCACTGCCCCATGTAAATGAAACATTTCTTTCTTTTTAATCCCTTTCTTTCCCTTTTGCCCCTTTCCCTAATGTTATAGATCCACTACCAGCAATACCTCCCTGAATCTTGACCCAGTCCATCACTCATGGGGAAAAAGTATTACTAAATGCCGGTCTACTTTCGCCTACTTTCTAGCTTCACGCTTCATCTCTGCCCTCCTAACAAATCCCTCCTTTGCCATCCTAGCCTCCTGAATTCTTTCAGGAATCTCCTCCTTCTAACCCGCGTTCAGTCCAAACCTGCTCTCAGTTTCCTCTCATTTGAAGGAAAATACAAACTTGTGCCAAAATGTAAAGAACATGCTCCTTCTGAGACATGTTGACTTAGAACACGGAACGATCCTCGCATCTCATCTTGTGTAGTAGGGTTCCAGCTCTCTACAACATGTAGGGGTTTTCAACTCAATTCAGTTCCACAGGTCCATGTGGAGTCCTCTGATAGACCGGCGTGGATTGAACAGCTCTGGGTCTACTGATCTACTCAAGCCCACACATTGAGCTCTCAGGGGTGACTGATGAAGAGGATACACGTTGCCAGCATCTTTAATTTGAGAAACCGTGTTAGCACCAAATTCCAGTTTCTTTGTATTAATTCTCAAGGAAAGGTGCCTTTCCTTTGGTATGTAGGTGACTCTGATGGCCTTGCATAAATGTCTCTCAGCTTGGTCATCTCTGCCAGGTTTGGTTTCCAACCTGTACCAGTCTTGGTTCAGCCGTCACTTTTTTACATTCCTCTCCTTCCCCTGGACCCTTCTGCAATCTACTCTCTGTTTACCTAGCACCCGTGGACGATAGTCTCTATGTATTTGATTGGTCTCAAAGGTAGTTACCTCAACAGTAAGGAAGTGCCTGTCTTTCCCCACAGGAGTGCGTCTTGACAGAGTACGTGGAGGTCGGCAGAAGTACAAGCGCAGAATAGATGCGGAGAACAGCCCGTACCTGAACCCTCAGTTGGTTCAGCCAGCCAAAAAGCCATGTAAGTACAGCAGACATGTCTGGCTTTCCAGCACACGACATCCTCCCAGCTGGCTCTAGGTACATCACTTCTGGCATGCCCATTCCTACTGACTCCAACGAGACTTCTCTTTGTTGGCGGGGGTGGGGAGATGTGGCTTTATTCCCAAGGATTGCCTTTGAAGAGCAACAACAACTCAGCTAATTATCTTTTTTTCCTGTGGTTTTCTCCCCCTCTACCTTTTTTTCACCTAGTCATTTTGTGGAAGCATAAGCATACCAAGGCATAGCTTATGTAGTGCGAATTTTACATTTACGGGTTATCTTTATTTTCAGAGGTACATAAAATGGATCGTACCATGATCATTAGTTCATTGGAGCTGTTAGTTTCAGATTTCACAAGAAAGTGATTTTTGTAGTTTCCACTAGCTAAATGAGTTTGTTCAACCTCCCAACGAAAATACATTAGGAGCCTCATTAATTTAGAGCTATAGAAGGTTAACACACTCGCTAGCAATAGATTAAAACAAGGATGGGCCCTACTGATAACAAGCATAGGTTGGTGGTTCCATTTCAGATGCCCTTATGGGCATTATGAATTGTTTTTTAAAAGCCCGTGGTTTGATCATGCCTGGCTGTAATCTGAAGCAATGGTAGGTACGTAGCTAAAATGCAAACCCCATTCTCTTTGTCATTAGCTAAAAAGAGCTAGAATGTAGATTGAGGCAGTTAACTGCGTTCCAGTTTCTGAAAAATCAGTTCATGGCTGTAGTGCAAAAGAGCTAACATTTTAGGATGTTTATGCATAGAGTTTATACGAGGCACTGAAAGTGCTTTGGTGGAAACAGTTCTCACATTTAGCTGTCTCTGTCTCAGAAGACACAACCAGCCCTCACCAGAGGAAGTTGCAGCCATAGAAGTTCTAGAAAAGACACGGGTACTTTTTGATCTGCTTTCGAGGGAAGAGAAGAAGTGTCCTCTTCTCATTCAGATTCTCCAGGAGGGGTCGCTGCATCCGTGTGAGCATATGGGCATCTGTTAAATACATAAAACAGACCCTGAACTGTAAATGAAAGGACACTTTAGCTATGTCAAAGGAAAAACAACCAGTTTTACATAAAATTGAAGCTTAAGTGAACATATGGCATGGTTTCCTTTTGCCTTTCCAAAAAACATTATGTTGATTATACCTTCAATTGTCCAATCTGGCATCTTCTCCTCAGCCTGCATAAGCTGTCTGGCATTCTGCAAATACAATCTAGGACTGCATTAGGCAGATTTTGCACATTAGAATAAAAAAACTTTCTGATAATACAATAAAGTGCAATAAACACTAATGCTTAATTTCATTAGAGGTTTCGTTTTCCTGGATTCACTAATATCCAGACTGGGCATTTCTCATTCATTTTATATGAAGTCGACTGACACCATTGATGATATCCTCTACCGAGAGAAAAATGAGCACCAGCCCACTCGTAAGTCCACAGGATGGATAAAGAAACGTCTATAGTTTTCGGCGTAAACCTGAGAAATTGGGAAGACACTTGTCAAGTACCTTTAAGAAGATGACAGCAATTTCAGTGAGCTCCATTTGTCTGAGATGAAAGAGGACTCCTAATAAATCATTACTCATTATCTTAAGGCCTCTGTGTTCATTTTCCTTAGTCTATCCAATTAGTGTATTTTGGTAACAAACATTTATAAAACTTAATTTTCAGATCCTGTCAGACAAATGTCAAGAGACCAGGCATGGGCTTTGCTCAGAAAGTGGCTGGGGGAGATTTCTGGAGCCTGACTGATTGTTTGCGTACTACAAAAGCCCAAGAATGAAAATTGGGTTCTATTGATTCTAATTAGGGAAACATTAAATAAGATTCACCTAGAAACAGTGCTGCCGGCTATTCCATTTTCTGAATGATAGGAATTTCTAAGCTTCCACCAAATTTCTCTGACCCCCTCCAGTCAGGTATCCAGTGGCTTGGGTAAAACAGGTTGCATTTTCCCTGTACTAAAAGGACTCGAATCACGATTTCCTTCCGTTACATTTTTGTACCCTTTATTACTGCATTTTCTTCTAATCCTGGGGATCTAGTAGTTGCTGAGAGGTTTTGCTGCATTGTCAGAGCAATGAAAGTGGAAACTTTTCCAAGCGTAGCTAAAAAACAGGGTGTTGTTTCGATAGCATATACGAGAAACAAATGTCATTCTCTTCAGATCCTACAAATTAAAAAAAAAAAAAGAATATTTGATTTTAATTTCTTTTCTAGAAAATACGATATTTGGGAATACTTCCTCCCAAATCTGTATTTTTAATTTGATAATAATTGAATATTACTGCCATTGAATGGTTATCTGTTGATAATTTGAAGTGAACAGAATTCATGTGGCAGTCATAGTAGTAAAAATTTTAAACTCTATCAGAAAAATTACAAATTATAGCTTGGGTAGGTATCCTTGTTATGTTGTTACAGCAGACAAAAAAAGAACTATGTTTTCAATTCTAAGGTATATGAAGTCTTTTCATTTTGAGTTAAAAAAGTTAAAAATGTATAGGGAAAGGCAAATGGTCTAGTAAACGTAGAGGAACCTTTGACTTCGCTCACAAAGATCGCATTTAATACCCTAGTTTTCTAGAGTAATAGGACACAGACATTGAAATATCTGAGTTTATTCTTAACTATTTGTATTTCCTCACTTAGAAGAAAGTATCAAATCTAAAGCTACGTGTAGAAATTGAAAGTGGGGCCAACAAGAAAAATCATTCTGTTAGCAAGGCTTTATAACCCCTTCCATAAACTCTCACATGGCCCTGAGCGATAAAACACATTTGATGTGATGCTTTCCATTTGTCTCTAGTGTTTATTTTATGAAGGATTTTAAAAACATATATCACAAATTTCAGACAGATAAATCTGAACCAGAGAATGAACTAAAGACAACAGATGAAAATAGAGGATTAAAGTATTAGACGCTCCAAAGAGGAAATACAGTCACATTTAAGTTGGAGTATTTTTCTGGAAGCTGACACTGGCTGTATTTGGAAGATGGGCCTGGTGTGTGGGGAGGGGGAGAAAGGCAAGTCGTTTGTATTGAATGCATCCCACAGAGACAGAGTTATACAGTCAGTAATTCACCCCGGCAGAAGGGCTCTGACCTTTGCTCCTCTTTAAAGGAATTAGGACAGTTAATGACTTTCATGCCCATTATGTCTATGGGCAGTAGGAGTTCTTTGCCTCCTGCATTATGTTCTATATTTCAGTGGCTTATGTGGATATTTATTTTAAAGCTGTTGTATGCTATTTAATCTGCTTCCCCAGATCCCACTTAAGAATCAAAGAGCAGACCCAGAAAGCCTCTAACTTCTCTTCTCTGTTTGCTATAAAAAATTTCATTACAGGACAGATGCTTCATTCCAGCAAAGGCAGGTAAAGCCAAGAAGAAACAAAGAACTATTACAACTGCTATGGGTTTTCCAGAACGCTGCTTAATATATATATGTTGAACCGTAAATGGAATATTTGGGGTTGATTATAGGTGTTTGTGGGGTGTTTTTGTTCTGTTTTTTGTTTTTGCTCAAAACACCACCTAGTTTAGAACGTGCGAAAGAGGGATGATGTAGTGATCTTGTAGCGCTCTGGTCTGATTCTGCAGATAACAAGATTGTCTCACATTTATTGGTGGCTGAACCGGAGAAGATCTATGCCATGCCCGACCCTACTGTTCCCGACAGTGACATCAAAGCCCTCACTACACTGTGCGACTTGGCCGATCGAGAATTGGTGGTTATCATTGGATGGGCGAAGCATATTCCAGGTACCTTTTCTGAAATGAAAAAGAAAAGTTTGCAATTAATTCCCTAAGCTTTATATGTTGATTTAGGCAAATTCACAATTTTCTCATTAGGATTTTACATTTTTATTTATTTATTTTAATTTGCTTTTTTATTTGTAGTTTTTAAATTAATTTATTGTCCTTGGCCACACTGCACGGCTTGTGAGAACTTAGTTCCCCCACCAGGGATTGAACCCAAACCATTGGCAGTGAAAGCACAGAGTCTTAACCACTGGACCACCAGGAAATTCCCGTTCATTAGGATTTTTTTAAACCTTTACATTTGTTTTTGTTATACTTAATTTAGTGCTTTCTTGTTCCTAATAGAATCATATGCCTTTTTAATAACTGTACCATCTTGAATGCTTGTTAATTATTTTTTCGCATATGAAGGTACTATTGCCAACCTAAGATAAAGAGAATATAACTTGTTAAAATATTTCTTTATTTTTTTAAAAAGTCCGAGTTTTCTCCTAAGGAAATACTTCTGTTTTTTCTTTTCACTTTAAATAAATGTTTATGAATTGGGGGCTTTAAGGCAGACAGCCTGGGTATAAGTCCTGCCTGGCCTGCCAATGGGACAACTTCCCAAGCTTGCTCTATCTTAGCTTCCTAAACCCTAAATAAAGCTATAATATCGTAATAAAAAAAAGTTTTTGTCAGGAGTAGTCTAGATACCTTTTTTCCTTTTAAAAATCACTTATTTTGTTGTTCATAGTGGCGATTTATACTGAATTGTTTTTCATATTTGCATATTGCTTTGGTTTACAATTAGATATTTACCATGAATTTATACATAAATTATGAAAATAAATGTTAAATTGACATTGTAAATATTCTCATATGGTGACTTAAGAGTAGTATTTCAGGTTTTTTTAAAAGTATTTATTTATTTATTTGATTGTGCTGGGTCTTAGTTGTGGCAGGCGGGCCTCTTAGTTGTGGCATGTGAACTCTTAGTTGCAGCATGCATGTGGGACCTAGTTCCCTGACCAGGGATCGAACCCGGGCCCCCTGCATTGGGAGTGCAGAGTCTTATCCACTGCGCCCCCAGGGAAGTCCCAAAAGTAGTATTTTAAAGTATCCAATTATTTTTCTCTCCAGGCCTGTCCTTAGATCCGTGAACATATACCTGATCACAGGGTTTAAGAATTTTAGTAGTCTACTTGAATTATTGTTTGTTTGAACTTTGATCTTCAAATAGTTTACAAACAAATTTTTGGACGATGAGCCGTGTTTCTCTGGTACAGTGAACTTATTTCTGTCTCCTTAAACTAGTTTGTCTTTATGCTTTGAATGCTACAGTAATTTCTTTAATCAAATTGATGGAAGTCCCTTTCCCAGCCCACACTGAAACCAATTTATCGGTCATGATACGCCAGCTATGTTGCTAACAGTCGTAACGAACTGTCAGGCGGTATCGCAGTGAAGCTAATTTGAAGTCATTAAGTGTGCGGCGTTCAGGCGACAATTTGTTGCAGTGCTTGGGAACACAGCTGACGTTTCTGAATGGCTTTGTTCACTGCAGTTCTAGATGAGGCCAAGCAAATTGTAAACTAATTTAAGCATCACTCTGTATTATACCGGTTACTTTGTCTTACACTGTTTGTTAATAAAGCACCCCCAATTAAGTCAAAACTAGTTTAAATAGGTGAGCTGGAGTGTATTCTTTGGAAGATACCTCCACAAGGGTCACTACATCTAAAAGAAAGATGAGAATTTGATTGTGTGGATAGCTGATTTGCATTTGGATTGTAATCATATCTATAAGGTTTTTAGAAAAAGCAAAAAAAAATCGAAATAGAATATGCTGAAAGATGGTGAGACATTGGAAATTGTAGCGGTGGAAACAACCAGAATTTACCTAAACAGTGTATGAAAACTTTTCTGGAAGGAAAGTGTTATGAAGGGTTTTAGAAAGAAACAAAACTAAGATATGTTGAAGTGTCCACAGATACTTTAAAAAATAATCAATATATATTATATCATTTACATTTATCCACACACACACAAGTACACAGACATACATACTCACAGATTTAAAATAGCATTATTCTAACCCAGGGTTTCTCAGTCTTGACGCAATTGATGTTTGGAACCAGATAATCTTTTGTTATGGGGCCTGTCCTGTTCCTTGTAGGGTATCTAGCAGCATCCTTGGTTTCTACCTATTAACATCCTTGAGTTGTAACAAACAAAAATGTCTTCACACATTGCCAGATGTCCTCTTGGGGGGGCAAAATCATGCCCCTCTTCCCCGGTTGAGACCCACTGTTCTAACCCAGGAATCAGATATTATTATCCTTAATTCAAAGATAGGGAGATCTGGGGCAGAGAGAGGTAAAAACACTTGCACAGGGCTTCCCTGGTGGCACAGTGGTTGAGAGTCCGCCTGCCGATGCAGGGGACACGGGTTCGTGCCCCGGTCCGGGAAGATCCCACGTGCCGCGGAGCGGCTGGGCCCGTGAGCCATGGCCGCTGAGCCTGCGCGTCCGGAGCCTGTGCTCTGCAACAGGAGAGGCCACGAATTCTGCCCAAGTTCTCCCTGAATTAAGAAATTGGTTAAGCCCATATTCTGTTATCGTACAGACATTCCATAATAACAATCAAGAAAAGTCAACGACTCCTGCTGCTGCTCTCTGGAAAGGAAAAGTCAGTGATAAATTTGTGGGTCCAGTTGTGTATCTAAGTAGAAATGTCAGCTTACAGAGGAACTTGTCACAGTAAAGGGGCTCTGGTGACCTTTGTGAAGACAGTAACTTTAAATAACTATGAGTAACAGCATTTCCAGTGGTGGAAACAATTGCTATACGATTATGTGTTCAGTCTTAAGCTGAGGCTTAGAATTGGTAGGGGCTGACGTTATTCTCTCTCCACAGCAAATGCCAGAGGAGGTTACTGTGCAATGATGATTCACAGCTCTGTTTTTCGTGATACCCGGAGGGTGTTTTAAATGACTGCAAGGAGTATGTTGGCTTTTCAGAGAGGGATTAGCAAAACACGAATTCACTGAAATGCCTTTAAGTTTCATAACAGTAAGTGTGCCGTGCAGTGTTCGGAGGTAGAAGTAAAAGATGCTGTGATACCAGCGTGCTGGTCTATATAGCCGGGTTCAGGGAGCCTGGGCACGGCAGCAACATGGAGCATGGGATGGGGAGGGGGTAAAGCCGAAGAGAATATAAAGATTAAAGTCTCATTTCTGCCTTGATAAAAGTAAAAATGTGTTTTTGATACCATGACCTAGTCCTCATAACTGGGGTTGGAGCTGGAATTAAAGCCAAATCAGAACGGAAATTTCACGTCTTAATCTTCACTTCAAAATTGTTTGTACTAAAATCCAAGCCTTTGCTCTCCTTATGCTCTCAGTTTGTGGAATCGCACACACACACACACACACACACACACACGCACACACACTTTTTAAAAATTAAGTTTAGCATATAAGATCAGATCAGTAGCCTTTCTGCACTCCTGGGAAGATACTTTTGTATACTTGCTTTTGCTACATAAAAAAGTGATAAATTCAACAAAAGAAAATATTGAAGAAGAATACATAGGGAGTGGGGTTTTTTTATCAGTAAATAGAATTTGTTGACTTACTTTAATAAATCACATAAATGGAAAAGTGTGTAGTTCGGAAACATGACCATACTTTATCTCTAGAAGCAAAAAGATCACAAGGGCTTTAGAAAATGCTTGACTTTAGTTGAAGGAGCATAAGGGCACCAGAACAGATGATGGTGCCCTAATAGCCCTTTTTAAGAATGACAGGGCCCCACCATTAGCATCCTTTTATATCCTTGGAAATTGCTCACGCCTCGCTTTTCTGGTTCCTATCTGCCTGACTCTTTTTTATTTCTCTTTCAATTTCGTCCGCGCTCGGATAAGCGCATGCTAACACAATATGATTGAGCTGTAAAATGGACCGCTGTCGCCTCTAATCTCTTTTATGTAGATACGGAGGTCCTGCACACTCCACTTCATTCTCTCTCCATTGTTGGCCTTTTTTTAGAATGGGCTGCCAAGTAATGGAGGCTCCGTCAAATATTAGAGCTAGGTTTCACAGGGTGTGATAAGACGATTATCAGCCCAGCAGTCAGACCTATTATTGTTCTTTGTGGTTGATTAAAATATTATTTTGTACTGTAACTTTGTTAGCAAAATGCAGAATGTGCTTCGTCAGATGGTGCTTAGAAAAGCATCACCCATATTAGCTGACCTATATAAGTGGCTTAAATATATTTATGGATCTTGCCAGACGGATGACTTTAAGAGAAAGGTATTTGAACAATTCAGTGAATGAATGTATGTTAGAAGTTGTTTTTTCCTTTATCAAATATGGCAGATTATCAGGTGGGCTTGTTTATTTTTGACATGACAGATCGAACAGTTACCTGCTGAAGAAGAAGGACTCCATTCAAGTTTGGAGCCTCTTAGTGACATTTTTAAAACAGGAAAAATAACACAAAAAAACTATAGTTTTTCTTCATACCAAGTGAAGGCAGGAACTATTAAGCTCAAAAAGAAAACCACACTCGGAAGAGATGTGATAAAACAGTCTTTATGTATAGTTATTCATGTAAGAAACAGAAGTCTAAAGTATAGAAACCAGTATTCTCCATTTATTCTGAAACATTTTTTCTAAAACGTTCACTTAGGAAAATGTATTAAAACTTGCTCAGCGAGTTGGCTTTTTCTAGTTTTCTCGACAGAAGTACTTAGAATTTTCTATAAATGACAGAAATCTCTAAAGAACATGGATAAACTATTTCTATATATTAGGATATAAATTTTGTGAGAGAATACCCAAGAGTATTTTGAACTAATATTTATGGCTAATGATACTGTTTAAAGACATATTTATTGTTCCAATGCATTTTACGTAGAGATCCATTTTTTAGATTGTATCATTCCCCAGGCAAAGTTGTGAAGGTTTTGTTTTTTAACTGCCCATTACTTATCTTAAACTGCTGGCACCATTACATGATTGTGACGTGTGAAAAAGCACAAAAAATTGTGGTGGAAATAATTACTGTAAGATTATGTTTCCATTTGTAACACCAAGGTAAGTTTTCATGTGTATGCATGTGATTATGGTTTCACATGCAGGAAACGGCATAGTTAACTAAGAGAGTTATGTTATATATAAAAAGGATCTAATATGCTGTTTCGTTTCTATATCATTGGCACTTGAAAAATGTACTATTGATTAGTTGATTAAAAATATGCACAGCACAAAACTATTAATTGGCTCTGCGGCTCCGCCCTCCACCCCATGGTATAACTGAATTTACGCGTAGTTGTAATTTCTACTTTGCTACAAGTGAATTAAAGCGATTACAGCTCTTTTCTCAGGATTAATTTTTCTTATATGCATGTAACTTAATGATTTCAGAACTGTGAAGTCATTGAGTCTTTTAGTTAAGTGGAGAAATTTTTTTTTTTTTTGCGGTACACGGGCCTCTCACTGCCGTGGCCTCTCCCGTTGCGGAGCACAGGCTCCTCCGGATGCGCAGGCTCAGCGGCCATGGCTCACGGGCCCAGCCGCTCCGTGGCATGTGGGATCTTCCCGGACCGGGGCACGAACCCGTGTCCCCTGCATCGGCAGGCGGACTCTCAACCACTGTGCCACCAGGGAAGTCCCAAGTGGAGAAATTTTAAATTTAAGATCCAATGCCTTGGCACTTAGTAAGACTATTTAAATTACAACTATATTCAATTATCAGATAGTTGGAAGTTATGTTTAATGCACCTGGGAGTTGTATACCTGTGTACCGGTAGTTGTGGTTTATAAAAGGTAGAATAATTCTGAAAGTAAAATCAGAAAACCTGAGCTTGTATATAGTTGAGTAATATTTTGTAAGTTATGTAATTGGTCTGGCCATGAGTTATATTGTGAAAATTAAATGAGGAAAAAAAACACACATGCAAATTATACACATATGCATAATTAATTTGCAAATTATCAAGAATGATCTAAAAACGTAAAATATTCAGTGTTCATTTTAGTGCCTAAGAGATTGTGCATAGATTGTCATTTTATTGTAATTAGAGCCAAGTGATCCAAAAAGTTAGTATTCATAAGAGCTATTTCAAAAAATATTCAGAACAAACATCCATTATAATAGAAAGGGAGGGAAAGGTTATTTAACCAAGAGGATCACTGTATGGATATTGCCATCACTCTGTGCTAGGCGAACAAGACCATTAGCTTCTAGATAGTCAGGTTCGTCCTCCTCGGCCACACCTGAAATAACTGAACGTTTATCAGTTTCTGAAGTCACGATTGTGATATGGAGAAAGGAACAAGTTGAAAACTATGTTGTGAAAAAAATAATCTGAAAGATCCCCTACAGGCTTGTTCATTTTCTGCAGCTACCCTTGCTAGAAAGGCCAAAGACCAACAAAGAAGGTTTGAGGTTTCCCAGACAGAGACCTGGTTCAAGAGACACCCCCAAATGTTATTAAAGATGCCCACAAAGACCTCTCCACACCATTCAGTGCCATTGTTTGTGACCTGATGCACAGTGCCGTCACCATGCTGAATTACCTGTGCTCACGTAAGCTCTGTTCCAGTATTCTGGTCCATTCCTAGGTATCCCCCAAATATATCTGCCATCCATTCGTCGTCATGCCACTGTGTACCTCTGATCCACAAGGAATCATGATTTCATAGCAGTCATGAATACAATTTAAGTATTTGAGTGTCTGCTGTGGACCTGATACTATGCTAGGTACTGTGGGGCTTATTCAAGCTACAGGTGACCTGATCTCCACCCTGAATCATGGATCTGTGTCTGCATAAATATCTGTGCATACGTATGTGCATTGTTATGTGGTAATCTTCTTTTTTGTGCGATTAAGCTTTCAATACAAAAACAACTAACATCGGTAGAGTTTATTATTGTTTACAAAGCACTTTCACGAACTTTTACTTGATGTCCATAACAATTCAGTTGTTTAACTCTTATTATCCCCTAGAGTCAGGAAGTTTGATTCACACATGGTTCAAGTGTTACTTGAACCATGGAATATTTAACTTAAATGACTTTTTACCAGTAGCTTCAGTAGGTCCTTCTCCCCTATCCTCCTCTACTTCCCCGTACATCTTTTGTCATTTGTTCCAGATTACCTACCTGCCTTTCATACAAGTTTAGGCAAATGGAACAATATTTGCCCTGTCTTTAAATATTGTCTCCACATTTATAAAATGAAGGAGAATTGAATCAAAGAGGAAATGTATGACACACCTTTAAAATCAATAAAAATCAAGGTGGTTGATAGTGTGCCCTTTATATCCCTGATCACAAATTTTAATGAAACAAGGTGATCACTGTGTAGCTACTCAGCTGAATGGTTGGAAAAGTTTTTAAATGATTGGTTGCTAAAATTGAAGGCTCTTCCTCCCCAATTCTGTTCAGATTCACTGGGTTGAATATTTCTCTATTCATCAAGTCCTAAAAGATGGTATCATTTTCAGGCAAGTAATTGTAATCACGAAACTCTTTTGAATGATAAGGTGACAGGATGAGTCTCATCATTCGGTTCACTATATATATCAGAAGCCTGAACAAACCTGCACTCTACCTGAGGGTTATCAAAATATTGACATCCCATAGACCTGGCCCAGCTCATATCTTTCTGTTCTGGAATTCTGTTTGTTCATAGAGCTGTTACTTCTGACTTTTAGGTTCTTCTCGAGGCTACTTGATGAGTTCGAGAGAAAGACTTCTGTGTCTTGTGAAAAGAATTCTATATGGAAGCTGATTTAATTAGCATAACCCATATATGCTTAAATGGTTCGTTAAAATATTTTTCCACCTCTAAAAGAAGAATTGGAGAGAGAAGTTTAAACGTGATGCTGGCGTGTTTTGTTTCTCCCTCTGCTCCTCTTTGACCCTCTCTCCATCCCTAATCCCACCTCCCTCCCGTGGGCTGGTCACACGTTTTCCCCTGCGTCCCCCTTGCTCTGCCTCAGCCAATCTCCAAATGAATGCATGTCTATCGTGGCCTTGGCTTTGGCACTCTGGATATATTGATTAATAGTTGCCCTAAGCTCCTTTTAGCAAATCAAATTTTCACTTTTAGCAAGGATTTCGCCTCTGATTTATTCAGCAAAGTGAAATGCACTAAATTGACTTTGACATTCAGGGAAAATGGCTGAAAAACAAAGAGCAGAGGAAAGAGATATAAATTGTGTGGCAGCTGGAGACTTCAAGCATCCGAGGAACAGTTTTCTGTGGAATACAGAGTAATTTGAAAGCACACAGAGAAGTGGTTTCTTCAAAAAATGAAAAAAAATGCTGAGTTTTCTTTTTGAATGAGGGTGTATTACTCAGCTGAACTCAGAATTTCTGGTACAATGCATTATATTCTGTAGATAAAAATAGCTGCGTAATCCAAGATTGCCTATATCTAAATGAGTTTATGAAAGCTAGGACATAACCTAATTACACTGGAAAAAAGAAATAGTCAAGTCATCCCACATGAAATAGAATAGTTAATGTGAAAGTGTAAGTGCTGTGTAGTAGTGTGTGTGTGTGTGTGTGTGTGTGTGTTGTAAAGGATGGAGCTTTTTCATCACCATAAAAAGAATTTGAAATAATTTTGGATCACAAGCCTCAGAAAAGCCATGTAACTTTGCTCTTCTGTTTGCCTTTTTTCCCCAAGAATGTTTGCCTTGGCTGTATTCCTTAATGTGACTAAGTCAGCCTACTTCCTTGTTAGACCAAGGTTCGGTGAATAAGTGACCATCAGGTTCAAGATACAAAGTGCGGTTCTGATGCATAAAAAGAAATGGTGCTGATGTAGATGAAGCAAAGAGGAAAGGGGGTTGAACTGAATTCACTGTGGACACTTGGGGAGGAATGAAAGGTGTGAGGACGACTGAGGAGTAGTTTTGATGTTGGATCTCGGATCTCGTAGACTGTTGAATTGCCTCCGCCGAGGGGGGTTATCAGAGGGGTGGAAGGAGAAGGGGGAGGGGAAATCTACAGAAGGAATTTGCTGTTCATTTACCTTTTTGCTCTTCCGTGTGAATTTTCCTTATTAACCAAAGTCAGGGTCCACACAGTCAAGGCACTGCCCTCCCTTTGACTATACTTTTTCATTATTCTCTTTCTTTTCATTTTCAACAAATCAGTGTCCAAAGTGACCCAAGCCATCCACATCAGTGGCATCTTACCAATCAGATAATATTTTTAACATTATACCAAACATGTCCCCAGGAATAGAATTTCCCTAACGCCAAGCTGCTTCCTCCCCAGTTCAGGCCACTTTTCAACCTTCATAAATGATTCTTAGAAGAACCCAATTAGGAGAATGTATTTAACCTGCTAAAAATCCCTTTAATTGACCAAACTTTCTAAGAAGCTTATGGTATATGATAAACAGATATAATACCTCCATTTGTTTATAAATACCTTGATATTTCTCTTAAGCAAAAAAATTTCTTGGTTTATCCCCAGAAAAGAAAAAAAACAAACTACGATTTTCTCAGAAGCAATCAACCACTTTTATTTTTTATTTATTTTTGCCAGGTTATATATATTTTTTCCTCCACCAAGAATCAGGAATGACGTACAAAGTACACAAACCCCAAGTCAAAGGGATATTCAGCTTTCATTTTATACTTGGATCTCTTAATGTGAAATTCTGTGCTATTATTATATGAGTTAAAAGTACTAATGCATCGTAGTTTAGTTAAAGAGAAACATATAGTGGGTAAGTAGCACCTCTTGGTAATTCTAAGCTCTAGAGTTAATTCAACTTAGTTCATCCCACAATTTTACATGTCTCCATTTAACCACAGAACTTTGCTTCCAATAAGGAAATTATATTTCCATTGCCAGAATGGGCAATTAAGTCCTCACTACATATTGTTAATATTATAAAATCAAGAAGGGGAAAGGACCAGTTTCTTCCACTGGATTCAGATTAAGCCAGTGGATGACCAGCCGTCTAGGTCAGCAACACAGCCTGTATGGATTTAGAGAGTCATCGGAGCCCAGTGAAACACCGTAATTCCAGGGGTGTCTCTGAAGAGCAGCTCCCTCCTCTCTGTATGAAGGGGGCTTCACACCTGCTTAACCTACATTAGGGAAGGATTAATTCCCTGAAGTGCTGGGCCCCCTCAGCCAGGCGGCATGTTTATGGCAGGGCACATGGTAGCCTGGACTGAGGAGGGAGAGAGGGAGAAGGAACAGCTGTGGGTTCAAGGAAGGACTGATTCCTCCTGACATGGTCAGCACTTTAGGAAAAAGAACAGTCCAGCTCGACTTAATCTTGTGATTTTCTGTGTCATGGCAGAGCCCAGTCTGCATTGCAGACTTGTAAACGTAAAAGAGGAATACCCTCCCAAAGGTCCTTTCAACTGTGCATATTACTCAGATTAACCTTTTGTGGAAAAGCATGGAATCTCTACTTAAACATTTCAGATTTATTTCTGTGAATGGCTGTGATATTGAAGCAAAGTGCTATATGATAGATTTTCCCAAACTTTAAAAAATATGGTTGCTTACTCAGAAACATGCCTACAGGAAGTTTTTTGACACCCTTTTAAAAATAAATGGAAGGATAGCAAATAGAGATCTCTTTCTTTAAAAATTAATTCTTGGATGATAGAACCAGAATGAACCTTAGAATTCAATTGCTAGAACTTCTCATTTTAAGAGGATATTGCAGTGGGTAGTGTACCATCCTTGGAGTTAGAGACCATGGTTCAAATTCTGATATTGCTTCATGCCATGAACTAAGTTTGCTTATGTATAAGATGGGGATGATAATAATAAAGTGACCAACTTGATAGGCTACTGGGACAATTCAGGGAGTTAACGTATGTAAAGTGCCCAATCCAATCTTTTAATTGCTAAGTGTTCAGTAAATGTTAAATGCCTTTATTTGCACATTCACTTCCAGATAAAAACGTTGAAGGCCAGAAAAACTGAATGACTTACCCAAGGTCATGAGCTACTCAGGACATAGTTGAGACTAAAACTCAGTCATCTAACAGTTGAGCACTGTTGATATTTATCATCGTCACCACCAGTTTTTCAGAAAAGAGTATATCTTCTTATGCATAGTATTAAATATTAGCAAGTTATCCTCTTTGTTCTATATTATACCACATTATATTACATCATATATAAACATGCACATATTTATATGGACAGCATATTTTTTGAAGATAGACCAGTAGTGAAAATGTTATAGAAAAGTTATTTTGGTATATTTTAAGTTGTGCACCCCAAATTATAAGTAATAGACCCATCTTTCTTTTGTTATTCTTTGATATAGCTTGGCTATAATATCTGGATATTTCAGATCAAACTCCTTTCTGAAGAATTATTAATCTAAAGGTATAGCTCAGAATCTTTCTGTTTCACGCAGGGGGATATTATAGTAGAGAGAATTCCTTCACTGAGGCTTGAGGTTGGGAAACATAGCCAACAGCTTAAAGTGGCCAAGAGTTTCTCAATGGAGGATCTTGATACAGAGCTAAGTGTCTAGATAACATAAAGACAAAGTAACAGGAATACATGAGGTGCACCTTATATATAAAGCATCTCTGAATACTTGCTGTGTAAATATATGTGATGCTATCTCTGAAGACAATGTCACTGACAGATCAGTATATAACGTTTGATTAAAATTAGCTTGTAGATAATCCATGGATTTTAATTAATCTGGTCAGTTATCCAACCCAGTATACTCAGTGAGGATTTTAGGTTCTCACATTTCTGTATGTGCCATGAAAGTCTAAGTCAAATTTCCAAGGCAATTTTTTTACAGTTCGAATAGAATTATTTATTATTTAATGTGAATCTGACCATACTGTATTCTTGTAGTTTAATAAATTTCGTATGGGCTGAAGATGGATGACGTGGTTATCTTTGAAACATCAACTATGATCATTTTTGAGATATCTGAATATGGTAGTAGGTTCTCTAGATTCAATTTGACTTTTTTTGCACACTTTGTAATATTCAGTTCCCCACCAAAAATACCGTGTGTAATATATTTTTGTAGCAAGCTAATACCTATTCACTCGTGCACTGAACAAAAAATATATATTAAAAGCCTACTCTGTGGTAGGCCTTATACTAAAGTTCTGTTTTAGGGAGACTGTCTCTGTCATTATTATATGACTTTGAGGCATAGTTGATCTATTATCAAAACACTTTTTGAATTTTTGTCTCAAGAATGGGTGCTTTGCAGCTCACTCAGGATCATGGTTTCTATTTTTCCGTCACACACGTACTCAAGAGTCTTGAAGGAATGCTTTGAGAATGATCAAAGTCAGGTGTCAACCACACCTCCTGGTCCAGTATTTCAGAGTTTCCCACTCTGTAGCTCCCCTCCCTGTATTCTGGATATCAGTGATATTCTAGGGAATAAACTGAGGGCCAGCAGCTGCCTGACAGGGTTTTTATGCTCTTTTCAAGCCATGTATGTGTGGTTGTTCTGAACCCACTTGGATTTTACGTGGTTAAACTATCTCAGAAACAGAGTCTCTGTATGAGTAGAGGCCTGCTTACTGCATGAAGGAAGATGGCAGTATTTTTTACTTTAAGGAAAGGTTCTTCATGTACTTTGAAGAGAGATTAAGAATATGGGAATAGAGAGCTGATTACAGCGAGAGCTTTTCTCAGGATTGTTAAGGTCGTGTGGCATCTCCTGCCATTAACGTTTGTTCTCGCGTGCAACAGCACAGTTCAGGGGTGTGGGCTCCATGCTGCATCTGTACTTGGCTTGTTATCCTCTTATCAAGCTCTTAGCATCCCTTTGTTTATTTGAGACGACAGGAAGACGGTGTAAAGGCTGCTTAGTCAGGGATATCAGCCTTGTTGGCAGGGGAGTGATTGCCAGTTGAAAAACAAGGCATTATTGCTCATTTTTTCCCTCTTATTAGTTTGATTACATTTGCAAATCAAATCAATCCATCAGACATGATCAGGCCTCGTCCGCATTTTAAGGAATAGTAATCTCCGTCTAATAAGATGCAAATGTGTCACATCGGTAAGTAACCAATAAATCATCGTCTTGTCTTTGGCAATCATTAAATATCAGAACCAACAGTCAATTTTTAGTATTTTCAATTTGCGATATGCCGCTGGAATATAAAGATAGATGGACGTAATTACACAAACCAAACACTATTTCAGTTCATTCCAGACAGCAAATTTAGTGGAAGGTATAACTGGCTTGTCATCACATTACATTATCCCTAGCGGTTCATGCAAAGTTCACAGACGAGCTTCAAATGGACATTGCTTTTTTTCAACTTCTAGCAACGTCCGTACAATGGCAATCAAACTTTGATGTAAGGACTTGCATTGACTTCCGCATGGCTGTTATAGTCAGATGCCAGTATGACAGGAAACATATGCTCTCTCCCATCAGACACTGCTGGTAGTGCCAGCTCCAATCTTCTAGATTTTCGATTAAAAAGAAAATGAACTCACGAATGTGAAAATAAAGGAAAACAAAAACAACCAAGAACTCTTCAGATGATTTATGCCATCCACATCTCTTTGGACAGTTTCCCTCAGGGGGAAAAAGTGGACAAAAACTTTGTTTTTCTAAGTTTCACATCTTTAGAGCCTCTCTGTTTGGGCAACGTATTCTTTTCACCTAAGTGGCTCTTTGCGAAGATGTGCATGTTTGCAGTGCCCTGATATGATCCAGGAAGAAAGGGTGTGTTGATTCGGGGCACAATAGGGAAATGTCTCTCTCTCTCTCTCTCTCTCTATATATATATATATGTGTATATATAAAATGTTATAATTCAAAGGACATGAAATGAACTTGTTTGGATGGAATATCTGATCTGAATGTCTTTTCCCTAATTATACTTGCTTAGCAACTCGGTAACTTCTGATGAACTGTGACAATTGCCCATTCATTCATCCACAGAAACTGTCTTACCATAAATGCAAGACCCCACCTCCCAATCCCTCTCGGCTCTATTTATCTCAATGCAATCAGTAGGCATACTTTTCCATCCTTTCCCAATATTTTTCTCTTGTCCAATTCTCTTTCTTCTGAGTGCTCATATAAAAAGCTCTTTTACGTCATTGATCTGATGACATTTAAAAGTTGCAACATTTTCTCTTTGATTTTGGTTTGTTGTTAACCTCATCTCCAGTTACAGCCATCACTTTGGTTCTTTCTCTTTCTTCTCTGCAAAAGTCATTTGCCTTCTCAGTGTAAGTTGCTAAATAGGACGTGAAAGTCATCCTATGAGGATGACAGGTCATCTCTATGACCTTGATGCACCTGCTACTTATTTTGATGGCATTTCCAATCATCACTGACTGATTCCAGTTGATCTTGACAGATTTATCATAGGCTTTATATTTAGAACTTAGAGCTTAAGATTTGGCAATGCCAGTCCTTTGGCCTACTAGATTTCCTTATTTGCCATGAGAAGAGCAAACTCTTGGGAATATTAGTTAATAAGGTCTCTTATTTAAAGTTAACAAAATTGAATTTTGACCACGTGACTTATTTATTGTAAACGTGTTGGGTACCTTTATGGTAATCACTCTCCTAGACAGTGGAATACAAAAGTAAACAGAGCAGAGATGGTCACACGGTCGTAAGGCTCAGAATCTTTTGAGGGACACAGACAAGCAAAGAGACAATTATAATGTGGTGTTCTAAGTGCATTGATGGGACAACACAGCATACTAGGGGTACCACATGGCGGGAACCCTAACTTCGGGAATCAGGGAAGGCCTCTCGAAGGCTTGAAGGCTTCTTGTGTAGATAATCCAGAGAAGATAAATGCATAGGGCAGGTATCAAGAAGTGTAGATAATCCAGAGACGATAAATGCATAGGGCAGGTATCAAGAAGTGTAGATAATCCAGAGAAGATAAATGCATAGGGCAGGTATCAAGACGTTTTAGGTGAGCATTACCTTCCTTCTGTTAATAAAACCAGTCGTTGTAGGTTAAACAGGCCCATTTTCAGTACCTCTGCCCATTTGTTAGCAGGACTGGAGAACATCATTCATTGACGTACAAAGAACATTCTTTCAGATTTTAAGAAATTATAATATAGAAGCTGATTAGACTTTGATTTTAGACAGCACAGCAGCTTTCAACTTTAGACCATGAAAACATGCAGCAGTAGCTTGAGGTAGTGGTCAAGACAACTTTTCAAATCAGCAAAATCGATTTTTTAAATGTGTCACGTATATGCCTGCGGGATGCACTCTCCATGGCCATACATCCGGGCAGGCAAAACAGACTATCCCTTGACGAAAACCATTTTAGGCCGCTTCTGCAACCCTTCCTATCTCCGTATCCTTTCAAAGTTAGTCGATTTCCAGCAGCCTTTCCCTTTCTGCAAAACTGTTGTGAATTTTGAAAATACAGCTCTGCTCTTTCCAGACGATTGTTTGGCCAGCCAGCACATGCAGCTCAAGGAACCCCATACAGAGCGGCGTCGCCAGGAACCCCTATGAGTTACAGCTGAGGAAAGCCGTACAGCTCATGCCTTTGAAGCTTTGTACCAGAACCTTATGCTCTCTCTAACCGATTTACATACCACCATGGTATGTTTAATTTGCTTTTTCATCAAATCAATAATGGGTCTAATTGAAAAAATTGGCAGTGCTACGTGCCACCTAAGTACTGATCTCAGTGTTTGCCGGCTAACGGCAACCTCGCGCATCTCTGCGTACGACACCTGTGTTATTGGTGAGCTTCCGCTCCTAATGCGTGCAAAAACAAACATTAATACAGGTGGAGCACCTGCACCAATTGATCACTATGCTATGAGAATTAATCACCTGGCTTTCATCTCGAAGAATAAAATTTACATCTTTAATGTATGAAATGTATCAACACGCACGCTTGCACCATCGACTTCGGGTAATGTCAGCAGCAGAGCACATAGAGCCCCGTTCAGATGTGTTCCCCTGGACATTTGGACCTGGCTGTGTAAATTCGGAGCCAGGTTTTAAGCACTTGATAGGTGTTTTTAAAATTTAGATTTGAGACTTTTGGGTGAATAGTAATAGGAAAATACTGGAAGAGTAAGATTCAACCTAAAGGACTACCACTTTGAACTCTGGAAATCTGCCTTCAAAAACAGTATGATGACACTTTTGAGGCTGAATTTTATTTTCTCGTCCCAATCTAGGATGGGTTTTGGCAACATCATCATCGTCATGGAGCTACATTCATTGAGCACTTACTAGGTGCCAGGCGCAGTGCTCATTGTTTTGTATACATCGTCTCAGTTATTCTTCAAAGCAACCCTATAACTGAGGATCACCTCTGACACCATTTTTTTTTTTTTTAACCATCTTTATTGGGGTATAATTGCTTTACAATGGTGTGTTAGTTTCTGCTTTATAACAAAGTGAATCAGCTATACATATACATATGTTCCCATATGTCTTCCCTCTTGCGTCTCCCTCCCTCCCACTCTCCCCATCCCACCCCTCCAGGCTGTCCCAAAGCCCCGAGCTAATATCCCTGTGCCTTGCGGCTGCTTCCCCCTAGCTATCTACCTTACTACGTTTGTTAGTGTGTATATGTCCATAACTCTCTCTCTCCCTGTCAAAGCTCACCCTTCCCCCTCTCCATATCCTCAAGTCCGTTCTCCAGTAGGTCTGCGTCTTTATTCCTGTCTTACCCCTAGGTTCTTCATGACATTTTTTTTCCTTAAATTCCATATATATGTGTTAGCATACGGTATTTGCTGACACCATTTTTTTAAAATTGAGGTGTAGTTGATTTACAATACTGTGTTAGTTTCAGGTGTAGAGCAAAGTGATTCGGTATTTTTGCAGATTACATTCCATTATAGGTTATTACGAGATATTGGGTATAAGTCCCTGTGCTATACAGTAAATCCTCATTGTTTATCATATAGTATTTTTTATCTGTTAATACCATACCCCCAATTTTTCCCTTCCCCCCTCCACTTTGGTAACCACAAGTTTGTTTTCTATGTCTATGAGTCTGTTTCTGTTTTGTATGTAGATTCATTGGCATTATTTTTTAGATTCCATATATAAGTGATATCATATAATATTTGTCTTTGTCTGACTTATTTCACTAAGCATAATATTCTCTAGCTCCATCTGTGTTGCTGGAAGTATCACTAGTTCATGTTTTATGGCTGAGTGGTATTCCATTATATAATATTCCATTCCCCTTGTCGATTGGACACCATTTTATAATTGAGAAAATTGAAGCTTAGAGAAGTCAAACAACTTGCCTGAGACCATGAAGCTACTAAAATAGAGACGATGAGTCTGAAATTCAGGTCTGCATTCAAAACCCTGATTTTTATCTACTATGCTAACACAAATTCCTGGTATAAACTAATTCATTTTTTTACGTTCCAAACTGATTTTTTTGTTTAGCACAATGGGACCCTCAAAGACTTCTGCTGGCAAAACAGATTTCATGGGTGCATCCCAATAATGTTGATTTGATAGTTATTACAGAACTGGCTACATAGTTGGTGGGGTTCAGTGCAAAATGAAAATGCAGAACCTGTGGATTAAGAATTTCAAGATGACAACAGCAGAGCATCCAACTACATGCGGCTCCCTGCACAGAGCACACACCCATGAAGCAGGCCTAGTATTGCCCGGAGAGACAGAAACTTTGCTTGGGGACAAGTTTGGCAAATAGAGGAGTCCCTCTTATTCAAGTCTCTGGTTGGGCCTGGGAAAATGCTACGTGGACCGAGACGAGCTATATTTGATACCATGATTCCCAACAACTAATTAGTCACTTAGGAAGGAAAGGAGGTTTTTTCATCATCCCTAACCAATGGTCCCCACCCAGGGGCAATTTTGCCTCGTGGGGAACATTTGGCAGTGACTGGGGACATTTTGATTGTCACAGTCAGGGAAACAACAGGGAAGGAGGAGCATCTAGTGTAGAGAGGCCAGGGATGCTGCTCCATGTTCTACAATTCACGGGACATCCCCCCACACCTTGCCCCTCAACAAAGAATTTTTCAGCCTAAAATACCGGTAGTGTTGGAATTGAGAAACCTGTTGTAAACCCTCACACTCATAAGGTTTTTGAGTTTAGTATTCAGTTTTGCAAATCTCATAAATGGATACGTAAATAAATACGGTAGCTTTATTACCAAAGAGAAGGCCTCATTTCCCAAGAAGCCACATTCATCCACAAGATCAATACATATTTATTGGGGAGACCAGGTGCGTTTGCACCAGCGTTTTGTGGCCAAGCCATAAGTTTATCCTTAGTGTTTAAAAATAAATCAGAAAGGTTCGTGAACTCTGAAAAGTGACTATGACATATTTGAATTAAGAACTTTCTTGAAAATTTCATTGGAGATATTTATTATGTGGCTAATTACACATTCACATATAATGGTGAGAAAGGAGCCATTATAGCACATCCAATAAGCAATATGCATTTTAACAAATATATAAATATGTATTTATTCATCGAACAGAAACAGTTTCTGAGTTACTTGGAAGTAAATAGTGTTTATAAATTTTTATAAAAATGTATAAATATTCAGTGGTAAATATTCTAAGCACTCAAGTCAATGCTATGTATATTTAAAGACATTTTAGTTTTTGACAGAGATTCCTTTCATATGAACTTATACAGATAATTTCAGAATAACTGTAAAGATGTTAATATTAATCTAGACACCCTTAAAATTGGTGAGTTGGGGTGGATATGTCATAAGCTTGTCAATGAGTTATATAAAGTCTATATAAAACCTTTATATGTAAATGTATTGTTTTGTTGCATAAATACTTTGGCAGTTACTCTTATACATGCGTGAGTCTATATAATTCAACTCTTACCGGCATTTTTTAATTCTTAAACTGTTTTTCTAATCATTTCAGAGGAAAAACAATGAACCATAATATCCATATTTTCACACAGAAATTTCCGCTTAAGTAAATTTTATGTCACTATCTTTCCACTCAGTTTCTCTCCATCTAGGGATAATATATCAAATTTTGAACAGCCCAACTCCCTATAGCATAATTGAAAACAAACAGAAAAAAAATGTTCTGGGTAATTTCCAAAGGTATTGTAATTGTAAAGTCCCTCAGTCCCTCACTCATAGGCTATTCAACCCTTTCTATGAACCATTCTAACTACCTTAACTCTTCTGATACGTAGCAAATTTCTGGAGAGATTGACGCCAAAGGGAATCCTATGGATGGCAATAGAAAGTGAGAGTCTGCAGGCAAAAATATAAAATGCAGATCGAGTGCTAAGAAGCCCGGCACAGGAGGCTGTGTAACGTGGGTTTGGGCAGCCCCACATTCCTCAGTTACCTCTGAGGGCAACTCAGGGCAGCTTGGATCTCCTGATGCTTCCTGGCATGCTGTTTCTGATGATCAGGAAAATTAAAAATGTGTTTAGTAGACTTATTTTGAGAAGACTGAGAAATATGTAATCATTTTAAAGGAACCTACCCAAGGTGTGTAAAATCTTTAAAACATGTTTGGAAGTTTTATGTAATGAAATTCACCTAGATGAGATGCCTCCTGCCTTTGCAAATCTGAACTATTTTTACTATTAATGAAGGAATAATAATGACAATGTTTATCATTTGCGTAGTGATGCTCAGATTACAAAGTGATTCCAAATAAATTTGATGCTCACTTGCATATGATAGGTACAGCATCCTTGTGAGGTTGTTATATCCACCCTCTTATTTTGTCCAGATGAGGAAACCAAGACCCAAAGATTAAGTGATTTTTCTCTAAATTCACACAGTTGACGCTGTATGCATATCTATGTCCTGAAAAGTGTCACTCAGGTAATTGCTATTCCATCTTACAAGATGTGTAAATTCAGGTTATCAAAAGTTTCTGCTATTTTGATATTTGAAACAATTTTCTAAGCTTTTTTTCATTTTTAACATATATTGATCATAAACACAAAAACAATGTGATTCTATATTTTCTTCTTTCTATTTTTTTAAATGAGTCAATCTCTGAAGAATATTTAAGTAACTTTACTTACAACTATGATGTTAAGTATAGATGGAATCCTGCATCGTTTAGAATGGTGTTAAAGCACTGTTCAGTTTTCATAGTTTTCATAGTGAATCAATAGAAATAAATGAAATCATGTTAATATATGTTGAAATGCAGTGTATTTCCAATTCAAATTTTATTAGTAAGTCTCCAGAAGACAACAATTAGACATTAATATTGAGATAATAAAACAAAATTAGAAGCTTGTCAGAATCCAAACGTGATACATACCTGTGTTCCCAAGATGATCTTTCTGCCTTGGGGCTCAAGGAAGTTAGTTCTCTTCTCTTTTAGAGCTATCAGGGATTCGTAGAAGCATAGAAGAAATTTCCTGAATGTCTGTGCTAAAGAAAGAAATATATCTTAATCCCAAAGCTTTTTAAAAGTGGTGTTAGAGGATTTCCAAAAATTCCAGATAAAAGAATGTGCAATGAGATTCTTGAAGGCAGATTTGAAAACAATGCTACAACCTGAAAAATTATGTACTTACATGGATTTGGGGTGGATATCAGAGTGCCGTGGGAAATTCCAGAACATACAGTTCCTTGTCAGTGATTTGAAGACGGTCCCGTGTGCATTTTGGCACATGGCAACTGTATAGTCAATTTCAGTTTTATTTGTCCAATGGACTTAACGCATACGTTTTTCAATGCGGGTGCTCTTGTCATTTTGAGTGGGAAATTATTTATTTTGCAGAACTTTCAGCCTCCTTTAGTCCTCCCAATAAAAGCCTTGGTTCTAGACATACCATATTTCCAAATGCCATTTGGTGGGGGGAGGGAGACAGAGCGGTTTTACCTTTGGCTGAGAATAATTTGAGTGGAAATAAACATTAAATTCAGACCAGTACAAGTTCAAATGGGCTTTCTCCTGCATCGCACATGCAAGAGTATATGAACTGTACAAAAGTGTGGACCTAGAGCTACATCAGCAAATAAATAAATAAGTAGATAGAAAACATTTAATCCTCCAACATTATTGAGTTTTTTGGGGGGGCGGGGCTGGAATATACTGTTTCTAAAATACCATCCCAGTCATCAAAATCTATTTGGGAAAACAGTATAAAAATTTGAAAATTTGGAAAAAACAAAGATGTGTCAAAGACAAATCAAGTTACATTGTGGAATAAATGCTACGATGTGTCCTAACTCAGGGTAAAGGAGTAGCTTCCTTAATAATATCGAAGCGTAAGCTTCCAAATGGCTGTCCATCTCTTCACTGTCCCATTACATTGGTTGCTGGTAGAGAACGCTAAGGATCTACATGACGCATCGTCCATCCTTACTCGGATGTGCCTCTTTTTGCGTAACTAAATGTTGATGTCTCACATGTGTATGTAAGAGCTATTGATAATTTTTAAGGATGACTTCATAAGGAATCAAAAAAAAGGTGCATCCTTCTGTTCCTCCAGGAGAGCAAAAAGCTTGAAGCTTGCTGAAGTGATTAAATAAGAATCCCCACCTCTGGGAGGGAGAGAGAAAATAGTTCAAGAAAAACAAAAAAAAACATGGGGATCAGTAGGATGTGAGCATTAGGAGTGGTTTCCTTTGCACGTAGCGTAGAAGGGATAGGAATTGCTCCACCAGGATTAGTAGTAGAATCAGAAAACTCTCTGCCCCTCATCCAGCCCCAAAGGCGCAGATGGTACCATCACAGAATGTAGTAGCTCCAGTTCTTGAAGTCACCAAAGAGCACATTTTAGGTCAAACTATTACCAGGACATTGGCCTTGGATTAGGCTTCCAAAGATGTGGACAGAATTAAAAATTCAAATCCTTAGTAGTTGAAGTTCTCAAGAACCTGCTCTGTAATCACACTCTGGGATCATAAGAAGGTTTGGGGTGAGGGCTTTTAGGATAAAAGTAAACGGGTTAATTGAGAAGAACTAAAGGCTTGGCTGAGATTAATTCTGGCAGGATTTTGGTCGAAAAATGATTACAGATAGAGAATAAAATAAAAATTCAAAAACATATTCCGAATCCATATCCTGGCTTTGTTTAAGAGGCAGGAAGACTTAGGTCTTTTTTATTGTCTGTCTCTCATCTTATTTTCATGGCCAGGGTACGTAGACTAGCTGATGACAAAAATAGGTACGTAGATAGCTGATGACAAAAATAACCGACAGACTCAAATCTCAGAACAATCCTTTACTTTCAGTATCCTTATTTCCTAAACATATTATTAAACAAAGGTTCACGCTCCATAATGTGTAACAACATATGGGCATGATAATGCCATTGGCTAAGAGATAACATTTAGCTCTCAATCCTTCTGTGATCTTATTGAATTTGCCTGTTAAGTTCTGGGTGTAATTAAAGCAGATAAGAGCATTCATACATTTTGTTGCAAATTGATGTGATCTCCTTTGTCTGTGATCTAAGTGAGATTGCCCTGTAGTTTTTAATTTAGCAGGTTAAGAAGCACAATTAAAATACCATGAAAAAGATCATAATCAGAAACCGTCTTTTGGGTTGTCCCTGCCAAGTTGATAAAGGGATTGGTATATTTCATAATTACCTCCTTTGCTGTACATTTGTTCTTTTTGTGGGCTGAAGTGTTAATAAATACCTTGCACTATTCCAGTGGGAAAGGCTTTCCACCTAATTAATAAAACGTGGACGAATACCTTGGACATTGGACCATACCTTTATTAGTGCTGCTGCCTCCAAAGAGAATCCCTGTCCCCTCGCCCCCAGTAGTAAATGTCATCTTCCTGGTTATAAAGAAACCCCTTCAAAAATTGCCAGATTTCAATAGGAATAAAAAAGCAAGTTCTTCGATTTTTTTTTTTTTAAGAAATAACCATTAAAATTTTTTAACATCTTTATTGGAGTATAATTGCTTACAGTGTTGTCTTAGTTTCTACTGTACAACAAAGTGAATCAGCTGTATGCATACATATATCCCCATATCCCCTCCCTCTTGCGTCTCCCTCCCACCCTCCCTGTCCCACCCCTCCAGGCGGTCACAGAGCACAGAGCTGATCTCCCTGCGCTATGCGGCTGCTTCCCACTAGCTATCGTCAACCATTAAATTTTAAGTAGCAAGAAATCCTAATCGAGCACAACAGGAATTATTCTGCCTAAAGAACTTACCTTAGTAAAAGCACCAGAATAAAATAAGGTTCGCGTTGGGATAGAATAGGCTTTGAATGAGTCCTTATTCCTAGCTATTGTTTCTCCTCTAGTTCAGTTGCTCAAATACTTCCCAGGCCTTGATCCCAGAGAAACTGAAACGGAGTTTAGCGTGTAGCACCATTACAGTGATACCTTTACTGTTAATTGTTAAATGCCAAGTTCCTTGTGAATAGTTTTTTTTTTACTGAAGTGTAGTTGATTACAATATAATATTAGTTTCAGGTGTACAGCAAAGCGATTTAGTTATATATATATATTTTTTCAGATTATTTTGATTATAGGTTATTATAAGATATTGACTATAGTTCCCTGTGCTGTACAGTAAACCCTTATTGCGTATCTATTTCATGTACAGTAGTTTGTATCTGTTATTATCATACTCCTAATTTATCCTTCCCACGCCTTTTCCCCTTTGATAACTATAAGTTTGTTTTCTATGTCTGTGAATCTGTTTCTGTTTTGTATATAGATTCACTTGTATTATTTTTTAGATTCCACATATAAGTGATATCATGTAATATTTGTCTTTCTCTGTCTGACTTACTTCACTCAGTATAATATTCTCCAGGTCCATCCATGTTGCTGCAAATAGCAATTTTATTTATATTAAAATTGAATTTAGAAATTAGATGTCTGAAAACACATCATTATTTCAAACATGGTATTGACTGATATAGACAGCTTGCTCTTGTGAGTTTATACATTTAGTGAATATTTGAGCGCCTCCTTTGTGGTGTAAAAGATAGACCAGTTGAAAAATTAAATACGGTCCTTTGTGCATGGCCATGGCAGCCTCAGTTGGACGCTTAAATGATGAGTCTGTAATACCTCTTTGTTCTAATTAAAAATAGGTGATAAGTGAAAAATATGTATAACAAATCTATGAGTTTTCATTTGCATAGAATTTGGAAGTTTATTCCCATTTCATTCTATAGGAATTGCTGAGTCCATTGACTTTGCCGAGATTCTTCAGAACATGAAAATAGCAGTATCTGAATTCTACAGGAAGTGTTAATAAGGGAGAGGGCTTACAAGGCTCCTCTATCTTAGGGATGAGATACACTAGAAATATGAAAATGCATAAATTCTACATGCAATGTGGCCAGACAGTATATCCCAGAACGATTAGGGAAGGGGAAATAGCGTCTATTTCAAATTTCTTTGTTAACTGACATGTCTCATATAATGATGGAATTTGTTTTCCTAAGGGTTGTCAGCTTCCTCGTCTTTTAAATGAGCATTTTCAGTAAGATAATTTTTAAGACTATTTCCAGGGCTTCGTATCCTGTGCTCGTGTGTACTTTGTTCCATAAACACCTGGTAACATCGTCCTGCTGTAGCATTCAGCTTTTCAGAGTTATCTTGAAACAGTTTTGCTGTTAATGGGGGTGGCTGGCACGCTGGAGAATTAAACCCAAGCATGTGGAGCAGTAGGTTGGTGTTAAGCTGGGGAATAGGACGATGGTTAGGGTCCTTTTAAGAGGTTTTTAGCATGTTCTTTCTGGGCGAAGGGATGCATTTGCTGCTTTTTCGCTCTCAAACTCTTCCAGCTTCTCAAGCTTATCCTGTATTCCCCTTGAGGAATTACTCAGCTGTCTGAGTCACCTCTCGCTGGGCAGCAGCGGAGGAAAGCCTTCACTGTGTTCTAATTTCCAGCCTTTTGGGGGAAGTGTGGGAGCAGTAATGGGACGGGGGTGGGGCATAGGTGTCAGGAAGCTCTTTAGCCGTTTTGCTCTTAGCTCTTCTCACACACTCACTGCTTGTGCAGTGAGTCAAGCTGTGACCACTCGCCCTTCCCACCACTCATTTCTTTGATTATTTCCCAAACGTGGATTAAGACTGTTTAGGTCCTGAGACCATGCAAGGTCTGGGCGCGTACACACACACACACACACACACACACACACACACACACATACACACACATACACACACACACACATACACAAATATTTCAGTTAGAAAAACAAAACTGTTCCTATGTACTAAGCCCTGGGGATACCATGATGAATAAGTGGTTTGATATCACAGAAAAGGTCATGACTTCAGTAGTGTCAATATAATAGGATGATGGGCCAAGTCGTGGAGGAGAAAACTGTAGAGAAGGAGGTATCGCTCTCCCTAAGGTCATTAGGGAAATACTTAGAGGAAAATATTTCAGAGAGGTATGGATGGTTGAAGAGACATCTGCCCTACAGAAAGGAAGGGAAAAGGCATTCTACACTAAGGTAAAGAAATATCTGGAGTTCCCTGGTGGCCTAGTGGTTGGGATTCCAGGCTTTCACTGCCATGGCCTGGGTTCAATCCCTGGTTGGGGAACTGAGATCCCACAAGCGTGGCATGGCCAAAGAAAGAAAGAGAGAGGGAGGGAGGGAGGAAGGAAGGAAGGAAAAGAAAAGGAAGGAAGGAAGAATGGAGGGAGGAAGGAAAGAAAGAAAGGAAGGGAGGGAGGGAGGGAGAAATAACAAAAGCACAGAAGTCAGTGTGGCTTGTCTGGAAAAGAATAAATGATGATGGGAACATAGGAAGAAAAGCACGCTGCATGGTGGCTCAATTACAGATTCTGGACTCAGATGACATGTGTGCAAATAGTAGCTCTAGTGCTTTTTTTAAAAATGAGTTTTATTGAAGTATAGTTGATTTACAATGTGGTGTTAGTTTCTGGCGCACAGCAAAGTGATTCAGTTATCCATATAAATAATAGTTTGCATCTACTAATCCCAAACTCCGACTCCATCCCTCCCTGCTGCCCCCTGTCCTTTGGCAACCACAGCTGTGTTCTCTGTGTCTGTGATTCTGTTTCCTAGATAGGTTCATCTGTGTCATAGTTTAGATTCCACATATAACTGATATCATATGATATTTGTCTTTCTCTTTCTGACTTACTTCACTTGTATGGTCATCTCTAGGTCCATTCATATTGCTGCAAATGGCATTATTTCATTCTTTTTTTATGGCTGTAACTCTAATACTTTTAGCCACGTGACCTGGAGTGGGTTTGCTACCTCAGTTGCCTCATGTGGAAAGTGGGAAAGAGAACAGCATTTGCCCCTTAAGGTGAGAATGAAATGCTTGCAGCAGCCTCATTGCTCTCCTGCACCCGGTCATCTTTTTAAAATGCAAGTCAGGTTGTGTCTCCTCTTTGCCCAAAGCCCCCAGTGGCTTCTCCTTCTCACTCAAAGTAAAAGCTGCAAAAGTTTGCATAAAGTTGCAAAGCCTTTGTGACATGCCAGTTCCCATGACCCCACCAACACCGTTGTCTCCACCTCTTCGTCCCCAGCCACACTGGCCTCTGCAATTCTCTGAATCACAAAAAGAAGCTTCCTCCCCCAGCAAGGGTGTGTTTGCCATTCCATCCTCCACAGAGGCATGCACGCCTGCTCTCTCCTCTCCTCTGCGCTCTGCTCAGAGGTCCTATGTCGGGGAGCCTTTCCTTGACAGCCCTGCTTAACATAACTCCTTCCTTTCACCCCTTCTCTGGTGCCTATTTTTTCCCTCTGTTTTGTGTCTATTTCCTCCATTGTGCCACTGTTTTACCACCTGTTGTATTTTTATTTATTTTCTCACCCCTTGCCCTCCTGAATGTAAACCCCCAGAGGACAAGTACTTTGTCTTTTGTTGAATCCCTAATGCCTGGGCCCTCCATAAATGGAAGTATTTAGCATAATGCCTGGCACATAGTAGGTCCTGAATAAATTTTACAGATTTTTATCTTCACCATCATTCTTAACAAGAAATAAAGAATGGTAAATTGAGCCCTGACTAGGAAGGATTCCGTGAACCTCACAGAGAGAAATCATAAGAGCAGAGAAGAGATGATCCCTGCTGAATGTAGATGTAGAAGGGGTGAGATTTGAGTCAGGGAAACCACAAGTTCAGTTCAGGGGGAAGATAATGAAGGGTGAGATTAGGCAGTAGGACTGGAAATAAGAGGTGGAACCCAAAGATATTTCATAGGAACAGTTGGACATAGGAGAAGAGTCAAATATTGCTACAAAACTTTGATTATATCTTGTTGAGTATTTGATGGGCATGCTCTAGGGAATCCATTGGGATAAGTTAGAGGGGACAGGGAATGAGGTCAGTTGTAGATATTTTGAGGTGAGTTGCCTGTGGTGTATTTCAGCAGGGATGGCTGCAGGGAGTTGGATCTATAAAAGTCTAGCTCTTTTGGGAGAAGTGTATGCTGGTATTCCAGGCTTGTTACACCCATAGAAATGGAGAGCAGGTAGAGGGAAAAGAGGAAAAGCCAAACAGAATTATGGAAAGTATCACGTGGAAAGGATAGACGCAAAACAAGGCAGGAAGACCAAGAGAAAGATGTGTTACGAGTGCGAGAGGGTATGTGGAGCATTTCAGGGAGGAGGAGAGGGGCAGAAGGGACTAAATTCCTTCCTTGGGAAGAAACAGCAATCTCTTTTCTTTAGAGACAAGCAGGAAGGTGTTAGGAATTGGTCCTCGTACAGACAAGAAGGAGAAATAGGTCAAGGGTATCTATACCCAACTCTCTCTATTTCTCAAAAAAAGGAGGTGAGATCACGTTGGCAAAATAAAATACAGTCAAGCCTAGAAAGGAATTCAGGCAGGGAGACCAACCATTTGTATATGGAAGGGATGTTTTGGGTCCATAACTTTTTCTGCCCCAAAACAAAGAACATCAAAAATACTGGAATGTCCAATCTGGAGTGTACAGTAGACTAGATCATCTGGTCAATGAACTTTGTTTGGAATAAGGAAACTGAGCAATGCAGTGACTAGCTCAAGGTTACACAGCTAGTTAATAGATGAGATTGTACTGAAACCAGTTTTTCTCACTCTTAATGCATACTTTTAGTGAACGGTTTCAAGCTGTGCTTTCCAGAGACTTAACGATGCCACTTAAACCTAGCTTACATCTTCTTTTATGTGCACCAGCCCTCTTCTGTACACATACACCCTACCCGGCTGTCAGTTTTCAATCTCAAAATCACCCTAGGTACATCCTTCTCCTTTTCTTTCTTGCCCGAGATGGTCCACCGTTGTAGCTTGCAGCACGAGTTGGATTGACCCTCGATGGGCTTTTCCCCCCCCCCCCGCCCCGGATATGTTACAGACTGGCTGTCTGGTCATATTCATGAAAAGAGCCAGCATGAAGCTGATGCCATCGTAAGAACTGAAGTCACCGCCATATCCCAAAGGCAGAGTTGAACTCGGTGCTCCCTGGAGTGTAGCACTTACGGTTGTCGAATGAACCTCCTCGGTGGACCTTTTCCATTTAACTTGTTGTTTAAAAGGAACTACATAAATGCGTAATTCACAAAAAAGAGAGATGTTGGAAATACTGATATATGAAGCAGACCATAGTTTTATGGCTATATGGATTATTACATGCCAAAATGAAAAACGCTTTCGAGCTACAGAAGTTTTAGTTATACATGAATATAATTATATCTTCCCTGTCTGCCTTTCAGTGTGGCTCTTTGTTGTTCTTGACTTGTGTTTTTAAATGTTCATATCTCTAAAAAAGATACTCATGAGCTACACTCTGATTTGTTGTAGTGTGCTTATTTTGAGTTGCCGTATTAGTGCTATATAAGGGAAAAAAAAAAAAGAATGCTAAATATCTAGCCTTTTGTTTTTCCACCACTGAAATGGACGTTAGCATATCTGAGTAGCTTCTGCCCTTTAAATAAGGCACTAAGTACAATGCTCATGGATATACTCTGACACCCCTACCTTCTCTCATTTTATTTCGAAATACAGAGAATAAAGGAGACGTACACTTGGGTTTCACTGTCTTTTATGAAATCCAACCCATTCTGGAGTGAGTGCAGAAGAAGCGCAGGAGGCCACCTTCGTGGGAGCGCCTGCCTTTCCCAAGTGTCATCCTCTCTCTGTCCTCCCCAGGCGATGTGCCTGCATTTGTGTGTGTAGATTTATAGTTTATCTTTATCTATGGCTTCATCTGTAGGTAGCTATTATAGCTGCCTCGCCTGGATATTGTTTGGGCCTGATAGATCTGTCTGTAGTTCATCAAAGGGGAGCCGAGTGCCTAAAAGCCATCGGGTCCAGCTGAGGATGAAATACGAGCCATCAGCCTTGGTAATGGCTGTAAAATTTCATAATTACACGGCCTTTATTACATTGCATAATGATCCTGAAGCAGTATGGAACAATTAATTAAGATTTTCAACCGTGGCTCTTTCAGAAATTAAAAGGTGCTGGTAGCTGAGAAATGGGGATCTGTCTTGTCCTAAAAGCATTAGGGATGCTTAAGAAATACTTTCCCAGGCACTTTCATTTCTGTGTTAAGAGGAACATCTCCTAGTCAGAGAATTGGCATTAGTCTCCCATGCCTGTTATCAAGTTTTTATTCCAACTTCAAAACTGGTATTTTAAAAGGATTGGGAGTAGAAGAGGGCTAAGGGTCTATATCACTCCCCAACTTCCCTTTTCTCTTCTTTGAAAAATTCTATTCAGGCTCCCGCTATAGCCATTCATCACATTTATGGTTGTTCATCTCTACACATTAAATAAACGCAGGCTCTGAGATAGGGGGTAGTGACTACACTGCCGCTGTAGTGACCAAGGAGTTTCTCTTATACACTCTCTCATATCCTGAGGCATTAAAATTCTTTCAAGAGCTCTACAGTTTTGACAGTCATCCCCAAAGGAAGAGTTTACTGTTTTCATTTATTATCCTGTGAATGCAGCCATGTCACATCTCATATATACCTTCTATTTTTTTTTCCATAATCTCATCTTTGCACCCCATAAAGAGTAATTAAATTTGGGGAGGGTCTCTAAGAGCCGCTAGGACTTTGCCATTTTTAAATACTAATAAAAGCTAAAGAAAAATCTGTACCATCCATGCACATGGGTATGCGTTTACCCATACAAATTGTGACCCGTTTTTACTTTATTTTCCATGTCAAGAAAACTGTGATCGAGATGGCTGCCTACAACCAAATACTAATGAAAACCCAGGGCGAACAAGCCCAGCATTTTTATTATGATGATTCTAAGCCATATCCCAAGCTTTCATCCATGTATTTGATAGGAAATAGATACGTTCCAAGGAAATGTGATCAATGGTATTGTCAATTTCAATGACAGAAAATTTTAAAAGGAAACCCCCAACATCTTTGTGATTTACACAGAACTCCTGGATATTTGTTTACGTCAAGTATTATTGTTTTTAAATTGGCAATCATCATATAACGTTTTCCGATCTAAATATCTCATGGGAGACTAAAACTTCCCTTGGGCATCTCCAATAATAAACTTTCAGCAGAAAATTTGGAAGGGATTATGTGCTTCAAGGAAGTGCTGTGGCTCAGAGTCAATTCTCTTGTTGAGGCATTTAGTCCCTTAATAGGAATTTTCTGATCTGCTGTCATTCTTGTTCACACACCGAGTGTCACTGCCTCTACAACACTTGTCATTCTTTAATGGAAACAAAATAGTCATTGCAGCCAGAGCTGCAATGTCATTTCACTACCCCTTGCTGTGTCGGCAATAGTGAAAATGACAGAGCGGCTCTCAGTAGGGGTAATTAAAATGTAAATATTGATATTTTATTATTTGAAATTACTTTCCAGTGCGGCATTTAATATCTCTCCATCTGTGCGGCTCTGTTTAGCGGTCATTTTAGTGCAGCTCTGGGATACCAAGCAGCGGCTTGATCCCCGTTATGTCAAAATGCTTGTTGCTGCTTAATTTTGATATCTAATTAAGTGGAAAAGTACAGTCCACACTGTAATCCATGGCATCTTAACCAGCTGCTTGGGTATATTTAGAATTAATCTCCACTATGGAATCATCCTAATGTATGCGATTAAGGGTCTGCCGATGGCTAATTAGGTGTATTAGAATCAAGCAGCTTTTTTTCTTCCTTTTTTTTCCCCCTCTTTCATTTTGGACTGTTGCAGACGTTTACGAGTCTCTGCCTGCAGAGGTAGCCTTAATGCTACTCAAATGGAGTTAGGAAACGGTGCAACTTCCAACAAGATTCATCCCTGGATGGTAACTCTTATTTAATAACCCTTTGCTTATTTCCTTGAATCAACCTCATACAGGAATTTCTAGGATTTCCTGGATCTGTTTGCAGGATCTCAGTGACATGAAAGGGATTGGTCACAGCAAAGAGGAGAGGTGAGATAGTGAATACAAAGATAAATATCCTTCCCAACAGATCAAAGCAGGGAGACAGGGAGGCTGTGCAGTGGGTGCTCTCGTTCATTTCGGGAGGAGAGGAATTACAATGTGAGAGCCTTTTACGGCAGCTACATCTCCCTCCTCCATTCTACTTTTGAGTGGAAGAGTGTCTTGAAAGAGTTATTATAGGAGGTGCAGGTTTGCAGGTTTGGTTTGTATATTATGTATCCATGGTAAATAGGACAGGCAGCATTTCACGACTGATAACAATTCTGCATTCATGTGGTTGAGAAATTCCAAGAGCTGTGTTGTTTCACGTTTTTCGTTTCTTTTTAACTTGGCCAGTTATCCAAATCGGGGTGGGGGGGGCAGTGTAGAGAGGAAGAAGGGGAGGCAGAGAGAAATCGAAGGGGTTGCCTCTGTTGTCAATGAGAAGATAACTGGTAGCCTCCCCAGTGGATCCTGTACCGAAGCCCTAATGACTTAGCTCGGCTTGAGCCAGCAAACACCAGCCGTGAACTTGGGAGTAAATATTTGTAAACAGATCTTCATTAGCCCCAGAGAAAAATATTGTGAGAGCCTGACTTTAAACCGAACTCTCAGGGCTAGAAATTCAGAGTTGCTGTTTTTCCATGCTGTCCAGAGCACAAATTATGCCCAGGTCTTTAAGCATAGATAGTGAGGATTTCTAATACTATTTGAATGTGGACTTTCAGGGTCAGGGTGCTATAATTTCACATCTGTGGCATGCATCTCATGGAGAACATATTTCTTCTAAGTTTGTTCATCAATACATATGACACTTTGTTTTTAATGGCCTGAGCTGTAAATCCTTTAACTTGCGTTTATGCAGAAGACCTCCCGGGTCTGGTTTTTTTTTTTTTTTTTTTCTGCCTCTCTTCCTTCCAGGGCGTATGTTGGAGACACTGAGTTGTAGTATCTTTCTACTTGGGGAAAATCAAGAAAAGCACACCTGAAGGATTTTCTTTTTTTTTCCTTTTTTTCTGCTTCACTTGTAGGTAGTAAATGTGAGAAAAGTGGAAAAATTAATGTTAATTCCACAAACAACAAGTCTCTCATAATTAGGGCTCTTGTTGGAATTTGTGTTTCTATATCAAGGGATTTTCTTTTTTTTTCCTTTTTTTCTGCTTCACTTGTAGGTAGTAAATGTGAGAAAAGTGGAGAAATTAATGTTAATTCCACAAACAACAAGTCTCTCATAATTAGGGCTCTTGTTGGAATTTGTGTTTCTATATCAAGGGACTAATTAGGTATATTTGAAAAGATTTGAGGGCACGTTGTATAAAATTAATATAGAAATCAGAAGTGATTTTCTCATAGAGATCCCAGAGAGAATCAATTCTTGGTCCTTTAAGTGAAAGCACACAAGATGATCACAACTCTATTCTTTTATAATTTGGTAGCTGAAATAAAATTTGCAAATTTTTAGGTGAGCTCAGGAAATCACCCAGTTTTTCACAATGCCACCATCATTCTCTGCCTTCACGTGTGTGTAGGTGTGGCCTTCACAAATGGGAGAAAGGTAACAAAAAGACTCCTTTGACTAAATACCCTGAGCCATAAGGCAGCAACTCTGCCTTCATTTATGCAAGCAGGTGCATTACCTTTCTTGGATAGGCAGCATTTAATTCAAAATCCGATTAGGGTGGGTTGACCATTTCTCCTTCCCTTCTCATTTTTTCATTTTATTAACTCATTCATATATATATGAACTCTGTGTAGTTTTATATGTATATAGTATGTATATATATATATATGTATATAAAACTGAGTTATTTAATGTATATAAATATATATATCTACTGCAACAGCTTACTCCTATTTTATTCAATATGTGGAATATGCTTTTAGATTCTTCAATATAAGAATATTATGTTATGTCACAAATAACAAAACAAAGTAGCCATGGCTAAGTTGCTATTTATAGATTTCCTTTAATGGTTGAATGTTCCCACGAAAAGCAGTTCACCTTTTTTAAAAAGTTACTACATTCCATGTGGGCAAAAGAAAAACTCACAAAAATTTCTTTTTAATTTAAACTATATTTTGGGGTCAGAAACACAGATTAAACATCAAATATTAGAAATTATAAAGGAAAGTAAAAATGCCAGTAATGTGTTGTTTAACAAAAAAAGTTAACCCCAAATTATAGTTGGGATTGTTTTTCCAACAATTCTAAACAGGATTAGAGGCACATCTCTCTCTTGCTTAACTCTGACAAATGACATACTTTATTAATAACTTATTTGTTAGTTTATTAAAACTTTGGATGGTGAAGAAAACATATATTTTGATCTGAAAATTTATGTTAGCAAAATTCATCTTGTGTTTCCTCCCATATTTCTATTCTAAATGAAGAATTTTGGTCTCCAAGGGACATAATTTGTGTGCCCATTAATCCAAACTCTCAGCTAAATAGCTACGTACAAAAAATGGTAAAACAAAGTTCACACAAAAATAATGTGAACGGACTACGTGACTTATTAAAAATATTTTTAGCCCTCTGCTTGATTTCCTCAAGGTCCAACTTGATTTTTCTTAACGTAAATGATCCTCCTTCACTTGCCCAGATATTTGCACAGGGCTGGTTCTAGCTATTCTTGTTCCTACAGCAGGTGGAAATGGTTCCCCTTCAAAATTATTACATAAGAATGGCTATACAAACCAGTTTGATAAACCTGAAATACGTCTAAATGGCATTTAAATTACATTAGCACCTACTTGTACAGACACAGTGAAAGGTCATAACCAACAAATACCATCTTCGCTGTTTGTAAATGTCTTTTTTTTTCTTTTAAAGAATGGTAACATTTTTATTTATTTATTTTATATTTATTTATGGCTGTGTTGGGTCTTCGTTTCTGCGTGAGGGCTTTCTCTAGTTGTGGCAAGCAGGGGCCACTCTTCATCGCGGTGCCTGGGCCTCTCACTGTCGCGGCCTCTCTTGTTGTGGAGCATAGGCTCCAGACGTGCGCAGGCTCAGTAGTCGTGACTCACGGGCCTAGTTGCTCCACGGCATGTGGGATCTTCCCGGACCAGGGCTCGAACCCGTGTCCCCTGCATTGGCAGGCGGATTCTCAACCACTGCGCCACCGGGGAAGCCCTGTAAATGCCTAATTTGCTGCTTTAAAGTGGGAAGCCATCTCGCTCCCTCGTTGCTGCCCAATGGCTGTCATGTTGCAGATACCTCTGACAAGTGAGTATTTACTTAGTGAGAACCCATTGTTCTAAAATGGACTGAAACGGAGATGCCGCATGTGAATGCATTTTTATTGCATTGCCTTTTCTTTGCTGTTTTTGATTTAGGAGTTACTTGGACTTTACCAAAGCTAGATTTGGAGTCTTCTAAGAATTTATGTAAAAACTGTAGACATACAGATTTTTATTCCTGCAAGTAGAAAGAAGCAGTGAGCTTTTTCTTTCGTTCCTGACCTAAGTTAGGATTTCAGAGGATTAAAATACTAGCTCCAGATCATAAATTTACACGTTGTCAAAATAAGTATACAACTAAGGTAAAGTAGGGAAATCAATTACAGATACTTGTAAATAATAAAAGAAAAAAAGTCATGACATTATCACAGAATCTGTTATGAATAGTTGCTTGTAAATATAGGAGGAAGTAGTTAGGCCATATGATTAAAATGTGAACTTTAATTACAAATTAAAAAAGAACTGGCTGAGGTTGAGAAATTTAGGCAGGACTTTATCAGAGTTTAAGTGGCTCCAGAGAAAATCCTATATACTATATAGGCACTTGTAAGCAGAGCTTTTTGTATAATCGGTGCCTTAATAAACGCTTGCTGAATTATGAAAAAACATTAGGCAGTTGTTTTGTTAAGCATTCAGATATTTTTGTGGAGAGGGAGAGGGACCTGGTATCTGGAATTTTTATTTCTCTGGAATATTATTGCTAGCCTTCCATTCTTGTTGAAAGCCAGTCCGTGAGTTGTTAAGGAATTTTCTCTCCATTCATTCCTTGGGATATTTATTAAGCACATGCTATGTGGCAGGCAGTGATGGAGGTGCTGGGGATATAGCAGGGAGCAAAGAAGAGGAGGTCTCCACTGTTAAGAGCTTAGAGATCATGGAACACACTGAGGATACAGACATACCTGTTAGGCAGCGCATCATCACACCCACTCCTTTACTTGCTTATGTCTTTACCTTGAGCTCCACTATCCTGTTTTACAACTTACAACTGTCAGTGCCCCTGGATGCTACACAGGAACACTGATAAGGACAGTAGGGATGGAAAGAAATGTGTGCACTTGATGTCGGAACTACAAAAAGAGAAAACTTGGTGACAGATCCCTGAAAGGCTAGGAGCGAGGCAGCTGGTGGATGGTGATGCCGTTAATCTGGGAAGTAGTGGAGTTGTGGGGTTTGTCATTGGGGTTGGGAAAATGGGCTCAATTTTCAAGGTGTTAAGCCATCTACGGAGGACTTCCCAGGGGAGGATTTATCAGGAAGTATGGCAGGAAAGGGAGAGAAGGGCCACATAGTGAAAGACATTTCATATTGTGCCAGAGAGTTTCAGTTTTGTCCTTCAGAAGTGGAAGCCAGTAAAGCGTTTTGATCAGCGAATAGCATAATTAGATTTCATATTTGAAAGAATGCTTGAATAGCCACAGGTAGGATGGAAAAAGGAAACACCAGACATAAGGATTTTGGTGTCCCTGTATCCCAAAAGAGACGATGGGGGCCCAAATCAAAACCCTGGAGGAAGAAAAGGAGAGAAAGTGTTGGGTACATTTGGGAGGATGTGTCCAATCAAACACCCATCTTTCCTCCTCTGCATTTACATTCACTTTGATCATTCTTTATGGCGCCTACCTACTTCTCCTCATTGTGCTTTAATCTACTTTTACTAAACTGTAAAGTTGTAGAGGGCAGGCGTTGTATCATCTCATGGTTCTGAGCACGGTGCTTTACTTATCATAGAGGCACTAACTATCAGTGGTTACAGTGGAACCATTGGAAACCTAAATAACGTAGGGCTAGACCCAAACTTTGGGAAGATTTTTGCCACCTTCCCATTTTACAGATGGGAAAGCAGGAATTGGAGAAGTTGAGTCACATGCTTAGTTGGTAGCAGAGGTGGCACCCCATGCTAGGTTGACTTACTCCCAACCCAGCGATGTTCGTGGGAAGTGCTCACCGATACCCACACGGCCTCGTGCTTGATGTAAGTAGCTCTCAGTTTGTTATTCTGAGTCAGACGGCATTGGAGCTGGAAGATCCTTCAGAGATGTTTGGTCCACATTTCACATTTGACAGATGAAGAGTCAGCTGTGGGTCTGTATTTGTTTGCTGGGGCTGCTATAACAAAGTACCACAAACTGGATGGGTGAAACAACTATCTCACAGTTGTCTTCCAGTTCTGGAGGCTGGAAGTCTGAGATCAAGGTGTCTGGAGGCTGGAAGTCTAAGATCAAGGTGTCTGGAGGGTGGGTTCCTTCTGAGCGCCATGAGGAAGGATCTGTTCCATCCCTCTCTTCGGGTAGCCTCCAGCATCCCTTGGCTTGTAGGTGGCGTTCATCCTGTGTATCTTCACATTGTTTCCCTCTGTTTGTGTCTGTCTCTGAGTCTAAATTTCACCCTTTTTATGAAGTTACAGTCAGATTAGATTAGGACCCACCCTAATGACCTCATCTTAACTTGATCACCCACAAAGACCCTGTTTCCAAATAAGGTCACATTCACAGTCCTGGGAGTTAGGATTCCAACAGCTTTTGGAGGGCCACAAGTCCGCTTACAGCAGGGACCAAGTTAACACCGTTGGTCGTAGCGAGGGTAGAACCATAACCTAGATCCCCCGACCTCAAGGTCTCTGCTCCCCACACCAGCCTCTTCCCTCAGCTATCACGCCACAGCAGTAAACCCTTAGCTTTTGGGTATTTGACATTATAAGTCTCCTACATACTCTTCAGAAGTCTGCGGAAATGTCTATCAGCCTTACAGATCCCCGAAGTTCAAGACAGAGTCGATTTGTGTTTATTTTGGAAGTTTGACTTTTACATCAAGAATTAGACCCAATTTGATAAAGACTCCTTGGGAATTTCCTGAAGAGGATGGTGCCTGCACATCTGGTGCCCAGGCTGGACTGATTTTCCTTGGACAACTGGTCCATGCCCTGTAATGCACGATGATGGTATTTCTTGACCAGTCCCACTGGGGAAAGCAAGGCAGATTCAAGCACAGTTTCTTTTTCTTCCAAATCAGAAATGTAGCTTCAGAATGATGCTTTTCCCTCCTCTGTATCTATCTAATCCCAAAGTGAAACTGACAGTACCCTTTTATAAGATTTTTGTTTTAAGAGTCCTATATTATATGGTGCTGCCTTCCTTTTTTCTTCATGGCCAAACAAATTTAAGTCACATCAAAAAGGAGAGTGTTCCAGGCAGAACTTGCTTGTTTTCAACTAGTACCAAAAAAAAAAAAAAAAAAAAGCTTGTAGGAAAAGAAAGCTATTAGATGTCCCTCCTTGAAAGCAGCTTCTCCATCCTCGCCTCCATGCTCCCCCACAATTTGTCTTTCTTCTTGGTTTAGATGAAAGGAGAGAAGTAAAGTTGAGGCCAGGTCAGAAGGAGTTTGGGAAAGACTAAGGGAATTATTTGCTCCTCTGTAGGCATTCAGAGCGGGTAGGTAAGTGGGACTTGCAAAGAGAAGCTGTACCCTCCCTGTAGATGTTCTCTGTATTCTTATTTTGTATTCTTCTGCCCTCTCTCTGGTCCTTTTTTCAAAGAAGCTTGGCAGTTGTTTAAAACTGCCCACTCACAAAAACAAACCAACAAAAAATTCCTGTCATCATTTTGAGGCTTTCCAGTGCTACCACCTGGGAACATTTTTCCTTAGCTGCTGTTACACTTTTAATGTTTCTAGCAAGCTGGACTGGGAAATAAGAAACAATTGTTTCTTATGAAAGACAGCATTTCACCAGTGCCATGGGGGTAGGGGGGCATGTTTTCAATTTCGGTGCCCTTGCAAACTTATTTGGCTGTTCACATCATCAGCATGACTGGTCAGTGGCCAGTCAAAGCTGTCAGCTCGGTGAACAGTGATAATGGTGCCCTGGACTGGCGGATGCTACCCGTCCAATTCTACTCTCTCCTTCTTTAGTTTATCGCAACTATCCAGATCTTATACTAAACTGTATATAGATGGTGATCAGTTCTCCCACATAGATATAATTTTTGAATCTGAGTTCTGTCTTTCAGATTTTCACATTTGTCCCATGAAGCCACTATTTTAAAATAATGGCTCCATAACATCTCTGTGAACCCCACTTGGAGTATGAAAACAGAATTAAAGAAACAGCTATCTTACGGAATCCACAAATGTTAAAACAAATGATCAAATTGGGAAGAAAGGAGTGATCCCATTTTTGTCAGTTATTCTTACATTTCACCCAAACCAATTGTTATTGAATCTCAATTATTAATATCTGGGTCAGGCTAACGGGATAAAGGTTCAAAGGGTAGCATTGTATGTATTGTATCTAATGCTTAGGTACTAATATAATAAGGAGATATTATAATATAATAGAGATAATTATTATCATCTTTCATAAAGAAAATGTTTAAAGAAAATGCTGCTGGTAGATCCAAGTGGATATTCCAGCTTTCACTTTGGCACTGGACCATCTGTAGTTGCTTGCCTCTAGCCTCTACTGAGTTCTAGTCCGTGAAGTCCATCTCTATGGAAAAAAAAAAAAAAAAAAAGAGAAAAAAGGTCCTCATTTATATATATTTTACAAGCCCCAGAGCTGTGTGTTTTGTGAATCATAGAACAAATGATATGTCTGCTGCTATTTGAGAAGAGCAGCTGACTTAAAAAGAGAAAGTTTATCACTAACAAGGCTTATGCATCTGTGCATTTATTGATAACTGAGACCAAATTTCCGTGCTATTGTTACTCTCTTCTCCCCTAGTTCCCGTCCATACTAGGTTTATTTATATGGGAGAAGAAGCATCTGTGCATTTATTGATAACTGAGACCAAATTTCCGTGCTATTGTTACTCTCTCTCTTCTCCCCTAGTTCCCGTCCATACTAGGTTTATTTATATGGGAGAAGAAGCATCTAGCTGACGCCATGTTGCTCAGTCAGCTTCTCTCAGCGAACTTCGTTTGTCGTCTCAGTGAGTCATTATGACAGAATTATAATTTTAGCATGCTATGCTATTTGCTGAAAAGTGTCCATTTTTGGTGGAACAGAGACCCTACAGTTCAAAAAACTGTGGGCGGGCAAATCAGTGCCATGATTAAGTGATATTAACAGACACCCTGAAGATGTAAAAGCCTTGTTCTGTTTCAAGGAAGCAGCTGAGAAGAAAATGCCTAGCAGGGGTTAAACCCAAATGCCTTCACGGCAGCCTATTTCTGTCAACACTCTGTTCAGGAAATAAACATTTATGCTTTCTGAAATGAAAGTGTATTTTTGAAGACTAGCCGTCAGATATTTTTTGCCCTTCACACTTTCAAATGCTTAGCCCGTTTTTGTAAGTTGACTGCAAAGTGCATCCGTTTGCTGGGCTAAGAAAAAATAAATAAATAAAAACGGTTGACAAGTGCCATAGCACCACTGTCAACCTCCGAAGTTTCCAGTAGAAGAAGGAAAGAGGGTTGGCACAAAACATGGTTTCTTCCAGCCTATTACTTCAGGGGTACCTGCCTCTTGAGAAGCTTTCCAATCCTTCCAAATGATGTTATGCCCCAGCGTCATCTGGTTTATTTGGAGCACACTGTATTGCAGATAAACACGCTATTTAACTGTGGGTTAAGGTAGCGAGTCATTCTGCCTGCAGAATGCCTGAGATACATTAAAGGGCACTGAGCCTAGGATGGAGATGAAGAGAGATCAGGGTTGTCAGCGATATGCATGGAATGGGCTGGAGCTGGGGAAGAAAAAAGGTGCCATGATACCAGTGTATTTTAAAAAGCTGTAATATGGCTGAACATTTAAAACTATAACCTGTCACACACCAAAGATTAAGATCCTGGGATGTACAAAACATGAAGTTCCAATGACACCACTGCAAAGCATGTTTTATTTCACTTCGGAAGGGGGTTTCTCTCCAAAGATAGCTAAAGTTTATAGATGCTGAGGACCTCGAACTTGTAGCCCAAGAGCTATAAAACACCACTAAATGCCCAGTAAAAGCACAAACAAGTAATTATCATTTGGATGCAAGCATGCGTGTGCCAATGGAGCCATAGCGTTTTTAGAAAATTCCTTAGACTCAGTTTATTAAAATATACATTTTCATCTAGATCTTGGTCACTTAGGTTGTTATACTTTGCTCAGGACTACTGATAAAATTATCATTTTATCCACGTGTCTTTATGAATGTAAAATAGAACTAGCACTCCTCAAGGCCAGGGAGAAATTTTTTGAGGAATTAAAATATCATCTCGATTAGGTATTCAGCCTCCTTAGTGCTCAGGTGAACACGGCTAGCTCATAACAAGGCTGTTTAACAAGGCTGTTATCCAGGCATTTGGGCCGGACAGCTCTTTGTGACAGTTTCTAGATTGCAGAGGTTTGGGAGAAAAGGGTTAAACTGTTGGAATCCAGCTATTTCTAGACCAAGAAGAGATAAAAAAGTTCAGGCTTTTTTATATTGTGTAAAGCATGGGTTGTCTTCTTTTCCCTATGGTTTTGCAAAAATTATACCTCCTCTAATCAGCTTGAAATAGACTTGAGGTGATCCAACAGACCTTTTGTGCTATATCCATCTTTATGTGCTCCCCAACCTGCCCCCCACCCCCGCCAAAAGGAGAACCTTTTCTTTACCCTTTTCCTTCTTTCTGTTTCATTAAGAATTGAAAGGAAAAGTTTGGTTTACATACACTCTCTCACACACACACAGAGCCATCCACCTAGAAGAATCAAATTGCAGGATCAACCTAAAAAAATGAAATGTTATTGTTTTTGCTTAATTAAACCCCCAAGAAATGTGTGAAACATTGTTATGGCTGAAAAATTGTTCATTTGTAAATCACAGGGACAAAGGGGACCCTGTGCAACTTTACAGTTTCCGTGCGCGTAAATGTCGATAGCGCGCCTTCTCCATCATCAGCACTAAATTCACATTGATGCCTCTTTTCTTCTCCGTATTGATCCTTCCATGAGAACGTAGATTTGTATCTGTTAATTAATGCGTCCTGAAACAGCGTTTGTATTAATCAGGCAGATAAGAAGAATTGGAGGCCTGCATCCTCCTGACAGCCGTAAAAGTGCTGGCCCTGATAAAATCGTGGATGGACCTCAATAAAAAAGTTCCTCCTTCCACTCAATAAACTAATCATCCTGCTTTTAATTATTCGGCAGAAAGATGTGTGGAGATTGGAGAATGTGTAAATCTATTTACTAACAGCAGTGTCTGGGAGGGAGAATAGGGCTGTCACGGGAAGGTGCTGCAGGCCCTGCGCTCTGTCCATCTGCTGCTGCAGAAAAACTGCTGTTTGGGAGCCTGAAAAGGAACAAGGAAACGAAGGCAAATGGAAAATACCCATCCCTTTCTGCTCGGAACTTTCTAGACGATTATGTTTTTGTCTGCTTCATTTACAAAAGAAAGTCCTACTCCGTCCCTTTTCTTAGCTTAGATATTTGAATTTGCGTGACGTCTTTTTCTTGCGATGGGGGAATAGAAAAAAAAGAGCCGTATTGTTTGTTTTTTGGTTTGTTTGTTGTAAAACAACCTCGAGAGCAAATGGAACCGCACCTACTCAGATTAGATCATTATTCTTCTCTTTTGAATCCCTGTTAAAAGTTGTTACATCTCTAATGCCAAGAGGATGTTTATGAATGTAACCTCACATGACAATGATAAAAAAAAAAAAAGAATGGAAAAAAAGACATAGTCTAAAAGAAGATCAGTTAAGTAATATGTAAGCGGCTTGATAAAAAAAATGAAAGAAATGCTTTTTACACAGGCCCTAAGACCCCTTAAGAAAAGCTTGACTTAATCCCTCTTGATGATTTTATTAAACGCTTGTAGTTAATGGTGCCAAATGGCAAACCACTAGTTTTCTCCAGCGGGCCAGGAAATCATTTCCTTTTCTTTCCCATGCTGTAGTTGCTAATATCACAAGTTGCATTATTAATATTTCCTTCCTTCTGTAGAATTATTGGTAGCAGGACCTTAAATCATGGTCCCATTGTCCTCAAAAACCATAGAGATGGTTGGTCACCCTTGGAATTCCTGAGCATAACCTTGGAAATGAAAGTGAAGTTTTAAGAAACATTTCTTTTTTTAGGAAAACGTATGTGGTTGATCATCAGGTTTCTCCACTAAGACTTCCTTTTAGAGTCTGGGTCTAATTCCTCTAAAATTTACATATATATCTTTACTCCTAAGTAAGTTTAATTGTACTACTTCATCTTTCCCTCTTGAACCACGTTTTCTTTTTAATTTTTTCTTTTGCTTGTGTTTCCTCGAGTTCAGAAGGGACTTTAGACATCTATGCATAAATACAGACCAGATTTTTGTAAAGGATTGAAGCAGTCATCCAGGTATTTCAGATAAAAATAATATATCATACAGCTACACTTATGGAATGCATACTATATATTAGTGTTTTGCTGGGTTTTCTTTTATACTTCCCCAAAACAAAAATTAAGGTACAAGCAAATTGTCTTGCTCGAGGTGAAACAGCCAGTAGCTCAGTGGAGCCAGTATTTAAGTTCAGGATCAGGTTCTGCTCATATTCTGTCCATCACACCTTGTTGCCTCCATATTTAACTTTTTTTAATAACTGGATCTTAATATCAAGAATAAATTGTGGCTTCTCTATTTGGTGAGGAGGCCAGGCTACAAAAGATTCTACCCTCTTTTATACCAATAATCACCATTTAAAAAAGGAATTCATGCTAGATATCAGGGGGGCAAAAGACCCAGTTAAGAAGGCTCTTTTGGGTGTAAGCATGCTCCATACTCACTGTGCTTGTGACTGTTACAGAGAAATGGTTCCACACTGCACTCTGCTGTGTGGCCTACATTGTTCGTTTTCCTTTATTTGGGGCTTTTGGTTTTTTACTTTCATGGTGTTTATCAATAGTAGTTTTTAGAGATGAGGTAGTTGAAAGTTTGACTCCCTGTAAGACAGTCATGAAGACTTCCCCTAGAAATCAAGTATATTTCAACATTACACAGTAGTTCCTTCTCAAGTGAAAGAAACAAAACTACTTCTTTTCTATTATATTCCTCTCAGCTGTGTCTATAAAACCTTGAGAAAATGCCAACAAGTTGAAGCTGGTTTGTGACTTTTACAAAAGTAAAATGGCCATTGGCAAAATGATCAGGGGAAATTTTAAGAGTGGCTAATCAAAGCTCAGCAAATTTTTGAGCACCGATGCAGAAGACGACTACCGTATGAAACTAGCGTTGTATTATGAAATGATGGCTTTAAAGTAACTCGATCTGCCCATCTTCCCATGCAGGCTTCTCCACGCTGTCCCTGGCGGACCAGATGAGCCTTCTGCAGAGTGCTTGGATGGAAATTTTGATCCTTGGTGTCGTGTACCGATCTCTTTCCTTTGAGGATGAACTTGTCTATGCAGACGATTATATAATGGATGAAGACCAGTCTAAATTAGCAGGCCTTCTTGACCTAAATAATGCTATCCTGCAGCTGGTAAAGAAATACAAGAGCATGAAGCTGGAGAAAGAAGAATTTGTCACCCTCAAAGCAATCGCTCTTGCTAATTCAGGTTGGCATATTGACAATGGCCCGTTGTTACATTTTCTAATATGTCGGTTTTACCCCTTCCCTTAACTTCTTTCTTCTTCAGGGATTTGCTAGACCCAGTTGTAAATTCTGAGGCAGCAAAATTATAGTCATTGTAGCTTTCTAGTGAAAAGTTAGAAGAAAAGGAATATCAACTTAAAGGGAATTATTTTTATTTTGTTTGTTTATTAAAAGCTGTGACACTTCTACCACCTAATTCACTTACTAACATGAACCATGGCACAGCAAAAACTCATGTGCATGTGGTGTAAATGGACACTCAGGACCAAATTAGCTCCTGTGTCTTGTTTGCACAAGAGAAAATAAGTGTGAGTTACAAATACAAATCATTCCCCCGCTCCCCCAAAATGCAAATTTTGTAATTGGAATAATATATGTAGTGTTGCCTTTCACTTTGGTTATCAGAGAATACTCTGTTTTCTTCCATTCTGGAATTCTCTAAAAGTCAAGTTCTGCTGAAGGAGTATTTCCCTCAAGGGTATTACCTATGCAGTAAGGGTTAAGAATTATGAGAATAAATTGGTCTTTACATGAGAACTGAAATGTACTAAAATAGGGAGCAACCTCTGATAAGTAAAAATCGTTGGTGCTTTGTTGTTTTTCCCTTTGTGCCTCTCCTGATGCCTGATTGTGGTCTTAAGTCTCTCTTAGCATTTGCATAAAGTCCAGGATAGATCCCTCCTTAATGACGAGCTGATCTTTAGATACCTGCATGTCAATAACACGCTCTGATGCTATGTACCATTGACAGTCACACCGTGCCCCTCCATCTGCTTTTGTTTTGACCCTATCTTTGAACTTTATCTTGGTTGCCGGCCAGTAGTTTTCCCTTTAATTACAAGAAGGAAACTGTCAATAAAATCTGTTAAATGGGATGCAATGAGTGGCTTGAATGGGCGGACGGCTATTTGTTCAAATTCTGCAGCATTCAAGGTATTGACAGTTTGTTTTCTGGGGCCATATGTGACGATCAATCTCAGACTGGGCTCAGCCGCGCTGAAAAATGAAAAACCAGATTGCTTTTGCTTACTTGTGGATGACGACTTTGTGATTTGGCGTGGTCCTAGTGAGATGAGACCTTCTGCCCAAATTGCCCCCATGAGAGCCAGGAATGCGTGACTGTTTTTAGAAATAATTTTTAATTGATTTTGTAATTAACAGTTCATCTACAATATTGATGCATGAATCCTTGGACTGATAGGAGGGGGATTGTTTTCAACAATGAAGTTGTACTTTCCTATTTGTCTTCATGATGGCATTTAGCATTTCACACTTTTAATGGCGAATGTACCCCTCTTCCTTATAACACCATTCACTTCTCGCTTACTCCCCTGTGAAACTGTAAAATATGATTCTGTGTGACAAATGGCATCGTCGTCACAAACCCTGAGGAACCCCGTGCCCTGCTCTCTGGAAAACCAAAGTGGGAGATGGGATAGAAATTTTCTGAGAATTTATTAGCTTGCATGGACTTCCCATTAGAGCACCTCTCATAATTAGATGAAAGATTTTGCAGTGATGGTTTGGGAAGAATTTTTATTTGGAAACCATATAGTGATTCTAATGTAAAACATTTACTTGGTTAATTATTTTTAAAATGAAGCCAGTGTGTTTTATATCTTTCGTGTCTCAAATTGCTTTTTGTGAATTATTAATTAGTCATGAATGCTGAGCAATGCTAAAACTTTATCATCAAAATTGCTCAAATTCTATACTTTTGGATGTTAGACGTATACTTTATGGCTATGGATTATTATTCAGTTTACCTGAATTAATTAGTAGCAGCATTTCTGTTGCTGCTGTTTAGAAGTATAATCATTAATGTTTTTATATAGAGATATTTGTATTCCACATTCTCTGCTGTGAGGCAGAGGAGGTGACCTACTTTCAAGCAATGACTGGTGATTAAAAAGTTTATAGAACTAGTCAGTTTATTTTTCTTGTACTAGCAGCCAGAACTAGTCAAACAAACCCTCTCTTTTTTTCTAGCATAGTATTCTGTAGCATTTTTTTTTCTTAAAAATTTCTCCACCTCACAAAATTCTCCTGTAAGTGATTCTAACATTTTTTCAGCGTCTCAATACCAAGGAAAATTAATTGAATCAGAGTCCGTAATAAAGGAGTAACAACGAAGTCCTATAGGGACTATTTTAATGTCTAAATTGTGCCACCTCTCCTGTGCTGTATAAATATGGCCTTTCATCCAGCCAACCTGCAAGCCCCACCATTTTACCTTGGGATAAACCACTCAGAAAGGCATTTTGTTTGAGACTGTCAATATGATGCTATTTTATTCCATTTTTTTACCATTATTTGGAGGACAGCAATAAAGTTGCAGATTCAGTCTTGCCGGGAACCTGTGTTTCTTAAGCTGCTCAAACACAGCAATATGAAAATATTTTAATGCTTTTTGTAAACATACCGAAAAGCTTGTAGATTTTCTTTCAGGATTTAGAAATTTTAGATTAACATAAGAGACTTTTGGCGGAGAAAAAAAAGAAACCTACTTTAGTGTGATTTATATAAGTACCTCAGCGTTCCCCGTATGGCTGTAGGTGTAAACAACCATTGTCTCATTAATCTAAATTTCAGCTTATTTTAAACATCTGTCTTTATTCAATAATTATAAATGTCGTGCTTATGCTTGGGAAACAGGGAATTGGCTTCCTGATAATGGCTGTCATGTTTTTTGTAGCTATGTTTCTGTCACATATGAATTCAGGAATATTTATAACACCAGAAAGCCATTGGAAGTGTATTCCCTATCTTCAGGTATATAGCCAAAAAAAAACCAATATATCATGAGCTAATACTGTAATTATCACATTCAGATCTTTGAAAACCCTAAATAATCGTTCCACTGATTTTTGAAGGTAAGAAACTAACTGACTCACCTAAACTACACATTCTCTATTTTGGAGTGCCAACAGCCTTTTGAGAAATACTGCATCCCCGATACATCTCTGTGGGACTGAATTTAAAGAGGAAAATCTAGGTCACAATTTTAACATTGTCATTGTAAGGCCCCGGCTTTCCCACACGTACACCAAGAGGTTTAGACTAATCTCTAAAATTCTTTCCATTTGGGGAATTCTATGATTCTAGAATTAATTTTATGTCTTTATGGGAAAATATAGTGAAATATTACTGCCAGCATTTTGGGTAAGATTATAGCACTTGGTTCTGTTCTCTCGATTGGTTCTATTGATTCTTATGTCTAAAATTTGTTTGAAACTATTATCACTGGCCCCAAGGTAATATACTCACCTTTACATAGTGGAAGATGAAAAGCAGTTTAAGATTAAGAATTGCTTTTAGTCCGATCATTCTCTTTGGCTTAAGACACAAGACCTTCAACTCCATAGCTGCCCCTCACAACCCGACTGCTGCCACCCCAGACCCACCCCCAACCTAGAGCCCTGTGAGCCCAGCCCACGTGAGAATAGATAGAATCTACATATTTAAGTTGAGTTTTCTTTTTACTTCCGCATAGTACCTCTGGAGTAATAGCATCTATTGATATAAAGCTGCAAATAATATTTTGGTCATCAATTTTAAATCATCAGTCATTATGCTCATCTCATGACAGTATTTTGTTCTCAAGGACAAATGGTATATGTGCAGAATGTGGTGTAATTTCAAGGGATTAAAAAGTCTATGATTTCTGTCGGGGAGTGGAATGGGGGCCGTATTTAATCAGCATATTTGGACCCTCATACAAGTTTGGACTAGTATTCCTCAATCTTATTTCATTCTCTCTCCTCTTAGGGTAGGCTTTTTCGATACGTTTTTCCTAATAGGTCCCCAATGAAGTATTAATATCACAGATATACAATGCATCTGTTTATGTACTGCGTATATGTGAATTTTACCTAAAAAAAGAGGGTTTTTTCTACTCTCCAATTCCAAATGTCACCTCCTTTGAGAATGCATGGTTTATCCACGTAACTGTTTTCTTCTCTGAAAAATGAGGTAGATGAATTTAATAGCATCTAACATCTCCTAACTGGCCTAAAATGTTAATCTCAGTTACTTTTAAGAGAGGGTGGTGAGTTTGGTCTTATATTTTGCGTGTGGCTTGGTCGTATATTTTGTGTGTGGTGTGTGTGTTTGTGCTAAATTGGTAATATAGAAATATTAACATCTTCACGGATCTAAACAACTAGTATAAAAGTTAAGACACCTCTTCAGTTCTTTAGTAGCTACTGGGCCCTCAAACAATTTTACTGAAATTTGGAGTTTGCTGATTTGATACTCAGGAGATAGTTTTAGCTATTGGTCAAGAGATGATCCTTTTTTAGAATCTTTCTGTAGACATTTCTGTTTTAGTTTTCAGCCTCTGCTGGGGAATCTCTTTTGATTTCCACAGCATGCCTGTTTGGGTAGACATATCCAGTATCATTTTACAGGTAATGGAAGTGAGCTGATAAAGATGTGTGGCTGCTTTGAGGCAGAGGGTTGGACCCTCAGTCCCTTGCTATCAATAAGCTATTAATATTTCTATTTCACAAATAATGTGTATACCATGTCTTTAAAAGAGTCAATGAATAAGACGTTAGCCAGTGCAATTTCACATCTGCCACCCTAAATTAGTATTTTAAGTTTAGTTTAGAATTTTGTCCCCAGTTCCTTTATCTTCGTGGAGCTATAGTGGTAGAAAACCACTCAGGAAAGTGACAAAAAGAATCGAAAACAAAATGTTTACCAGATTATAACATTTTTTAAGAAATGAATATGGATAGGTCCTTTGTGGCAGGTAGAAATTTATTCTTAACTTTTACCCAAACCAGTATCTTATTCTATAAGATAAATAAGAAATCAGAATTCTGTCTTTCCATCTCCTAGTCTGCTTCTCTTTGGTTTTTGCTCAAATCAGTCATCGCTGCTTGAATTATTTTAATTTTATTTTAGATGATATATCTGGGAAGTGGATTGTTTTTTAATTTAATGCAACCCTTACATTTCATGCACACCGTGATATTTCAAAACTTTATGTAGAAAATAAGGCTGGTTCCTGAACGTTTCTTAGCATGCTCAATGATCACTATGCCTTTATATAACATGGGAAATATTTGCTACGAGTACCTCTGTGCTTCCATCCTGCATTATAAGCACATAAAATGCTCTATAGTTGCTTTACTTCTAGGAGTTGACATAATACAGCACCATGTCACGTACAGGTCTTAAGACAAGGAGCAGTCTGTTATAAAAGGTCATCGGCATAGTGCAGAGCATTTAGGATGTTGTGAAAGGTTGAAATATTTACCACCCAAGCTGGTATCAAGATTCACTTCTAGTAACAGGAGTTAGAAAGTTCTAGAAAAGTGTAAGATACTGGAGGGAGAGGGAAGGTCTTGAGTACTTGCAGCATAATAGAAAAGACCTAGCAGGGAAATTATGTGAGGTCAACAGAACAAACAACAATAATTTGGGATTCGAGAGGGAAGCCTGGAGGAAAGAAACTATGGGCCACGAGGGTTTTCTGTGATTCAACATTTTATATAAATACAGTAGGAGAGTGATTTGTGTGATTGATAGAAATGTAAGAGAAAGCAGACTTGATAGCCAGAGCAAGAAATGAGGAAAAAAGTCCTCCAAAAAAAAAAAAAAAATGTGTCTCAGTGGAAAGCTGTAAAATCAGAAGTCCTGTTCTTCTCACCATGGTTAGGCACAAAATCAGAATTATTATGTCTATTTCCAATATTAGAATTCTGACTTCTCTGGGTTAGAAAAGGCCTAAAAGATTTTATGATCCAACACCCTACTTGGTATATGAACAGGTTCCTTGGTGTTTCTGACAAGTGTTTCTGTAGTCTTGATAGGAATTCTACTCAACTCACTACTTTCTAGAAGGAACCTTTTCATCAAGTTTCTCACTACTTCTCTCTCTAGCTCTCTCACCGTTTTAATAAAAACACAGATTAAAACGCACACACATACAAAACGAAATGTGTGCCTTAATAAGTGTATTAGTTCCTCTAACAGATCACCACATCTTGGTGGCTCTAAACCACGCTTACTTATTCTCCTACAGTTCAGGATGTCAGTGGTCCATGATCAGTTTCACCAGGTTAATGACAAGGTGTGGACAGGGCCACTCTCCCTCTGGAGGCTCTAGGGGAGAATCTGATACCTGGCCTTTTCCAGCTTCTACTGTGGTATCCGTTGGCGCATGGCGCCTTCCTGCATCTTCAGAGCCAGGCCTGTACCATTTTGCTTCATTGGCGACACTGCCTTCTTTTTCCTTTTCCTCCCTCTTATAAGGACACTTTTGATTTCACTGAAGGCCCACCTGGATAATCTAGGATACTGTTCCCATATCAAGATCCTAAATCACAGCTGCAAAGTCCGTTTTGCCACACGAGGTAACATTTAGGTTGCAGGGTTGGACTACCCAGATATCTTTGGGACCATTTTGCTGCCTACCACAATGAATATATAAGCAAGGTCAAGAAATATAACTTTGCATCTGTCCCAGTCACTCTCCCTTCCCTTCTCACAAAAATAACCCCTATCCTGTCCTGACTTTTATAGTCATCACTTCCATATGTTTTATAGTGGTTTTGTTACTGAATGTGTATCCCCAGACACGATAGTTTAATCTTGCCCTTTAAAAAACATTGTTTTCTCCTTATGGATTTTTAAAGTCTCCTTTACTCTAAAAGTTCCTCTTTAAGTTTTTGTGTTCTTATAGTTTATCTATTGCAAGAGCCAGGGCATTTGCCCTGCACAGTTCCCCAGAGTCTGGACTTTGCAGTTTATATCCTCTAGGGGCAGCTCATCATGTTTCTCTGCCCTTTGCGTCTTGTGCAAACCAGCAACTGGATCCAAAGGGCTTAATCAGATTCAGTTTCTAGACCTACAGGTGGGGTGCTGTTCTTTGGGAGACATATAATGTCTGGTTGTCTCACTTTTTGTGATGTTAGCAGCCATTGGTACTCATTCCTTAAATCCGTGGTGATTTGTAATTTTAACCTTTCTTTTTTCATTCAGTAGTTGGGATACTTATACACAGAGATGCTTTCTCTCCTCTCTTATTTGGTTACCAGTGATACAGACTGAATGGGAAATGTGGGATAAATGCTTGATTATTTCTGTTTATTCACCAGTTTTCAAGATAAGGAATCAGCACCCTATCTTTTAATGTCATTATAAAGACATGTATTTAAACATAATCAATAGATTTCAATCAATTGTAATTGTAATTCTTTTTAAAGTTTAAATTGTCCCATTTGAGTCAGCGGGAACCTCTTCAAGTCAGCGTCTGGAATCTTTTTGAATGACATAATAGTTGTACATACTCTCCTTCCTATTTATTCTGACAAGGTGTTCATATTCATCCTAAATGTCTCCTGATTGGGGCCTGGAATCTGATTACAACTTGGGTGCTACTGGTACCGAATACTGCATACCTGGGTTGGCCGTGCTTCCTGAACCCCTTCAGTGGAAACAGAGCTAGGAATGCAGACACACACACTATAATCCTGATTGTGTGTGCGTGTGTGTCTTTTGGGGATATCTTGTTACTTAGTTTTTTGGTAAGTGTTTTCTATGGATTTTTAATTTTGCCATCTAGTTGCTCTTTTTTTTTTTTTTGCGGTACACGGGCCTCTCACTGTTGTGGCCTCTGCCGTTGCAGAGCACAGGCTCCGGACGCGCAGGCTCAGCGGCCATGGCTCACGGGCCCAGCCGCTCCGCGGCATGTGGGATCTTCCCGGACCGGGGCATGAACCCATGTCCCCTGCATCGGCAGGCGGACTCTCAACCATGACGCCACCAGGGAAGCCCGCTCTGTTCTTTTATGTGCAGATTTGGAGAGATTAAAAGTTTTTGCTGTCACCACTGCCATCCTCCTGGAATACAGTTTACTGATTTTTAATCAAAACTTTATGATTGGCACCTTTTTGAAAACGTTAAGTTTGACTATCTATGTTAATCAAGAGCCATTGTGCCATGACAGTCAAGCAGGGTTCTTCGGTATCTCATCTGATTGTAACTGAGAAGATCACTGTTTTAGACTCCTTAAAATTGTATATAAAAATGTGGAGACGCAAATTATCTTTTAGAAAATAGACTTTTGCTCACTTCTCTGTCTTCTTCATCGTATGTGTTTCATTCCTTTGGTGATTAGAGTCACGTCGGCTGTATCGTTACTGCCCCTCTTCATGTAGGCAGCTTACTAACACTAAAGAAAACCAACATCTGTGTCCCACAGAAAAGGTTACTCTGAGTGTTGGTTTATAATATGTACCAGATTTGACTCTGAATATGCTTTATTTATGTCTCATATTCAATTCCGTCCTCAAAATAAGATTTGGCATCATTGAGAAAATAGTGCCAAGAATGAGCTGCAAGTCCTGAAGACAGTTCCTAAACAGAGCGTGGGCATTCTGGAGTAGCTTTACCTATTGCCACAATAATGGATAATTTTACCATAGAGAAGGGCAGTGCCTTATTCCAGGTGAGAAGTAAAAACAAAATCTTCTTTTGCAACGGCTCTAAGTATCACTGAATTTTGCGGCTATTGGTATAAGGATATTTAGCTGTCTTCCCAGAGTAAGTGATCTGAGCTAGACATGTCCCTTTAGGGTCGTACTTCATGGAGGAAAATATTGGAATTGAACAAAAGGGTTCTATTTTATTATTAGATGTTGAAACTTAATATATGGGTGACACTATACGTATCATTGGAACTTTGGTAATCTTTTGGAATCTTGATCATTTTAGAATAGCATTTGTTTGTCTTATTGTCTAGTTTAGTGATTTTCAACCCTGGCTTGACCATAGAATCACCTAGATTTTAAAAAATACTGATGTCCTGCATCCAGTCCAATTTTCTGATTTAATAAGTCTGGGCTTGGACCCAGAAATCCTAGGTTTTTTTCTTTCTTAACAGCTCACTCGGTGTTTTTAATGTTCAGCTTTGCACTGTCTGGTTAGTCATAAACCTGTGATTTCCATTATTAAGTTTATCTGGTTCCCGTTAGCACAAATACTGGGAAAATTTCCTTAAAACATAAAAGTTGAAAAAAAACCCAGTACCAACAACTAGAGTTAAATAATTATATAAAGTAATGCCAGTTCTACTGAGCTTTGCATAAATGTATAAATTTAGCCCGAAGAACAAAACAGAGATTAAAGCCACAGAGCCAGAACTTGAACTAGGATCCTTAATGGAGATTAATATTTTCTTCAGCAGTCTGCCAGCTGAATCATGGTCTAATTAAATAGTTCAGATCTAGTGAGTTTGCATTTAAAGTATTAGCAGCTCTGAGAATGGGTAAAGCTAAAATGAGTTAGAATCTTTTCTGTAAATGGGAAGTTAAATTATCATAGTAATTTGATTAAATCATTTTTAAATCTCTCAAGCTAAATCACCGCCTTTAAAGAATAGTTTGAAGTCTTAATTGCTGTTTGTGAGCATATCTCTCTGCTATTTGTTCTCGCCTCATTTCCTGTGACATCCTATAATATATCTCCCGCCAGGCAAGAGCAGTGGGGAAGGCAGGACTTGGAGTCGGGGCTGAGGTGACCGTACTTCAAAGCATTTCAAGACCTGCCATGTCGAAGAAAGAAAGTTATCCTGTATTGTTTCGGTAGTTAGAACCAGGACCAAAGGATGGAAGTTTGAGGCAGATTTGGGAAAATATGAAGAGGACACTTCTAACAAGTAGTTCTGTCCCTTGTTAAGTAGAATGCTCTCCATGTAACTGGCAATGTCTTTATTAGAAATGTTGTAGGAAAGATTCTTGCTGAAGACGCAAAGTTGAATGAGATGAGCTTAGGAGGACGATTTCAGTTCTTTAAAAAAAAAAAGGGAAATGCCATGTCCGGTGTTATAAATTCTGGCTGTACACTTCGATTCAAAGACACCAGAGTTTAAGCCTACTCTGACACTTCCTAGCAGTCACCTGCCTTGCAGGGCTGTTGGGAGATGAATGAGGCAATGTTCATAAAATGCTTATCAGAGGCCGTCACCCAAAACAGGTACTTAAGAAATGGTATATTTATTATATTTATTCTGCTTTTTAAATTTTTTTTCTTTTTCTCTTTCTTTATTTTTTTTAAAATTTTTTGGCCACACTGCACAGCATGCGGGGTCTTAGTTCCCTGACCAGGGATCAAACCCGTACCTCCTGCAGTGGAAGCACAGTCTTAACCACTGATGGCCATGGAAGTCCCTATTCTGCTTTTTAAAATCAGTATATTTTATTCTACTTTTAAAAAAATCAATCTGTTTGGAAAACCACTATTTTGATTTAATTTTATCTGTAAAGACTGCAGTTCCTTTTTTCTCATCCATTTCTTCCCCACTGTTTCCACTTAGAGTGTTAACGTTTAGTCCCAGATAGGTTGGGTGAGTCCACTTCATCCCCGGTTCCCCTTATGTACAAAGGTCAGTCTTCTGTGTATCTAAGCGCTCACCGTTACTGTGTGTCCATGTCCACCATTTTCCCCTGACAGTATTAGTGCACTTGTTGTTGTTGTCACCTCCGTGACTGTTTTTGTCACTTTCATTACCGCCCCCTTAGACAACTTTGGAAATTCCGTGTGCTTGTTTCTAAGAGAAGACACACTGGGAAGTGGATGGATTTGCTCTGCTGAAAGGAACCAGATTGCAGGAAAGCCTAGGTAGAAACAGTCCCTCGGAAAGGCCAGGGTTCATGTTGGAGAATGTCTGGAGTTCCACTCCAGGACACCACTGTCAACGTTTCCCACCTAGAAGAATTCCTTCTTTTGGCCCCACCAGGCAGGAATCGAGTCTTGAGCAGTAAACCCTTACAAGTAACTCTATTCCAGAATATTCAAAACTCTTTTAAAGAAACGTGTTATTAACCACCTCATGTAAATGGTGGTCAATTCGCCAATGATATGATGAAACGATTTTAAAATGACCATGTTAAAAAAAAAGCAGTAAAGAAAATATGAAGAAGTTTTAAAAACCTTTATTGGTTATAGCCGTTGATCTTTTAAGTACCTTGCCGTAATTTTTTTAATCGTATGTTTAGCTACTTGATTTTAAATTACATTTCCTCTCTCTTTTGGGGCATGTGATCTGATATTTGAATGATATGAAAGATTAGGCTAGGTACATATATCTCAGAGCTCTGCATTCTCAGAGAACTAGAATTATTAAACATGAAGAATCCCCCAAAGACGCCGTTATGTGTAATTAACAGATAAACTGTCATCAGAATCAATAAAACGTGCTAAATGATTCAAACTTGTATATAATTAAGTGTCTGTTTTAGAGCTGGAACTGGAACTTTTATTTTTTTCCCCACATCTCACATTTCTCGCAAGAATAATTGCGGCAACCCTGTTAACCCTTTCCTTGCTTGACTGAATTAGATTTTTAAATTAGTCACTTAAGGGCGAAGTTCACCTTCACAAATGTGAAAAGTATTTCAGAATTCATTAATCTAAAGTCTGCAGAGAAGCAGGCTATGTCAGGATGCTTTAATGAACTGTTAAGAGTACACTAAAACTTCTAAAGAGATGAGCAACGTATTGCGATTTCTGTACAGTCTACAGCAGAGCATAATGTTAGATTCAGTGTGTTTACATGGAGTTCTTAAAATTTTGGTTATCAACTTTTTTTTTCCCCTTTTGGGACATATGGGCTTTTTGAGCACAAGGTCTGAATTTTACACAACGCTACATAGAATAATTTTTTAATAGGTGGCCTTTTATAATTGAATGAATGAATAAATACACGGACGAGGTAATGAATAAAACAGCCAAGACTGTTATCTGTTAAAGTGTTCCCTTGCTCAGTCTCAGGAGGAAAGAAACCCACATGTTTGAAATAAAGGCTTTTTGTAGTAATTCCCGTGTTCTAAGCCAGTATTGTAAATGATCTACTGCAGTGAAATTTAGAAAAACAAAATGGAGATTTTGGAAATGTGAGCGTCTCTGAACAAATCACAGTGTAGAGAAGTTCAGTAATAAGGTTTAAGTTTCATAACTCGAATCAACGTATTTTTTATTATTGTTCATATTGTTTATCTTTTTGGCCTTGTACAGACTCCATGCACATAGAAGACGTCGAAGCCGTTCAGAAGCTTCAGGATGTCTTACATGAGGCCTTGCAGGATTATGAGGCCGGCCAGCACATGGAAGACCCTCGCAGGGCCGGTAAGATGCTGATGACGCTGCCGCTCCTGAGGCAGACCTCTACCAAGGCCGTGCAGCATTTCTACAACATCAAACTGGAAGGCAAAGTCCCCATGCACAAACTTTTTTTGGAAATGCTGGAGGCCAAGGTCTGACTAAAAGCTTCCCCGGGCATCCTATCCTGCACGCCGAAAAAGGGAAAAATAAACCCAAGAGTGATGTCAAAAAAACTTAGAGTTTAGTTAACAACATCAAAAATCAAGTAAGACTTCACTGATAATTTAGCAGCAAGACTATGAAGCAGCTTTCAGATTCCTCTGTATCCTGATGAGTTTTTTTCTACCTTAATCTCATCTTTTCTCCGTTTCTTTTGCTCTTTATTTTTTTTTTTCTCCCACCCTATTCTCTTTCTCCTTCGTTTCTTGCTTCCTTCATTGCTGGTTCCCCACTCTCTCCTTTCCTTCCTTCCTTCCTTCCCTCCCACCCTCCTTCCTTTCTTCTACTTTCCGCCCTCTTTTCTCATTCTTCCCCTTTCTTTTAGTTTTAATAGCTCTGGTTATAAGAAAATGTTGCGGCCTTTCCTTTCTTTTCCTTTCCGTCCCTCCCTCCCTTCCTCCTTCCTCCTTCCTTCCTTCCTTCTTTCCTTCCTTCCGTCTTTCCTTCTGCTGCTGAACTTTTAAAAGAAGTCTCTAATTGGAGAGTGATGGAAGCCAGCCCTGCCAAAGGATGGAGATCCATAATATGGATACCAGTGAACTTCTTGTGAACCATAACATCCCCAATGACTAAGGAATCAAAGAGAGAGAACCATGGTACCTACAACATACATACACAAATTGCAACATACACAAACTGACTGAGTGCAGTATTAGATTCCACTGGAGCAGCCTCTAATTAGACGACGTACGCAACGTCGCATCAGCTGCCTCTTATCATTGCTTTTCCATCTAGATCAGTTACAGCCATTTGATTCCTTAATTGTTTTTTCAAGTCTTCCAGGTATTTGTTAGTTTAGCGACTATGTAACTTTTTCAGGGAATAGTTTAAGCTTTATTCATTCATGCAATACTAAAGAGAAATAAGAATACTGCAATTTTGTGCTGGCTTTGAACAATTATGAACAATAATGAAGGACAAATGAATCCTGAAGGAAGATTTTTAAAAAATGTTTCATTTCTTCTTACAAATGGAGATTTTTTTGTACCAGCTTTACCACTTTTCAGCCATTTATTAATATGGGAATTTAACTTACTCAAGCAATAGTTGAAGGGAAGGTGCATATTATCACGGATGCAATTTATGTTGTGTGCCAGTCTGGTCCCAAACATCAATTTCTTAACATGAACTCCAGTTTACCTAAATGTTCACTGACACAAAGGATTAGATTACACCTGCAGTGGCTCCGAGTGGTCACGTATATAAGCACCACACATGGAATACAGATCCGTAGAATGATCAGGAGCGCCCCTCTCTACCTGGGAGGTCCAGTTGCCGTAGGATTTCTAGCTGCCACGGTGGTTAGGAATGAGATACTGCCTGTTTGCAAAGTTACAGACCTTTTCTCAGAAGGAGCTGTGAGCCAGTATTCACCCAAGAGGCAATAAGGCAAATGCCAGAATTTGAAAACAAAAAAACAAAAACATCAAAGACAGCAGACGCCTGACCAAATGCTAAAACCTAATCTCTATGGGTTGATTCATTTAGGAATGTTTGTTTAAATTAATCTGCAGTTTTTAACCAAGAGCTAAGCCAATCTATGTGCTTTTCAACCAGTATCGTCACAGCAAGAAAGTCAGTCAGGTCCCAGACTGTTAAGAGGTGTAATCTAATGAAGAAATCAATTAGACACCCCCAAAATCTACAATCGCTTGAATAACCGATAAACAGTAACCTCCATCAAATGCTATACCAATGGACCAGTGTTAGTAGCTGCTCCCTGTATTATGTGAACAGTCTGATTCTATGTACACAGATGTAATTAAAATTGTAATCCTAACAAACAAAAGAAATGTAGTTCAGCTTTTCAATGTTTCATGTTTGCTGTGCTTTCCTGAATTTTATGTTGCATTCAAAGACTGTTGTCTTGTTGTTCGTGTGGTGTTTGGATTCTTGTGGTGTGTGCTTTTAGACACAGGGTAGAATTAGAGACAATATTGGATGTACAATTCCTCAGGAGACTACAGTAGTATATTCTATTCCTTACCATTAATAAGGTTCTTCCTAATAAGAATTAAGAGATTGAAACTCCAAACAAGTATTCATTATGAACAGATACACATCAAAATCATAATGATATTTTCAAAACAAGGAATAATTTCTCTAATGGTTTATTATAGAATACCAATGTATAGCTTAGAAATAAAACTTTGAATATTTCAAGAATATAGATAAGTCTAATTTTTAAATGCTGTATATATGGCTTTCACTCAGTCATCTCTCAGATGTTGTTATAAACTCGCTCTGTGTTGTTGAGAAACATTTTGGTGCGGACACGTTTCCAAAACTATTGCTACTTTGTGTGCTTTAAACAAAATACCTTGGGTTGATGTTTCATCAGCCTAGTGCTAGGAATACTGTGTATCTATCATTAGCTATATGGGACTATAATTGTAGATTGTGGTTTCTCAGTAGAGAAGTGACTGTAGTGTGATTCTAGATAAATCATCATTAGCAATTCATTCAGATGGTCAATAACTTGAAATTTATAGCTGTGATAGGAGTTCAGAAATTGGCACATCCCTTGAAAAGTAACAACAGAAAATACAACTCCTGGGAAAAAAAAAAAAAGGTGCTGATTCTCTAAGATTATTTATATATGTAAGTGTTTAAAAAAGATTATTTTCCAGACAGTTTGTGCAGGGTTTAAGTTACTACTATTCAACCACACCATATATATAAATAAAATATATACAATATATACATTGTTTTCACTGTATCACATTAAAGTACTTGGGCTTAAGGAGTAAAAGCCAACCAACTGAAAACGCAAGATGGAGAGATGTAAAAAGAACGAAGAACAATTTTTAGTTTTCAGTTTAATTGACTCTCAGCATTGCAAGAGAACAAGTATCTCACAAATAGGAAACACAACTAAAATTTAGATCTAAAAGAACTGCACGGGCTTTAGGGTAAATGCTTCATCTTAAACCTCGCTTGAGGTAAGTTTTTCTCAAGTTTCAAGCAAGACCATTTACTTAATGTGAAGTATTGGAAAGTTATCAAGGTGTATGTTTTAGCCGTATGATTTTAATTGTTATTTTGCTTCTTTTAGGTTTGTTCTTATTTAAAGCAATATGATTGTGTGACTACCTGTAGTTACACTTGTGTTTCAATCAGATCAGATTGTTGTATTTATTCCACTATTTTGCATTTAAATGATAACATAAAAGATATAAAAAATTTAAAACTGCTATTTTTCTTATAGAAGAGAAAATGAGTGTTGGTGATTGTATTTTAATTATTTAAGCGTCTCTGTTTACCTGCCTAGGAAAACATTTTATGGCAGTCTTATGTGCAAAGATCGTAAAAGGACAAAAAAAATTTTAACTGCTTATAATAATCCAGGAGTTGCATTATAGACAGTAGTAAAAAGAATAATAATAATAAAACCTTGTCTATAGCTGTAGATGGGCTTCACATCTGTAAAGCAATCAATTGTATATTTTTGTGATGTGTACCATACTGTGTGCTCCAGCAAATGTCCATTTGTGTAAATGTATTTATTTTATATTGTATATATTGTTAAATGCAAAAGGGAGATATGATTCTGTAACTCCAATCAGTTCAGATGTGTAACTCAAATTATTATGCCTTTCAGGATGACGGTAGAGCAATATTAAACATGCTTCCACTTTTGATTGCTCCTTTGTACGGTGTTTTCTTTTTTCACGCTCCCTCCCCCACTAAAGAACCAAATCAGTAAACACTGCCCTTTGTTGCTTGCATTCAAAGAGTATCTGAGAACCTGTTCCCTAAAAATAAAGTGGGAGGTTAAAGAAGAGCTATATAAAGGCTTGTCAGAATGAATTCTAGGGTGCCAAGAGACATTTTGCATATTTAAGAGTATGCAAAGTGTCTCAGGCACATTAGAATTCATTCTGACAAGCCTTTATATAGCTCTTCTTTAATCTTAAAGCATCCCCACATCATTCTGCATTACTCCAAATTGTCGCCTCTATGTCAATGTCATAACAGAAAACTTTCCCCCTATTTTAAGATCCTATTAAAATCTGCTAGAGATACCTATTATTTCCCTCCATCCACAATTAAATCAGGCGCTGGCTCTGAGCGTGGCAGCCAGCTGAGCTCCAGAGTCCTCGGAGCAGCGCTGAGCGGAGCGGCCGGCAGGATTTCCTGAACAGGGCAGCGGCAGAGCTTCTAGATCGGTGAGCCTGAGGACGGGGCGCTGTCCTGGAACCCAGGAGGGTTAAACAGCACTGCTGACAGCAAGTGGCTTCCCCTTGGCTTTTTTGCCGGGAGAGACGAGGGCCCTTGCCGCTCAGGGTCAGCTGTTCTCCCACGGGCCCCTCCTGGAGCCATCACCAAGGTGCTAATATGTGCTTTCTTGGCTTCTCTGCCTATCCGGACAGTGTCCTGTCATTGTGTTTGCCCACTGTGTTTCTCACCTTTCCGAGTTGGCTGGTTCTCTAGAGAAGCAAGCTGGTGACACAAAAGTCCCTCCCTCCCCTCCCCCCCCCCCCCCCCCCCCCCCCCCCCGGCACTGCATCCGATTTAGGGGTGTGAGATTACCTAAATCACTAAGATGCACTAGCTGGCCACAGAACTCAAGACTTGTCTTTCCTATTCGAGTGTCCTTTGAGTGGCAGTAGCCCAATGTAGAATCTGACATGTTTTATTATGGATAGTTTCAAAATATTTGGGTAAAACTGAGACCATGCAAGAGACAAACCTAAGAAGGAAAATCATGCCTGTAATCTTCCAGTAGGTCCTCATTTAAAAGTATGTGTTCTACACACACACACACACACACACACACACATACTTTTTGAGAACTTCTATGTCAGAATTCTGGTTTTTATAATTTAGAATTATTACAGAGCAACTTTTACTGGTACTGATGTATTTATCACAGTCGCCTCAGGTGTAAAAGAAAATAACAAAGTAAGATTTTGACATTTGTTGCATTTCTTGGTATATAAACAACTAGTAGACTTGACAAATGAGTTACGTATTTATGTTAAAGGGTCACTTTTATTTTTACCTGTTGTGTATAAGTGATTTTTTATTTTTTAAGTGGTGGTTCTCGAACTTGGCAGAATATTGGAATCATGTGAAGAATGTTAAAAATCCCTGGCGCTCATATTGAAGATTGGGGTTTAATTGGCCTGGGCTTTGGAATAGTTTAAAAAAATCTCCAGGTGATTCTAATGTGAAGACAAAATGAGGAAACCATTGCTTTAAAGTTTTATACTTTTCTCAAATAAGCCAGGAATGTTCTAAAAAATTTTAAAAAAGAACCTTTTCAGATATTGGCTCTGAATTTTTGTGAGAGTTTTAGACTATCTTTTTCTTTAATATCAAGACAAAAGGACTTAACCTTTTTACTTTTTAACTCACAAAGCCAATGAAATGCATTTGGAAGGTTTTCACCTCCACTTCCCCCACCCCAGCTACTCCCCCTCAACCCTCCCACCTCCATCCTGCCCCAGCACACGTGGAGAACACACGTTTTCTTCAATGATTCCCAAGCCACACCCTCTGGTTATGCCCCAGGTGAAAATGGAGATACCTGTTAAACACCTGCACAGAATATCACACAATCTTTTTTTTTTTTTGAATCATACTCATTTGGCCCTTTCATGTGCTTTAAAATTAAGTTAGGTGTGGTTCAAAATGCCTGTTTTTTCCCTACTGAAAAAAACAAAAGAGCAACACAAGTAGAACAAAATTGATTTCTTGGAATGATTCCTGTTACCTATATTTTGCAAGTTGCTGATTTAGGTAAGAGGTAGAAATGAAATAGAACTGAGATAGAATATTTCATTCTTGGGCCTATGCAAAAACTTGAGGTACACTTTGTTGTTTAATTTGTGATTAAACTGTCAAAGAAAAGAGAAATGCTTAAGGTTTTTGTTTCACCTACAATGGTGTACACATTGAACGGAAAGTTCCATAGTCTAATAGACATAGAGGGTTTAAGTCAGTGTTTCTGGCGCTTTCAGATCTCTCAGTCTAGCTTCTGGTGCCCCTTGGTAGTGTGGAAAAACAATGAAACAAGTAGCAAGACTGATTGTACACTGCATCTTATTATGAAACAAAACAGAAAAGAAAAGGATTTCAAAATATAATCCCTCCTTCCCAGGAGTATTTGTCTTGTTCTCCGTGAAGTTAAAGGTCTGAAATAATGTGCCCATCAGGGGCTCAATGTTGCATGTCCATGCCAGTTGGTCCAAGGGCTTGTTATGATGGTAATGACCTACTGAAACGTGAGCTTGGATTGCAACAATACAATTGCTACCAGCTCACCCGCTGGGAGAAATATTTTATTATTGTCAAATGTCCTCCATAGAGATTTGTTTTGCCTGTTCCTGTTTAAATTAAATTCAAAGCAGAACTGCATTACTATTTCTCTGGAGTATATTTGAGATAAACAACGAGTCTCAAAATTTAGGATTCCTAGCTAGTTCAAATTTGTTTATTAGCAGGAAAATTACGGTAGGTGACATTATAGCTGCAGGAATATTAGGGCTGCAGCCACACAAGAGATTTACATACTGAGTCTATGGCCTGAAAGCAAGAGAACTCCCTTTTTCTTTACAGATGCCAGTCAGATTAATAATTAACTATTCCATCAATTGTACAACCTTAAAAAAAGATGTCCCAATGTACTAATGGCATTGCCATAACATGCCACAGAATTTTGGCCGTGAGAAAATTTGCTCCAAGTCACAAGTGTTTTTAAACTTAAGATCATAAACCAAATGTGTATGTATGTGTGTGTATAAAAATATTTTTAAACAGCAGCATAGTCAACATAGCACAGAAGCCTCAAGCATGAATGAAAATGCTCTTTGAGCATAATATACCTTTTCCAGTATTCTTTTTTAAAAGAATTGGAAAGAATGTCCTAACATATACGGAATTATTTGGATCATTTTGCGAGAGGCCTTATAATGCAGCCTTGACAAAGGATTTTGAAACAGTGAAGTTTTTTTTTTTGTTTGCTTTTTTGTTTTATTGTCTTTTTGGGTTTTTTTTTTTGCGGTATGCGGCCACCTCACTGCTGCGGCCTCTCCTGCCGCGGAGCACAAGCTCCGGACGCGCAGGCCCAGCGGCCACGGCTCACGGGCCCAGCCGCTCCGCGGCATGTGGGATCTTCCCGGACCGGGGCACGAACCCGCGTCCCCCGCATCGGCAGGCGGACCCTCAACCACTGCGCCACCAGGGAAGCCCAACAGTGAAGTTTTTAATCAATACAAATTTTGTTACAGTCAAATTGGAACTGGATCTTATTCTACCAAAAAAAAATGCCTGTTTTAGCTTTGTGAAAATCATAGTAGCCTGTGTGTTTCATAATAGACTGAACTTTGGAGAGCTGGTTTTGAGAAATGCAAACTGTTGGGAGGGGTCACTATGAGAACCTAACAGGAAAACATTTCAGCCTAGCAGGAGCATTAAATCACACTATTCACACTCCAATTCAATCTGCCATGCTTAGTCGAATCTCACAGTTTTGTTAGGAAGTGAAGAACTGGTAGCTTAAAAAAAAAAAAGCACAGAAAGCTAAAGTCATAAGAGCAACTTTCAAAATGAGGTCTAGAGCTATGCAAGTCTTGTTTTTTTCCTTCTTAAATTATGAGATTTCATATCATTACAAATGAAAAATACTAAACATTAATGTAAAAAAGTCCTGCTGATACTTCTATATTAATCCCTTTGAGATTCCTCTCCACTAGACTTTTATTTTGCCTTGGTTTTCCTTTGGTGAACAAAATGATTGACCAGCCCTAGTGTATCAACTTTATGCTTCTAAATCAAAATAAATATATAGCCTATATTTTCAATGTATGTATTGAAAAAAATCCCTTCCTCCACAAAAAGAAAATACGTAGTTGAACATAATTTCTGGGATGGATAATAAGTAAAATGATGTTTAGATGTGTGGATGTTTTTACACACAGGGATTCTATGGCATGTGATTTCCTTGCTGCTGGTGATAAGGTTGTTTTCAATTCCTTAAAACAATCAATAATGCAATGAACATCTTTGGATGTCTTTCCTATGGACCAATATAATTTGAATTAGATAGGTTTGAACTCCCACCAGCAATACGTTTTGTTTCATTTTCCCTCAGCAGCATATAATTTTATTTTGCTCTTAAATTTTACTAACTTGATTACTTTTAAAATGGCATATTATTTTTTCGACTTACACTTCTTTGAACATCTTCTCTTATTCTTATACCAGCTCAGGCTCCCCTTTCTGTGAATTGCCTATTCATAACCTTTGATCTTTTTTCTATTGGGTTTCCTATCATTTTCTTGTTCATTTGCAGGAGTTCTTTGTATATTGTAGATATTGATCCTTGTCAGTTTCAGTTTTTGCAAATGTCTTGTAGTCTGTCATGCATCTAGTAACTTTGACCTTTGTCTTTGTTCACTAGAAATTATTAATTGTGATGGTGATGCATCAGTTTGATCCTTGTGCTTTCAAAGTTAAGAATATATGTTTATAATTTTCTGCAGTTATTTTTATAATTTAAGTTTTACATTTAGGTCTTTTAAAATCCTGTTTGGATGTTTTTAATGTGATATAAGGTTGAAATTTATTCTCTACTTCTCTGTTCTCTACCAATGTATGATGTCAAATCTATATTATATCAAACTACCATGTATAAAGAAATCTACTTCTTAATTTTTTGTTATGCTTTTCAGACAATGTATATGTTACTGCCACAATATTATATTACTTTATTACTATAGTTGTGTAGTTTGTCTTAATATCTTATAGAATGTATCCTCCACTCACCGCCACATACCTTGTCTTATTTATCAAATTCTTAGTTTTTTAGAGAATTTTTTCTTTCTCATACTTTTCAAAATTTTTTTCAATTCTCTATAAATTGAACATTTTTTCAATTTTCTTCTATAAATTTTATTAGAATTTTTAATGTACAAATTAATTTGGAGAAAGTTAACATTTTATAAATCAAATTCAGTGAGCATATTATAGATCTCCATTTATTCATATCTTCTTTTCTTTCTCTTTTGTTCTTTTCTTTTTCTATCAACTTTTATTGGAGTACAGGTGATTTACAATGTTGGGTTAGTTTCAGGTGTACAGCAAGGTGATTCAGTTATACATATACATATATCCACTCTTTTTTAGATTCCTTTCCCATACAGGCCATTACAGAGTACTGAGTAGGGTTCCCTGTGCTATACAGTAGGTCCTTATTAGTTATCTATTTTATATATAGTAGTGTGTATATGTCAATTCCAATCTCCCAATTTATCCCTGCCCCCCCTTACCCCCTGGTAACCATAAGTTTGTTTTCTACATCTGTAACTCTATTTCTGTTTTGTAGATAAGTTCATTTGTACCCCTTTTTTCGATTCCACATATAAGCGATATCGTATGTATTTGTCTTTCTGTGTCTGACTTACTTCACTCAGTAAGACAATCTCTAGGTCCATCCATGTTGCTGCAAATGGCATTATTTTGTTCTTTTTTTATGGCTGAGTAGTATTCCATTGCATATATGTACCACATCTTCTTTATCCATTCCTCCGTCAAGGGCCATTTAGGTTGCTTCCATGTCCTGGCTATTGTAAATAGTGCTGCAATGAACATTGGGGTGCATGTATCTTTTCAAATTATGGCTTTTTCTTTAAAAGAGTTTTTTTTATTGAAGTGTAGTTGACTTACAATGTTATGTTAATTTCTGGTGTACTGCAAAGTGATTCAGTTAGACATATATATATACATTCTTTTTCGTATTCTTTTCCATTATGGTTTATCACAGGATATTGAATATAGTTCCCTGTGCTATGCAGTAGGACCTTGTTGTTTATCCATTCTATATATGATAGTTTGCATCTACTAATCCCAAACTCCCACTCCATCCCTCCCCAATCCCCCCTCCCCCTGGCAACCACAAGTCTGTTCTTTATGTCTGTGAGTCTAATTCTGTTTCATAGATAAGTTTATTTGTGTCATATTTTAGATTCCACATGTAAGTGATATCATATGGTATTTGTCTTTCTCTTTCTGACTTCCTTCACTTAGTATGATCATCTCTAGTCCCATCCATGTTTCTGCAAATGGCATTATTTTGTTCTTTTTCATGGCTGAGTAGTATTCCATTGCATTTATGTACCACATCTTCTTTATCCATTCATCTGTTGATGGACACTTAGGTTGCTTCCATGTCTTGGCTCTTGTGAATAGTGCTGCTATGAACATAGGGTGCATGTATCTTTTTGAATTATACTCTTATTGGGATATATGCCCAGGAGTGGATTGCTGCATATAGCAACTCTATTTTTAGCTTTTGAGGAACCACCATATTGTTTTCCATAGTGGCTGCAACGATTCACATTCCCACCCACAGTGTAGGAGGGTTCCCTCTTCTCCACTTCCTCTCCAGTATTTGCTATTTGTAGACTGTTTAATGATGGCCATTCTGACTGGCGTGAGGTGGTACCTCACTGTAGTTTTGATTTGCATTCCTCTAATATTTACCAATATTGAGCATCTTTTCATGTGCCTATTGGCCATCTGTATGTCTTCTTTGGAGAAATGTCTATTTTGTTCTTCTGACTATTTTTCAAGTGTGTTGTATGTTTTTTGTTATTGAGTTGTATGAGCTGTTTGTACACATTGGAAATTAAGCCTTTGTTTTTGCATTGTTTGCAAATATCTTCTCCCATTCCACAGGTTGTCTTTTCATTTTGTTTATGGTTTCCTTTGCTGTGCAAAAGCTTATAAGTTTGGTTAGATCCCATTTGTTTATTTTTGCTTTTATTTCTATTGCCTTGGGAGACTGACCTGAGAAAACATTGGTACGATTTATGTCAGAGAATGTTTTGCCTATGTTCTAGTAGAGATTACCTCCGTAAAGTCTCATGCTTTTTTGAGTCAAATCCTGGGTACCTTATAGATTTGTAGCTATTGCAAATTACAACTTGCTATCTATTTTATTAGTGATTGTTTTGTTATGCTTTGTCTTTCGAATAAAGGAGTACTGTTTCATTTTACATATCGATCTTAAACTTGGGAATTTGCTGAACTTCCTTATTAGTTCTAATAATTTGTGTACAGTCCTGGATTTTCTATGTAAATGGTCTACATTCCCTCTAAATTCAGATCGCGAACTGATCAGCTTATTTCTGAGTCCGTCTCTTTCTCTCTGTACCTTCTAATAGGCAGGTAGGAGCAATCGACTCATGCTTTTAGCATTCTGACTGTAAACCTTCTTTCCCAAGTCCATACATTCGTTAGATTCATTTTCTTTCTTCCAAGTAACTAAAGGCAGAAATTTTGTGAATGGGTTGCCAGTATATAACATGAATTGCCATTTTTCCAGCCTTCAGTAACATTTTTCCAGCTTTCTATAAAAGTTTCCCACTGTCTCTGTCCCAAAGCTACTTCCATGTATTTTAGGTTTTCATTATGGCAGAAATTCCATTTCTAGGTACCGAGTTTTCTATCAGTCGGTTTTTGGTGTATTATAACCAGAGAACCTCGATGTGGAATAAAATAGGTACTTATTACTTGGAGTTGGAGTGTCTAGAGGGGGCTTGACTGTGTGGTTCTATGTCAACCTGTGGATCTGGCTGGGCCAGTTCTGCATCTCATGTCTCCCTCTGGGGGCCAGGCTGGAGGGGCAGCAGCTACTCAGAAGATCCTCTTTTCATGATGATCACAGAGGGCACAGGAAAGCAAGTCCCAAGGCACCAGCTCATTTCAAGCTCATATCTGTCTTCTGTGGCCTCCCATTGGCCCAAGCAAGTCATGTAGCCAAATCCAAGGTCAAAGCACGGGGCAATGTGCTCTGCAATTATGTGGGAGAAACTTGACATTTACATGACAAAGGACGTAGATACAAAGAGAAATAAAGAAATGGAGACAATAGTTCAATATATCATAAGTGCTTTGATAATTTCTACTCAATTGTTCGTTTTTAATGACTATATTCAAAGCCACAAATTTCCTTCTTAATACTATTACACAAAATTTGACAGGTAATGCTTTTGCAAGCATTTAGTTCTAATTTTTCTTATGATTTTCGTTTTAAACAAGAGGTTTTAACCAGCATGGTGTGTTATGTGTATAGATTTCAGGTACATGTTAAATATTTGTTTTAAATACTTGTTGTCATTGATTTCCAATGATATTTTGTTACTGTCAGAGAACACAGTCTGTATGAGGTTGAATCACAGAATTTAAAAGAGCTTTCTTTGTGGCTCAGCTAGGATCTGCCTTTTGAGAAAGTTCTACGTGTGCTCAAAAAAGAATGTGAATACTCTGAATGAGGGGTGACATTTTCATTTGAGCACATTATTAACGTTATTTAGATATTTCATTGCTGCTTATTTTCATCTGCTTGATATTAGAATTTCTTAGGGGGAATGTGTTAGAATCCCCACTTAACAATTATGTATTGATTTATTTGTATGTTTGTCAGTTAATGCTTTATATATTTTGAGTCTATATCACCAATTACATATACGTTCATTACCTTCATGACCTTTTAATTGATCATTCTCTTTACCAGTAAATAATGTCCTTTTAAAAATCTTTTTAAACATAGAAATGTGCCTAAAACCTAGGTATTCCTTAATGAATGATCATAAAGCTAACATTCACAAAAGCAGCGACCAAGTCAAGAAAGAACATTGTGAGTTTCACAAACATCACACTCATGCTCCTTCCCCACAACAGAAATAATCATGATTTACTTTTCCTTCTACTCATGTATCTCTAAATAGCATAGTAGAAGTTTGTCTGCTTTTGACATTTATATAAATTGAATTATACAGTACATAATATTTTGTGACTGGCTTCTTTCAATCTGTATTACTTTTGAGAAGTTCATCCATGATGGACATTGGGTTATATACAGTTTTTTCTAGTACACATAATGCTTCTATAAACTATTAATAGCTAGTTTGCCACATCACCTGCTTATATGTACATGCATTTGTTACTATGTTCTAAAAGGTAGCATGACTATGTAAGTTCAACTTTAATAGATACTTTTAAGCTAGTTTCCAAAGTGATTGCGTCCATATCTTTTCCTACTCACAGTGTGGGAGAAAGTTCTAAAAGTCTGAATGTTATTGCACACTTTTAAATTTTAGTCATTCTGTTGACTATGTAGTTATATTTTATAATGTTTTTCATTTCCCTGATGACTAATAATATTGAGCACTTTTTCATACTTTTATTAGCCTTTTTTTTTTAAATGAAATTTCTGTGTAAGCAATTGCCCCATTCACCTTTCTGGTGGCCTGTATTTACTGATTTGTTGGTTTTTTTTTTTTTTTTTTTCTAACATATTCTGGCTATGAACCATTTGTCAGTTTTATGTGTAACAAATAACTTTAACTCTGTGGCTTCCATTTTTGCTCTCTTAATGCTATCTTTTGATGAAGTTCTTAATTTTAATATAATCCAAGTTATATCAATCATATTCTGTAGCTTGTGCTTTCTGTGCCCTGTTTAAAAAAATCTTTCCCTTCTTTGAGGTTATGAAAATACTTTCAAATATTATCTTCTACAAGTTATATTGTTTTACCTTTCTCTTTTAAGTCTTCCAGCTACCTGGAATTGATTTTTGTGTATGACATGAAGTGGAGGTCAAGTTTTCTTTTTGTTTTTCTATATGAACATCCAGTTGTTTAAACGCTCAGTGGAAGAGATTGACCTTTCTCTGCAGCTCCAGTGTCACCTCTGCTATACACGGCTCTGTTTCTGGATCTGCTTTTCTGTTCTTTCATTTGTCAGTCTTTGTGCCAATCCTGAGCACTCCTAATTACTTCCTAAAATACTTATCCTAAGGCTGAATAGCTGACACAGCAACTCCTCTTCATGGTATCTTTTCCCTGAGTATCTTGGCTTTTAGCATTTCTCTATAAAATATAGAATCATCTTGTTAATTTACACACACGTACACATATACACACCTGTTAATATTTTAGTTAGGATGGCATTGATTCTCTAGATCAGTCTGTGGAACATGCATATCTATGTTACCTTGAAACTTCCAATTCGTGAGTACATTATAACCCTCAATTCTATTTTTCTTGAGCTTTTTCATGTTCTTACAATATAGCATCTTTCAAAAGATCTTGAGTGCTTATAGCATAAGTATTAGAAATATTTTGGTGCTATTGTAAAGGTTATGTCTATAGTTCGTTTTTATTTTATGTTTTGTTTTTTGCCAACATGTAAAATTTAAATTGATTTGTATATTTATTTTGCATCCACCAACCTGGGTAAACTTACCCATTAATTCTAATACTTTGTTGGCGGGTTCTTTTGAATGTTTTACATGCTCAAACGTATCTTTCACACAGGCTTTATTTCTCTCCTCTTAGCCCTTGTGTCTTTTACTTCTTGCCTTTGTCCTACTGCACCAGCAAAGACCTTCATTCCATGGTAATAAATCTAGTGAGACAAGAACCCTTACCTTATTCCCTGTCTCAAAGTAAATGGTTTTGGCTTTCACCATTAATTTTGATGTAGGCTCCTTATAGACATTCTTTAATAGATAAAGGATGTTTCCTTCTTTTCCACTGATTGCTAAGAATTTTTATATTGCATCGACTTTGAATTTTACCAAATATCTTTTCTTGCATCTGCTAAGATATTCTGTGATTTTTCTTTTTTGTGCTGGTAACGTGGCAAGTTATATTGATTGCTATTTTAGTTATTTATTTATTTTTACATCGTTATTGGAGCATAATTGCTTTACAATATTGTGTCAGTTTCTGCTGTATAACAAAGGGAATCAGCTATATGTATACATATATCCCCATATGCCCTTGATTGCTATTTTAAAATAAAACTAATTTTGCACTCCTGAAATAAACCAAATTTGATCACGGTACATTAATCTCTTTATATTATGCTGAATTTGGTTTTCTTATGTTTTGTTTAAGAGTTTTTCCATCTCTGTTTATGAACAAGAAAATCCTATAGTTTTTCTCTATAATATAATTTTCAGTTTATGATATAAAGGTTATCATAAAACAAGATGGAAGAAATGTACCTTCTTTATCTTTCCTTCTCTTGAAGAATTTGTATTAGAACCAATCTCGTTTATTGTGCTAATCTCAATTATTACGTTATTTCTTTGGTAAAGGCGTCATTGAATTTGCCACAGAAACAGTGTGGGCCTGATGTTTTCTCTAGATAAAGTTATTTCCTTAGGACTATACTTTGTAACAATTATGGCATCATGCAAATTTTTAAATCTCTTCTTGTATTATGTTTGACGGACATTTATCCTCAGGCCAGAAGTCTGAAATAAGTTCCACGGGTCCAAAATCAAGATGTCACCAGGGCTGAGTTCCCTCCAAAGGCTCTAGAGGAGCATCCATTCATTGCTCCTCCAATTACTGGGGGCTGCTAGCATTCCTTGCTATATGGTTACATTATTCCCATCTTCACATCTCTCTCTGCTCCATCACCACATGGCCCTCTCCACTGCTTGTGTCTTATCTCCCTCTACCTCTCTCTTATAAAGATATTTGGGATGGCATTTAGGACCCGCTGGATAATCTAGTATAATCTCCTCATCTCAAGATCCTTAATCACACCTGTAAAAAATCCTTTTTGAAATAAGGTAACATTTACAAATTCCAGGGATTAGGACCTGATATCTTTGGGGTGCATTATTTAGCTTACTGCAGTGGTACTTCCCTTTTCATTGGAATTTCCTTTTATATTGAATATTTGTATACTGTCCTTTCATTTCCTTTTTTTAAAAAATTGAAGTATGGTTGATTTATGATATTGTGTTAGTTTCATGTGTACAGCCTAGTGATTCAGTTATATATACATATTCTTTTCAGATTATTTTCCATTATAGGTTATTACAAGATATTGAATATAGTTCCCTGGGCTATCCAGTAATCCTTGCTGCTTATCTATTTTATGTATAGTAGTTTGTATCAGTTAATCCCACATTCCTAATTTATCCCTCCCCCGCTTGGCTTTCCTGTTTGGTAACCACAAGTTTGTTTTCCATGTCTGTGTGTCTGTTTTGTATATAGATTCATTTGTATTATGTTTTAGATTCCACGTATAAGTGATATCATACATATGTCTTTCTCTGTCTGGCTTACTTCACTTAGGATGATAATCTCTAGGTCCATCCATGTTGCTGCAAATGGTATTTTTTCATTCTGTTTTTGTGTCTGAGTAATATTCCATTGTATATTTATAGCCCATCTTTTTAAGCCATTCATCTGTTTATGGGCCTTGGATTGTTTCCAGGTCTTGGCTATTGTAAATAGTGCTGCTATGAACATTGGGGTGCATGTATCTTTTCGAATTAGAGTTTTTGTCTTTTCCAGGTATACGCCCAGGAGTGGGATTGCTGGATCCTATGGTAGCTCTATTTTTAGTTTTTTAAGGAACCTCCATACTGTCCTCCATAGTGGCTGTACCAATTTACATTCCCACCAACAGTGTAGGAGGGTTCCCTTTTCTCCACACCCTCTCCAGCATTTACTCTTAGTAGACTTCTTAATGATGGCTATTCCATCCTTTCATTCATTTCTTAATCAGTCTTTCCAAGGTTTATGAATTTTAAATGGTTTTTTCAAAGAACAAACTTGAAATTTTTTGGTTCCATTTCTATTGTATGATTGGTGATCTGTTAATTCCCATTCTTACTCTCCCCTTTATTATTTGCTCCTTAGATTCATTTACTTTATTCTTTTATCTTGATATAGATATCTGCTTACTCATTAGTTTTCATCTTTCCTTCATTTTAATATATGTTATGAAATCACCCGCATATTTCAGCACTTAGTGTTCTGTTAACATTAAATTCAAAATAATTTTTAATATTGCAAGCTATTTATTCTGTGATCATATTTTATTTAGAAGTATATTTCTTGATTTCCTTTGGTTATTAATTTCTATCTTCATTGAATTATGGTCAGACAAACTACTCTTTATAAATTCAATCCTTTGAAATTTGTTAAGGCTTACTTTGTGGATCATTACATGGCCAGTGTTTGTAAATGTTCATATTTACTTGAAAAGAATACATATTCTTCCATTGCCAAGTCCAGTGTTATGCATATTTTTATTACGTCAACTGTATCGATCAAATCTTCTACAATTTTTAAACAATTCTAAAACTGTATTGATATTGCCTGCTTGTTCTACCAGTTACTAAGACAGGTATATTTAAGTATCCCAATATGATTATGAATTTGTCTATTTCTCTTTGTAGATTTGTCAATATATGCTTTGTATTCTTTGTGACTTGTTATATGATTTTGGCAAATGACACCTTTATCATAATGAACTTTCCTTCTTTAGCTGTGGGATCCACGTTTCCCTTAAGTCTACTTTTTTCTCATCATATAGATCTACTAGTGTTATTTATCTTTTCATAACATATGTTTTTCCATCTCCTTTTTTTCCTGCTCCACGATGACAAATTGGAAGGGGAGGGGAGGAGGGGGAGATGCAGGGGAGAAAGAAGGCCCGGTGGGAAAGCCCTTCCTCACTTCTCCAGCCTCTTTCCTCCCGTGTTTTATCTACTCCTCATGGTCTTGGTGCTATTTTCCTTCCACACAGTACCCAAAGCATTTCTCGTAGTTTTTTTTTTTTTTTAAACACTTCATCTGAATTTTGTGGCATCTCCAGAGCTGAGTGTAAGGGGACATATAAGCAGCTCATGTTAGTTAATCGTCTTGATGCTTTTAAAGGAAAAAAGTTTCATAGATCTCCAAGATTTACTTAATTCCTTTTTTATAATAATGGTGCTTAAATAATTACAAATGCAAAATTAAGGGCACTCCTTTTACAGTTATACAACAACAAAAAAAAATCTACAAAGTAAATACAAAACGGATGAATAAAACAAAGTATGTGACAGATGATGCCATTTTCTTGAAACTAGGTTGTTTAGTATAACGTCGTCAATATAGTGTCACTAAAACACGGGTCTTATGGCCTTGGCACTGAGGCGCTATTGTGAAGGCAGGTGTGGTGAGGCCTGTGGTGAGCGTTCATCACATGATCTGAGTCGTGAATGTCCATGAGGGTCTGAACCTGCCTGGCCAGTATCTCTACACTCCAGGGACCGAGATATCAATTAACTGATAAAAACACCGTAACAGGGCAAGGGTGTGGAGTGGGGAATAAAAATGCTTTTCCCCTTCTGCTATTTGAACAAAAACTCCATATTTTCACGATCTACTAAGTCCTGCAATTCATCTATTTGGCCCTACTTGTGAAATTGATTCTACCATTTTTTTCTCCGAATACATGACTTGAAGCCGCAGTTCTAAAGCACATTGTTATATCATTCAGTATTCATTTGGTGCCCAGACATTTTTATATATTAAATATACCTCTAGACTTTTCTTGTATTTCTGCAACAATTTGATGCCAAAGTAATTGTGGACACACACACAGATGGGCGCTGAGATTACGGTGGCGTTTGGCGGGCATCCAGACGTACCAAAGTGGGCTTAGCCGTAAATGTGTTTGGGTTTTATGAAAATAAAATCACAAAATTAATTGTTACATTTCTTTGGAAGAGTTCTTTTACCCCACCATGTGGGAAGATTGAAACAGAACAAAACTATTGATTTAGGGTATGAATTCAGAATAACCTATGCAGGGTCAAACTGAGGTAAAGGTAGTCACAAAATGAATGTCTTAATAAATTTCACTTTACTTGCCTATATAAAATTTTTGCCTGAGATTTCCTCACTCTGTAGAAACATTTGTCAATCCCCTCACCAAATTCTCGTAGGTCCCGTGTGACTTAGGTTAAAATCCATGAAGCCGAGAGAAAGGAAAACAGAGAATTCTTGACTTCAAGGGATGGGGTTGCTTGTGTGCTGCTGTCTTTTAAATGATCTATGGCTCTTCCAGTTAACATCTGCCTCATTTTGTGGTTTCATACGTGGTTAAGTGTTGGACTTAAATATTTGCCAGTGGTGGTAGTTCTCTCTCTTTCTGCTTATATGTTTTGGTTACTTTTGAATAATTTCTTTTATTCTACATAATGGCAATAAAATAAAAGAAATTATTTCCGAAAGTTTGCAGTATTTCACACATGAATTTTTGTGTTTTGCAAAGCAATTTGAATGTGACTTTTAGAAGAATCCTGGAGACTTTCTTTTTTGTAATTGAAATATAGTTGATGTACAGCAAAATGATTCAGTTATATATATATATACACACACACACATATATATACATATATTCTTTTTCAGATTCTTTTCCATTATAGGTTATTACAAGATATTGAATACAGTTCCCTGTGCTATAAAGTAGGTCCTTGTTGTTCATCTATTTTATATATAGTAGTATGTATCTGCTAATCCCAAACTCCCAATTTATCCCTCCCCCTCACCCACCCGTATCCTCTTTGGTAACCGTAAGTTTGTTTTCTATGTCTGTGAGTCTGTTTCTGTTTTGTAAATAAGTTCACTTGTATCTTTTTTTTAGATTCCACATATAAGTGATATCATGTGATATTTGTCTTCGTCTGACTTACTTCACTTAGGATGATAATCCATGTTGCTGCAAATGGTATTTCATTTTTTATGGCTGTGTAATATTCCATTGTGTATTTATATCCCATCTTCTTAAACCAATCATCTGCTGATGAGCACTTGGGTTGTTTTCAGGTCTTGCTGCCGTAAACACTGGGGTACATGTATATTTTCAAATTAGAGTTTTCTCCGGATATATGCCCAGGAGTGGGATTGCTGGATCATATGGTGACCCTATTTTTAGTTTTTCTAAGGAACAAGATTTTCTAAGTGAAGTTTCCAATGAATACTTTGGCATGGGGCTCTAGGTACATCCGCAATAGGTAACAGTAGAACCACGGAATGAGGCAATATTGTAGCCCAGTCAATCCAGACTGGAGATATCTTTCTTTATACTATCATTTTATAATATAAACGAAGTCATAGCCAAATAAAGCTGCAAGTCACTGCACAGATTATCGGGCCCAATTCATTTCTGTTCCAGATGAAACCTGGCTGAGAGGCTGTGAGTCTTTCCCAATGTCCTGCAGTTAGTGACTCGCTTTTTCTTCTTTGTTTCATCTCTCCCCTATTTGTGCCACGCCTGCATCATTCCATGCTTTAAATGACGCTGCCTCGCACTAATCGACTTCTGTTTCCTCTCTCCTCCTTTGCCATCGATCTTGGGTCTCAGATCAGATATCACCGAATCTGCTGGTTACAGTTGTCTGTCACATCAGGCACAAAATTTCTTTCTTTGGCATTAATGACTTTCTCTCTGAACCACCTTTCAAGCCAGCCTCATCTCCAAATGCTCCAGAAATCAAACCTGCCCCTGGATCTTTCCATGCCGCCAGTGCACTGGGTCCCTTTCTTCTTTCCCACCTCTGCTCATGCTGTTTTTTTTCCTACTCGTCTCCGGGAAGTCGGCCCTTGGCTAACCTTCACCCTTACTTTCCTTGACTTTTTGATCTGAACCACATCATCTAGTTTTTCTTTTCTCTTATGTAATTCAAACTAGAAAGCAAAGAACTCAATCCCAGAACTCCTTTCTTGGGTTTTTATGTGGATCATTTTTAACCTAGCAGAGTGGTACTGGACACAGAGGCTGGAACCATGTGGTTGACGAAGCCCTAGACCAGCGACTGTGTCCTTCTTTCCCTCTTCCTTTCACTTACGAGTTCCCTCAACAAGTAAACAACTTTCCGATGCATGTCATTGCTCCGTCACCTTCTTTAGATCTTCCTTCAAGTTCTCAGTGAGGCTTTTCCAATCACTTTATTTAAAACTGAAAATGCCTTCCTCAGCCTCACTCTCCCCTTTTCCTGCTTAATTTTCTTCCAGAGCAGTCAGCACCACCAAACGTTTCTTTCTAGAGAGCCGTGCTAATCTCTTTCACGCTTGTTGCTTGTCTCCCCTCATAGAAAGGAAGCTCCGTGAAGCCAAGTTTTGTATGTCTTGCTTATCGCTTCATGACACGTGCTTAGGACAATGTCTGTTACACAGACCGAAGGTGTGTAGACTCAGAGTCGGTCATGAGCTGGGTGAACGTGAACGCAGGCATATTCCGTGCATTCCTACAGTTCGGGGTTAGAGGGAGAACAGGCTTTGAGCCAATGACCACAACTGTGGTGGGTCCTTACAAAAAGTCCTGGCTGCTAAGGAGTGTGGAATGAGAGCCCTGATCCAGGCTCTTCTGGTTGAAGAAGGCCTCCCTAAACGAGAAATATTTGAACTGAGAATAACTAGCCTTTAGCTTCTCTGAGGAGAGAGTGAAGGGAGGGGAAATCAATTGATTCAGCAGATATTTAAACAAATTTTTTTAAATTTTATTGAAGTATAGTTGATTTATAATGTGTTAATGTCGGGTGTACAGCACAGTGATTCTATTTATATATATATATCTTTTTCTTTTATATGTATTTATTCTCTCTCTATATTCTTTTATATATATTTATTCTCTCTCTATATATTTATCCTCTCTATATATAGATTCCTTCCCAGATTCTTTTCCCTTATAGGTTATTATAAATATTGAGGATGGTTCCCTCTGCTATATAGTCAGTCCTTGTTGTTTATCTATTTTATATATAGTACTGCGTATCTGTTAATCCCACACTCCTAATTTAGCCCTCCCCTCCTTCCCCCTTTGGTAGCCGTAAGTTTGTTTTCTATGTCTGGTTCAGCAGATCTTAAAACAGGCTTTTGTGCACCAAATTCCTGCTGGATGATAACAACAGAAGGCCAATTGCCGACCTTAGACCACATTAGACAGCATGCACACCAGTTGGGCACCATGGATGTTCTCCTTTCCAACTGGTTTTTTCAACCCTGGGCGGCATTGGCCACACCCCCTCCCAGTGTGATTGCCCAGCGTAAAACTGCCATATACCTTAAAATACACTTTAAAGGAGAGGTGGAGACATAAAGGAATAAGAAAAGGTCTTATAAAGCAGTCCTTATTATTAGGATATTGACTAAACTCTCATTCTCTCCCCCTACCCAACCATGCAAGTTCCCATTTTTAATTTTTTAAGACTGTATTTTGTGCTTCCTCACACACAATCTATATGGCACTTCTGTCCATAGAGCATTCCCTGGCTTGTGTCAGAGCTGGGTACCATCTGGACTTGCTACTGTTTTCCTTGTGCCAGATGCTTCTTATGGATGGGGAATTGGTGCTCATCCCTTTGGCTGCCACCTCCCCCCCTTCAGTGTAAGTTTTATATTCATTTAACCCAGGTTAAAAAGTAGAAGTATTTTTCTTGAAAGCAATTCTGTCATCATTAGTCTTCCATACACACCCTGCAAACCCACCCGATGGGATTGGAGACAGAGTAAATGACTACTTCGGGCTAGTTTTAATCAAGTTATGCAGAAAGCAGTTTTCCAAATTTAGTATCCTTGTTTTTAAGGATGTGTAACTGATGTACGAAAAGTTTCATACCAAATCCACACTTCTTTGGCTTCATCAGAAGGAGGTAGAATTAAAGTTTAGTTACAAGAAAAGGAGGCTGGAAATTAAATCACAATGTCAGTGGAAACCTCTTTATACCAAATTATGTAGTTGAATATTTGTATCCATGGGCTGTGAAGACACTTCTACTGAGAAAAGTTGACAGTGACCAATAAGAAAAACAACAGGACAGTCTGATATGATCATTTACAACTGGTGAGCGGTTAGATGGGAGGAAGACCCCGAACTCAAAGTCTCCTACCTTTTGCTTTACTTCCCAGAAGTCAGAGGCCGCCCCTGGCATGCCTTGATCTAACTCTGGGAGTTGCTCTACCACAGACGAAGAAAGAGGAGTTCTGTGATTCTTCCTCGGAGATCTGTCGGGTAATCTGTGTGGGGAGCTAGAATCCCTCTGTACAAGGACTTAGAATCCAAGAAGGAGCAAATGCACACATATCTGGACCTATGAGAGGTCAAAAGAGAGGATGACCTTTACCAGGGATGCTCAGAGAAAGTTCTTCCAGGGGCAGTACCAAAAACCAGGGGTCAGGGAACAATCCTTTGGTAACTCTTGTCTGTAATTAGACACCAGTAGGGTAAGGCATATAGCTTGGAATCTTCAAATTGTAAAAAAGTTCAGAGGACCTGGAAGGTGCTTAGGAAGTATCATAAAAAGGATAGAATGACAATAAGGAACAGTTGGAAGAACTCATGACAGGGAACAAGAGCTGGAAAGGATGAGAGTTAGCTTCAAATTTAGAATTTTGCTTGGAAGGAGCATTGGGAGAGGCCCGTAATAGCTGGAGTTTTGTTGAAGATTATACCTGTGAATTTGTGCAAGTCTTGTCATCTTTTTAACGCTTTGTTCCATTATCTAGAAAACAAGGGAGTTGCATTAAATTATATATGAAACCTCTCGCAGCTGTAAAATCATAATTCTAGATCATTGAAGAGTGCGTTTATAAGACAGGTGCTGAGAAATCATCCATTGTATTCAAAGAAAACAAGTAGGAAAGGCAATAGATTTAAATGAAAGGAAAAGAAAGGATGCAATTAAAAATATTCTCATTTCCTTAAATTATACTTTAGGTGCCCTATTTATATATTATAAAATTACATCAAACAACTATTTTCTAGGGACAGTTTTGGCATAATAGCTACCATTTTTTTGGGTGTTTCCAACGGGTCAAGTGTTATGTTTAACACTTTACATATTTTGTTTCATTTAATACTCAAGACTTATGAGGTAGGTGCTATTATTGTCCCCACTTTGCAATGAGGAAAGTGAAACTTGAAGAGCTGAAATAACTTTCCTCACGTCCCATATATACCAAGAAACAGAGCCAGGATCGGACGTCAGTCTGTCCTACTGCAAAACACTCGCTCTTAACCTTGACAGCACCCTGTCCTGGACCAAGAATGGGCCAGATCTGTTTGTGAGATCCCTTCTTTAATTCTGTGATCATGGAACAGCTGATAAAATTTTAAGCACAACTTTCCCCCCAATGTTACCTATCAAAGAACAAATATCTAGTGTTTGCAGAAATAAAAGTTCTATTACATTTCTTCATGTCAGAGTATACAGAGGGTTTATGTGCTTCTCTGGGAAGAAAAGGAAATACAGCTGTTTTGCAGGTAATAACAGTTTATTTTATGTCCTATTTTCTTTAACAGTGATTGCTCTTACTTGGAAACTCTCCTGGCATTTTGTAGGCAATAAAAATGTAAAAAGTGCTCTTTGCAGAGAGTTTCACAAGCCTGGCCCCCAGTTCATAATCTGTGGCACAAGACATCTGCAACCTGATTCCAGAGCTGTTTATCAATATGTCCAACAGCAACATAGAAACCAGGGCTACACTTCTGACGAGCCCTGGGTCAAGTCTCCCATCATTGAAACCCCCAACATCATTGTGAGAAAAAAAGAACCATGCCCATTTGAGAAAATGCTGAGGAAACTGTTTCCTGCAAGAAAGACACAGAAACGAAAACTTGACTATTGCAAAGTAAAAATTGCGATTTGATGTTAATAACACTTAATTGCTCTCTGATTAAATACCTTTTTTTTTTTTTTTTGCGGTACGCAGGCCTCTCACTGCTGTGGCCTCTCCCGTCGCGGAGCACAGGCTCCGGACGCGCAGGCTCAGCGGCCATGGCTCACGGGCCCAGCCGCTCCGCAGCATGTGGGATCTTCCCGGACCGGGGCACGAACCTGTGTCCCCTGCATCGGCAGGCGGACTCTCAACCACTGCGCCACCAGGGAAGCCCTGATTAAATATCTTTGTCTGGGCTCAGGACTAGTCCGGAGCAGAACTGTAAAAGAAACTCTTTGATGCCTTGGAACAGTCCTTTCGAGCATCTTCACGGCTTGTAGTCTGCTGCTCCACTGATCTCCACAATGTCCTCTCCCGAGTGGCCCCCAGGGGACAAATTTTGTTCTCTGAACCTTCTTTGCTCTCCATTTGGGTCTCATTGGGGTTCCTTAATACGAGTAAGTTAAATCTGGATGAATGGGCATGGGCACCACTGAATTATTTGCCTTTTTAATTATTAATTCTTGAAAAATAAAGTATCTATTTAAAACATGACTACTCTAACCTATGCATCATGCTAGGTGCTTTGTGTCGACGAGTTATAAGTCCTCCAGGAGCCCTGTGAGATGGATATTTATGGGAGAGAAATGGGGGCCCGGCAAAGAGAAGGGATTTGCTCAAGGCCCCATGGAGATTCAGCCAGAGACGATGGTAGAAAACCTGTGCTCTCCTCACTATTCTACATTTCCTCCCTGTGACCTTTTAGTCAAGGCCGTTGGAGATAATGCTAAAATGCTTGGCTTCTCCATCTTGGGTTGACCCATGTGCTGAGTGAGACAGGAAGAGGGGTGCTTAGCAGGTCTACCTCTCTTCAACCGAATGAACTCTGGAATGTTCTGTCCTCCTTGTTCCTTCTTTCACTGTCTACAAGCATCTAATAGAATTCTACTATTTCTACCACTGCTTCTTATACTACAACTACTGCTGCCTATACCCTATCATACTGTCTTACAATTGTATAACGCTCTGTTATATTGTTTCAGTTCTGTTGTTACCGGTGGAATGGGGATTTCCTCCGTTCTTTTCCTATGGAGGGAAGGAATTCAGATGAGAGACATAGAGCAGTTTTAAGTAGCAAGAGTTTTATTAAGCAAAGCAAAAGTACGCTCTCAAGAAAGGATGAGATGGTGGTGTGATGAATTGGGAGACTGGGATTGACATATATACACTAATATGTATAAAATGGATAACTAATAAGAACCTGCTGTATAAAAAAATAAATAAAATTCTAAAACTAAAAAAACAACAAAGAATGAGAGCAGGCTGTCTGGAAACCAGAAGCAGCCTTGCAATGGGGTTAGGGTTGGTTTTTCAGAGTGGTGGAAAGTCCCTCCCTGTGTCCTGTGTCATTTGACTGACAAGTTGATTGACAGCTTTAGGTTATATAACTTTTCTCCTTGTGCACAGATGCCCATAAGCACCCAAGAGAAACACATGGGGGTTAGGGGAGGCAGAAACGGTAGTGCTAATGTATTACAAATATGGCGTAAGGAAGCCTGGGTTACTCTGAGTCACCATTTAGGTCTTAGTGCACTATGCCTCTCCTGGCAAGTTTTATCATGGTTGGTCCTGATAAGGCTGGAAACTTAGCAGTCCTTGACCGCAAAGAGAGGATCTCTGGGTGTGTTCTGATCAGCAGTGTTCAGGTTGGGGGAGGGAAAGATGACCTGGTCCAGGATGGGGCGGGACCTGCCCACGTCTGACTAACTACCTAATACTATGAAGAATAAAATCTTAGTCCCAACAGTATTCCTTTCTTTTAGCTGCTCCTTGAAAGTTTGGAGAAGTAGTAACAGTACTTCTTGAACATCTCGAATTTGTAGGGCTTGACTGAGAGGCACAGTGGAAATTTAGGTTGATTTTGTAGTTGTTATATTTTTATCTCATGTCTAGGGACTTTGAGAAAACTTTCTATGAGTGCGAAAAGTTGATGTTTACTTGTCTTCATGGCCATGGCTGTTCAGATGAAGGGAATTAAAAAAATCTCCTGACCTACCGCAATTTATTGATATTCAGGTCGGCATGTCCACGGGAAACAGTTGAACAAAGTATTTGCCACTTATAATGACACTGTGGATTAATCGATGACTTAAAGGATGGTGGTGGCTCGTGGTTCTGAGAATAGGACCTCCTGAGTGACCCCCGAAGCACACATATTTCAGCATTTTAAAGGTCAATTGGCAGAGCAGATCCCCAAGTGCAGCACCCTGGAACTCAGTCAGTCCACCAGCACCAGCAGTGGGTAGATGATGTGGGAACTGTTCACTGACCAGAATAGGTGCGACAGAAAATGCCCCCAGGGGCAGAGCGCAGGGGTCCCAGACCACCTCCAAGTGGGGAGCTGCCCTCGGGCACCGGTAAGCAAGATGAGGTCCAGCTTTAGAATCACAAGCTCTCCCGAGACCAATCCAATAGCCCTTAAGCATCAGAGGCTCTAACAGATTGCTGGAAACAGGCTGCCCTTTCTGTGTACTTTCTCACAAATGGGAAAAAAAATGAGACTGCAATAGAATCTAAATATATGGACAGCAATGTTCGGTGGCAAAGCTGGAAATCTGGCATCTCACGTAAGAATTTCAGAATGGGCTTCATTCCCATACAATATATGGAATTTTTTTACTCTTAGAATATAGGAAATGTTAACAGTTTTTACATCTAGTGAAGGAGACATTTTCCCTTGCTCAGAGACTTTGTTCTAAAGAACTTTGTGCATTTCCTCACCTAGAAGGCTCTCTTGTAAGATGAACCCTTAAGAAGTTGAATAACCAAGCTGTAAGAAAGGGTCTCTGTAGTATCAGCAGTGTTACTAGAAGTTCAGTGGGTTTTTTGCTTCTGTTTTTATGTTTTAGCTTTTGAAGTTCTTGAGATTATTCTTCAAATATAACTTCTATTACATTATCTTAATATTCTTAGTAAATAGAACATTATCTCATGCTGGCAAAATGACTTTTTCTGACAACTTCAGCTTCCAAGTTACCAGGTCTTACCAGTGTTGCTTGGATAATAATCAACAGGTTTATAATAATAAGTTAAATGTGACTGTGAAAAGGCCTTAAGAAAAAGCCTTTCTAATATGACTGCACGTATTAAATAGCTGTATAACTTTTGTGATTAACATCATTTAATATTTAAAACCATTTCACACAATCCCTGGGACATAGGTGAGCTTAACTATTGTATAAGTAAACTGCTGTGCATAAAATTGATAGCGCTGCCATATTTAAAGAAAATCAGATACTACTTATTAGTTTTAGTGAGTAGGTTGATTGCCCTGCTAGCCTCAACACAACATCGGGGGCCCAGATATTGAAGATTTAAGATTGAATAAACTACTGTAAAGTGTACTTTATTTTGATCAGTATGTGTGTGTGCCAGGTACTACAGGTGGAGCTAAAAACCACAGACAAAAAAGCACAGTGTTATTTTCAAAAGGTCTGATGGGCACTCAGGGGCAACTATAGGATTTATATATCGCATAGAGTCATATTGCATAGAGACTACATGTAATTTTTTTTCTTAAAATTTTTATCTTATATTGGTGTATAGTTGATTTACAATGTTGTGTTAGTCTCAGGTGTACAGCAAAGTGATTCGGTTATACATATATCCATTCTTTTGCAGATTCTTTTCCCATGTAGGTTATTACAGAATACTGAGTATAGTTCCCTGTGCTCTACAGTAGGTCCTTGTTGATTGTCTATTTTATATATAGTAGTGTGTATATGTTAATCCCAATATCTTAATTTATCCCTCCCTACCACCTTTCCCCTTTGGTAACCATATGTTTGCTTTCTAAGTCTGTGAGTCTGTTTCTGTTTTGTAAATAAGTTCATTTGTATCCTTTTTTAGATTCCACATATAAGTGATATCATATGATGTTTGTCTTTCTCTGTTTGACTTACTTAGTATGATAATCTCCAGGTCCATTCAAGTTGCTGCAAATGGCATTCTTTCATTCTTTTTTATGGTTGAGTAATATTCCATTGTATATATGTACCACACCTTCTTTATCCACTCATCTGTCAGTGGACATTTAGGTTGCTTCGATGTCTCAGCCATTGTAAATAGAGCTGCAGTGAATATTGGGGTGCATGTATCTTTTTGAATTATGGTTTTCTCCAGATATACGCCCGGGAGTGGGATTGCTGGATCATATAGATCGCATATGATATTTATCTACAGATCACCCAGAAACATCAGAGAATGGCATAGGAATAGGCAAGTGCAATCTGGAAAGTACTATGATGTGTACGCAGGATATTAACTTACTGTGATTTTGATGATATGCCCTCTAAGCCCTACTGAAGTTGAGAAGGGAAGAACAATTTGTCTAAGCCATGCATCTTAGAAGCAGAAGAATCAAGTGTTGAACAGAACGTGTGTGACTCCGAAGCTATCATTCCCAAATTCCACCTCATCCTCCCTCTCCTCTGTCTTCACTGCACCATAGGGCATCAAATACCACACATTTTTAATTTGTTTGTTTTGTTTTTGCCTTGATAATGCATTTCAAATATTCTCTCTTGGTTGGCCATGCTCGCTTTTGCTGAGTGTGTAGGGGCAAATGAAGACAAGGCTTAGCCCAGAAGGTTAACGTCTTACTGCTCAAAACTGATTGGTTACTAAAACATGGATAATTCACAAAGTAAATCTATAATTATTATCTATTCAAAATATAAAATGTAGAAACTGGAAAGGACCTTCGAGGCCTCCTCCTTCACTTTATAAATGAAGAAATTGTACCCCTCAGTGGCACAGCCAGTTAAAATCCATTAGCCAATCACTCATCAAGTGGGGCACAGAGGATTTTATTTGAGCATTATTCAAACAATGATTTGCAAGAAAAGACCTATGATTTGTCACTTGGATTCTTGGCACTATTTTTTAAACCATGTTTGCTAAGATAAATATATGTCTTCAGAACTAATGGATTACAGGTGTGTTCTTGCCTGAGATTATGAGTTTCCTAAGGGTTGGATAGAATCAACTCATAATGGAAGAGACTAGGGGAAACTAATCTTTGCAGATTAATTTGGTTCTCCCACCCCAGTTTATGAGGTGGCAATCTTGCCATGCTTATTGATTATCAGACAAGACTACTAATCCCCTTAAGGTCATTAACTGTACTTAATTAAAGAGCAGTTAGCAAGCTTCTCTTTACTAAAGTAATGTGGCTTTTAAAAGTGATTTGTACTTTACCAATATGGTAGCCATTAATCTGAAGGTCAATTTGTCATTTACATTTTCCCAAACAAATATATTTGGTAGGTCAAGTGAGCACTGGTACTTCTCACATGCCCTCTTGATGCAGCGTATCTGTAATTATCAGTAAAGAAAGAAAGCTTCCAACTGCCCTGCCTGTGTAAGAAAACAGCCATTCCTATCTTTTTGAGCTTTGCACCCAATTATTGTTCGCTTAACAATCTGATGCTTTCCCTCGTTTGCCAACAGTGGTATAGGGGATAGTGCTGATTTGAAAAATAATTTCTTTGTAACTGGCTGTGTTCCAAAAAGAACTTGAACAAGAATGAAGGAAACAGATGAATTCACATTATGGAGTAGTTCAGAGACAGAGTAAGGAAATCAAAACGGTATTCACAAAATTCACAATTAGAAATTATAGGTTGCTGCATTTATTGTATATAATTTCATGGTATAGGTGTAGGAATATACAGATGATAGGATTTATTGAGTGGCCTCTATAGTGTTCTCTATTTCGTCCTATGCTCTTCATTTCAGGATTTTACCTGCAAGATAGTAAATGCTCAATAACATTGTACCTGCTAGCAAACACCTGTGTGTATTGTTAGGTGTTAAGGTGTTCTTAAGGGAAAGGAAAAGTAATCATATAAAACAGTGCAAGTTCTAAGAAATGCCACCCACTGCTGCTGGATGTGGTCTACAGTGCAACTGGGGTTCTTGCAGGAAAGGCTGGAGAAGTTCCCAGCACTCAGGGAAGGGAAGGCAAACCTGGGAGTTCGCACCTGGTTTCCTTTTTAGGCTGTCTCACTGCCTTTCTCTTTCTTCTAGGATTCATTCCCATTTTCCAGTTGGAAAACGGATTCCTAAAGATGGCTCTCTCATTTGGGGACACGTAGGCAAACATTAAGCTCCCTGAAGAAACAAAACAAAACGAAGCAAACCAACAAGGTTTTATTTACAGAGGTTATTTTTGGTCTGTTTCTCAAAATTACAGTTCAAAAGTTTAGACCATGATAAATGGGGAGAGAAAAGACTGCTGTGTTTCTGTGAGGTAAGCATCAGGGGAAAATATATCTAAGTGTCATGTCGCTGAATGACAGGTAGGGAGCTCCTTGACCCTTTCTGATTTCAGCTCCCTTTACAACCATCTTTTTCCCAGTGAGATCCAGAGCTGGACCAAATGCGCAAAACCTCATAACCCAGTGTCTGGTACCGCGGGCACAGTCTCCAACCAACTACCATCAGCCAGATTTCCCTTCTGGCTGTGGAATATGAGCGCTATGGCACTGAGAATGTCTAGTGATTCTAATTTTGCTCTGGGGATGGAAACAAATGTTTTGGGGTAATTACTTGGTTCTTTGGGACTGTCTCTGACATAATCCTCTTTTGTATTTCCAGCCACAATTAATCTAACGTACAGATTTCAGATGCACTATTGTAGTACCAGGAGAGCAATGTGATGAACCATGGTACAAATGAGGAGGTTCCCAGAGGACCATCAGTAGGAGGTTAAGCCTTGGGGTTGGGGCCAGTTCGTAAAGGTGAGCAACAAGGGCTATAGTGTGAGGAACATAACAGTAATGCTTACTGAGCTTATTGGTCCCCTCTTATCATACAACCACTCGTGAGGTATCATTATTATCTCCGGTTTTCAAGTTAGGGAATTGAAGCCTAGGAGACCCTACACTTAGTAAGATGACTCTGGGGTGAAGTCAAGTCCTTCTTCATTATACTAACATATTAAGAAGAGAGAAGGGAAGATGAATGAGCACTTAGAAGGGGAGCCAGAGAATCATCCCAAGCCAAGCCCACCGAGACTCAAATACTGAAGGACATGATCATTTATTAGTGATCATGACTCTTAATGTCAAGGTGAGTGGTGAGGAAAATGGTGGCAGATTTCAGTACAGTGTGTTACATACATTTGCTTAAGCTCTGTCCAGTCTAGTGGAAGGGTTGACTTTCAACATAAAACCAAATTCCAGAGGAAAGCATTTGACCATGTTTGTTGTATTAGGATGGTATCATTATGCATTAAAGCATACGGTATTAGTCAATATTCTTATTAGTCTGAGGATTAATGCATCTGGAGTAGCAGAAACCAAGCCTTAACTAAATTAACCAAATTTTTAACTTTCAATCTGTGACTTGTTTTCCTAGCTGTTCTTCTGTTGCTTTTCTTCAACGTTCTTTATACATGTTCATGTTTGCCAATGTCACACTCGTATCCAGGACATCCCTTTAATATTCCTTCAGTGACTATTAAATTTGATTTAAAAATACTTTCATTTGTGTATTTTCAAGCTGCTTACCAGTTAGCAGTATTTTTAATGTCCTATTTATCTAATACAGTGGCTTGTGCTGTTTTCATAATCAGATAAGGGTCATTAAACCATTTTTGAGATTAAATAGCACAAAACCAATTTTTTTTCTGTTTATGTGCCCCATTAATATTGGAGCTTATGCTTACCATGGCTTAATGTTTCAATTTTTAAATATCATTTATGTTAATGTGGAAAGGCTCTATTATCTAATTGTGAGGATTATTTCCATTACCTTCCAGAGCAATCTCTGCAAATATTGGCCTCCATATTGCTTTGAACAGACTGATTTTTAACCTCGGACATTTCTCAGGACATCATTCAAAATACTGCTATATATCCTTACTTATTTAGTTTTTTAAAAAGACTTAATTTTTTTAGAGCAGTTTTAGGTTTTCAACAAAATTGAAAGGGAGATACAGAGATTTCCCATATACCCCCGTCCCTACACACTCCTAGCCGTCGCTCACCAGAATGCTACATTTTCTTTGCCAAGGATAAGCCTACATTGATACATCATAGTCAACCAAAGTCCATAAGTTTGCATTATGGTTCATTCTTTTTTTAAATTTAATTTTTATTTTATATTGGAGTATAGTTGATTTACAATGCGTTAGTTTCAGGTGTACAGCAAAGTGATTCAGTTATACATATACACATATCCATTCTCTTTCAGATTCTTTTCCCATATAGGTTATTACAAATGAACTGATTTACAAAACAGAATCAGACTCACAGACTTCAAAAATAAACTTATGGTTACCAAAGGGGAAAGGTGGGGGGCAGGGATAAATTAGGAGTTTGGGATTAACATATACACACTATTATATATAGAATAAACAACAAGCACCTACTGTATAGCACAGGAAACTCTATTCAATATTCTGTAATAACCTATATGGTTCACTCTTGGTGTTGTACGTGTTATGGATATAAACAATGTATAATTACATATATCCATGGTTATAATAGTGTACAGAATATTTTCACTGCCCTAAAAATTCTGTGCTTTGGTTATTCACGTTTCCCCCACCAACCCTGGCAACCACTGATCTTTTTATTGTCTCCATAATTTTTCCTTTTCCAGGGTATCATATAGCTGGAATCATACAGCATGTAGCACTTTCAGATTGGCTTCTTTCACTTAGTAATATGTATTTAATGTTGCTCCATGTCTTTTCGTGGCTTGATAGCTTACTTCTTTTCAGCACTGAGTAATATTTCATTTCTGGATGTACCACTGTTCATATATCCCTTCATCTACTGAAGGACATCTTAGGATGTTTCCAAGTTTGGCAATTATAAATAAAGCGGCAATAAACATCTGTGTGAAGGTTCTTGTGTGGACATGAATTTTCAACTCCTTTGCGTAAATACCAAGGAGTGGGACTGTTGAGTCATATGGTAAGAAAATGTTTAGTTTTTTAAGAAACCACCTAACTGTTTTCCAAAGTGGCTGTACCATTTTGCATCCCCACCAGCCACGCATGAGAGTTCCTGTTGCTCCACATCCTCCCAAGCGTTTGATGCTGTCAGTGTTCTGGATTTTGGCCACTCTAATAGGCGTGTAGCGGTATCTCATTGTTTCAGTTTGCATTTCCCTGACGACGTATGATGTGGAGCATCTTTCATATGGTTATTTGCCATCTGTATCTCTTCTTTGGTGAGGTGCCTGTTAAGGTCCTAGTAATAGCTGAAACATAAGGTCATTGTAAATTTTATCCAATATCACTTACAACGATTGGAGAGAAGGGCTTTCCACGCCAAGATTTTACTTTATGCAGCCTTCAATCCACAGAAGTGAGGTTGCTTTGTGCATAACATACCTTCCGCACAGGGGTGGACTCCTTAAGTGGCTCTGCTGCCTTGGATGAGCTCCGTCTGCCAAACTGGGCTTTCCTATCAGTGACCCAGGGCACCCATCACTTCCTCCAATGCACTCTGCCCTTCCCCACTCTGATGCCGACATCAGTGATCAGACTCTATATGTTGTCTCTGGATAAAGTAGTATTCGTTCCTCTTACCTTTATTTTTGTTTTCCTAAAAGGAGAATGATTCATGTCAAGTGTAGCTGAGAACGCAAATGTCTTGGCAACAGCTTTGTATTTGGATTCAGGAGCCTGGAGTTCAAATCCTTGTTCGTTAGAGTGGTTGCTTAATCCCTTCAAACTTCAGTGTTCTTGCTTAAAAATGGATATCAGTGTCACCTCCTTCTCAGGGCTCTTATGAAGATTAAAATAGATCAATGTACCTCGATCTGGTTTATAAACTGTAAAAATGCCAATTTAAGCTTAGATGTCACCACACTTACTACCGTCAATAACCCGTGTAAATGTCAACACCTTAATAGAGTGTAATATGTGCCAGACTCTGTTCCAAGTTCTTTGTTACATTAAACTCCTTTTGGTCTTCCTAACAGCCACGAGCGGTGCGGACAGTGAAATCTCCATTTTACAGATGGGTGAACCAAGAAGGTAAGCAACTTGCTGCAGAGACACACAGCTAATAAATGAACGAGCTGGGATTTGACTCTGGACTCTATGTTCATAACATATTATTATGTTACTGTATGACACTGCTTCTTTAATGACCGTAATGCTAATGGAGAGAATGCTACTAACTACTACATCAAAGCACTATAATGTACAAGCCTTCTTTATGGATCAGTAAGTTGGACTTTTTTCTGACCTTCATGCACTCCTTAATCATTGACCCAGCTCCTGAATAAATATTTTTCGTAAAGTAAGGGAATGACTCAGCGTGCAGAAATTTAACATACATGTCCTAATACGGTGGGTCAACATCTCATTTCCCCTCTGGATGACAGTGTTGTCAGGAACAGCTAAATTTAAATAGTAATACAATCTTTTCATTTGATATAAAATATTAATCATGAGTTTCAACTATATTTTCAAGGAAATTATTGGTCACGTCTTTGTCTACAATGTATTCTGCCACCTTCTTTATTTTAGTTGTTCTCAGTTTAGATAAAATGCATTAAACTTGTATTTATTTCTTCTCAGGTATTCATGACGCTTTAAAGATTGTTTAGTTACACTTATGCTTGTCATCCCCAGCATGTAGCTCGCCAAATGGAGTTACAATATATGCTAAGAGATGTGAATGCTTCCTGGCCGTGCTGTGAAACTTTGTCCATAATGCCGCAAATCTCTTTGTTGAGTCCCCATTCTCCCTGATGGAGGAATGTGTTGTAGTCCATTCTGTTTTTCTCAGTCATTCTAGATTTTAACTCAGTTAATTAAAAATTGTCCTTTCTTCATTTTACCCCCTCGAGCAGCATCCAATTCCTGGGGGTCACATAGCATCATGGCGTCATGGAGAAGGGTCCGGCCATGATGCCATCAGGTAAGACGGGCACAGTTCTGCATGGCCTCTGGTCTTCAGTTATGTACTTGGCGGCTTCCTTGTCCTGAACCCAAGGTTCCTTTCTTTCCATGGAACAAATCTCAACACCTACACAATTTTTTGTGGGCATGGGGAACTTGGGGAGATTATCTTGTGTGCTCCAAGCTTCTGGAGATTTGCAGGAGTGGAGGGGGAGGCTTGGAGGGATATTGTCTCGTGTCTCCTCTACCCGTCCCTCTTTAACACCCTGACTTATGCTTCTGCTGCTCCAGGACCTCATTCACTTTATTGGGCCCCACCTAATGAGTTCAGGCCCTTCCTACTTTTGTGGAATCAAACTTGTGTGTGGATTCTTTGTCTCCCTTCAAATCTGCTCCCTCTGTCCTCCTACAAGGATCATGTTTTTTCCCAGCTTGAGGTGAGAGTGGGGCTTTGGAGGTGGGAGAAATGCAGTACAAAATTTGTTCTGTATGATGGCATATCCTTACAAATCTTTCCTTATAGAAAAGGGATTTATACCTGGGCTAAACACTGAATGAAAAGAGGATGATGGTTTTGTCCAAGGATCCAGTGTCCATGTTGCCCTGGCTTTGAGTGCTCCTGGAATGAGAGGGGGTCTAGCTGAGACAGAGTGTAGGACTAGGCGGGAGATGTGGTAACATCATCTCACCACAGGTACTTAACCGGACTTCCCAAATCTAAGTCAGTGCCATCGGCAGTGGGGCATTCATCCACTTTCTCCTCTTCTTTCCCTTTCCTTTCAAAGATGAGTGTGAGAAGTGTGGAGCACCTTGCGTTGCTGAAGGAGGAATGGCTGAGGTTCTGCTTCTCTGCCCCATAGAAGTCCTTCTCCAGCTGTGTCCTTTGACTGCGAGTTGCAGGACCCTTGATCCCAATGGCTCACTCACATTCGCTCTCCTCTCTGGAAGCTCTGGACTCTATTCTGCCCTTCCATTTACATTTTTGTTCAATTATTTACATGCATTTTATTAGCAATTTCATGTTTAATTCCAAAATATACTTAACTACTAACATTTTAACAAATAAGAACACATAAGTGAGGGCTGAAAGATCTAAACAATGTACTGATTGTTTCTTTTCATATTATTTTTCAAATATTTATTGATGTGCCTGTGTAATTCTTTGTGCCACCCTTGTTCTAGACATTGGAGATACAGCAATGAACAAAGCAGACAAATTTTTGGAGTTTGTAGCCTCTCTTGGAAGATGATTATTAGGTACTAACAGTAAAAGGTGGTGTATGCTGGAAGGTGAAATAAAGGGGGTTGACTCTGTTACGGCCGTAGTTTTTCAAAATTTTCATGTGTTATAAGAATAGAAGAAAAGAGAGTCATCTTACGTAGCTGGGGTCAAACTGAAGTTCAATCATTCCGTGACCATTCCCTATCACTCAGAAGTAGGTATGGAGGTGAAAATGTTAAGATAGATTCACTGTTACTTATAAAATATTACCACTGAGTAAGTACCAATTTGATGCTTCAATGGATGCTAAAGAGATAAACACTGAGTAAAGAAAGATGTATGATGAAAATACAGTTTCTTTAATTATATAAGAAATATAAAATGTATATAAATAAATACATTTTATTATTTTATTTCAACATTAAACATGCAGATATGTACCATGATACTGATGAATCTGACAAAAAGATTCTGGAATGACACTCAGACTAGTCATACAGAAAAATAGTCCTGACTACATCGGAATTTGTTGCTAAAAATAAACCAGCATGGAAATATGACTCAAAATCAACTAAAAGGTTTTTGGTAGGGAAACTGCACCAATACGGCAAACAGAAACATTTAAGAATCAAATAGTTGTATGGTACGTTATGGTGGAATTTGTATTAATATTATTAAAACAATTAGGAGAAATTTGGTTGGCTTTGTACCAGGCAACTGGAAACGAGATCTATACCTTGGGAGTCCTGGTCCCAGACTGTATTTGCTTTTATAACACTTATTTCTTCTCACCTCCAGTACTCTTTTTTTTTTTTTTAAACAAAGATCTCCTTTCACCAGAATTGTGCCTATAATGTGCAGCCCTATCTCCATGAACAGTGCCTGCCCCACGTCTAGCCAGATGAATAAGCAATTTGCATGTTGCTGATTAAAAGGGAAGTCTGTAAATGTATATGAATGTCTGGTCACATTGAAAAAGGAAATCTCAAAAGCTGACAAAATACCTTCCCCCTTTTTATACAATCCAACAGCTTGAGTTCCTGTACGTCCGCTAAGCCTTATGCCACATCTTTTTAACAGAGAATGAACCAGTGCGTGAAAAGCAGCCAGAAAGACTTTCGCTTCACGGATCTGCATGAAACGAATGCCCCATGAGAGCCTCTTCCTGCTGCTCCATTCCTCTGTTTCAGAATCCCTGGTTGCTGGTATTTGAATGATGTAGCAATAGGTGCTCATGGGATTTCCACCCAGCAGTGAGAAGAAGCCCAGTTTTAGATCAGAATAGACCAGCTCCTGGTGAGGAACACAGAATGTTATCAGTCAGCTTTTACTTTGGTGCCTTAGAAAGGGATTGAGGGTGGAGGGGTAGGGAGCAAAGGAGAAATTGGGTAGGAGAAGACTATGTACCTTGTCAATTTCCTGAGTTACACTGGGGGACCATAGAGATATTTATTCTAAACTATGTGAAGAGAAGCCATTGGTAAAAATGAATGTTCTTTCAAGAAGTGGAAGGTTGAGAATTAGACAGCTACTGCTGATGTGGTCAAAAGGGGTCGTTTAGCACACTTACATCTTAAAGAGTGATTAGAGAGGTGTTCCTAAAATCCTTAACTTCTGGGAGTAAATTATGTGGAAGCTCATTGTTTTCCCAGAGCATCTCAAAGTTGCACATATGAGTAAAACCCTCTGTCTTCCAGTTCTGAAGACAATTAATACATTCACCTATATCAGGTTTTTCATCTAGGCATGTATTCACCTCCTAACTGAGTCATAAAAATAATAGTTGGAATGGTCAAAAGGCAACATTCCTTCCTCCCTTATCCAAAACAGATAGGTCTGTATTTGAGATTAACTTGTTTTTCTTCCACCATTAGAATTAGACAATTCATTTGACTAAACTACTTCACTTTTTATATTTATTTTACATTTATTACTGGAAAAAATTTTTTTGGCCCAACATACATATGTTTGGTTGGCACTGTGTAAGATGCTGGGAATAAAAAAAAAGAGAAAGAAATAGAAAACTACAGTCAATCATCTAGCCCATAGCTGTTTGTTATGTTGTAGATGTTGATGAACGGTTTACTAATTGAAGAATGTCTATCATAGGAATAAAATCCTATTCGTAGCTCTAAGGGAGTGGTCCACACTGTCTGGGACAGACCAGGAACGTTTCTCAGGAGAGGTGACTCTTGAATTGGGTCTTTAAATATTATTAGAAAGTCACAATTTAGAGGATAAAAAGTTCATTTTGAAATAGAGAGCCTATTTTGTGAGAGACATGAAGGACAAAATGCAGAGCATATTTAGGAGACAGAAATTTGGTGTGAACACAATATGTAGGGTGTAAGTAGGGTAGGGAGAGAGAGCAGGGATGAGGCTGGAAGATGGAGGCCAGGGTTCGGAGAAGGCACAGACTTGTATTTCACTCCCTATGGCACGTTCAATACGAACAGTGCCTGGTTTTTAATAGGGGTCGAATGAATATTTCTTGAGTAAATGAATGGTGAGATGAACGGAATGAATATTATTTTTTAATATTTTAAAAATACCTTTAAACTTTTTATTGAAGTGTAGTTGATTTACAACGTTGTGTTAATTACTACTGTACAACAAATTGACTCAGTTATACACGTATAGATATATATTTACATTCATTTTTATATATTCTTTTCCACTATGGTTTATCATAGGATATTGGATACAGTTCTCTGTGCTGTACAGTAGGACCTTGTTGTTTATCCATTCTGTATATAAAGGCCTCAACTTCCCACTCCATCCCTCCCCCAACCCCCTCCCCCTTGGCAACCATCAGTCTGTCCTCTATGTCCATGATTCTGCTTCTGTTTCATAGATAGGTTCATTTGTGTCATATTTTAGATTCCATATATAACTGATATCATATAGTATTTGTCTTTCTCTTTCTGATTCACTTGACTTACTGTGATAATCTCTAGTTGCATCCATGTCATTGCAAATGGCATTATTTTGTTCTTTTTTATGGCTGAGTAGTATTCCATTGCATATATGTACCACACCTTCTTTATCCATTCATCTGTTGATGGACATTTAGGTTGTTTCTATGTTCTGGCTATTGCAAATAGTGCTGCTATGAACATAGGGGTGCAGTATCTTTTTGAATTATTGTTTTGTCCAGATATAGGCCCAGAAGTAGAATTGCTGGATCATATGGTAATTCTATTTTCAGTTTTCTGAGGAACTTCCCTACTGATTTCCATAGTGGCTGCACCAACTTACATGGAATGAATATTATAATGAGACTGTTAGTTTCTCTTATAGACAAGGAGAGGTCGCTGAAAATTTTAAACAGGATGGTGACACCAGATGTATGGCTCAGATGGAAGAATTTGTGGGCTGGATAACTGAGGGATTAACTAGGGTCAGGGAGGTCACTGAAGTAGCAACACACTTGGCTGCTAAGAAGTTCTAAGGAGAATTTTGTCCAAGGTGAAAGAGTACTGAAGCAAGAGCTAGATATGAAGCAGAAGCAACAGATAATTGCTGACATTTGGCTGTTGGGAGTGGAGAGTTAAGGGTAACTGGCTGAGCAATTGATTCAGACCAGTGGCCCTTGAAGAAGTTGTGTAGCTTTCAGGGAGAGATGTTCCGTAAGTTGTAAAAGACATAGGTCTGAAAGTCACGTGAAAAAGTTGGGTTTTTGGGACATAGCAGTGGGTGTCATTAGACTATAAATGACATTTGAGAGGAAAAAGAACATGAGGATGGAATTTTGAGGATCATGAAGTGTACAGAAAGATCCAAAGAGGAGCTAAAAATATGGTAGAGGGAGACTCAAAAAAACAGCCAATTAAGAGAGGACCAGGAAGAAGTACAACTGGGTATTTCTTGTTCATTGGGGCACTGAGTAATGTCATGTATTGGAGTTACTGAATATAATTCTTTTCTCAGTCTGTTTGGACTTTTCACTGATCATAATACTCAAATACTGTCAGTAGCTGGTTTAATGTGACTGTGCCATTTAACTTTGCTTAATGAATATTTCGAATACGATGGTGCTTTGTGATACTTTTCACAAAGAGGCTACCTTTTTCTCTTATGTTAATATTATCTTTATCTTTTTTATTGATACCAGGTGAATACTTTGCCTCATACTCTACCTTTCAAAGTAATACTAATGACACAGGTTTTCTGTTAAGATCAGACAAAACTAGAGAAAACAGTGACAAACTTAAGTCAGAACATAAGATATTTTCCAGAAAGAAAAACGGAGACGGAGGAGAGGTAGGGGGGGCATTTACACAAATCCCAAGGGATCAGAAAATTTCAACTTTTCTTTTTTTGAAGGCTGTTTTCTCTCTTGGGAGTTATCTACGACTCAGAGAGACCAGGTGAGTCAAACCTCGTCCCTAATGGGCATTTGTCCAGATCTCCAAATTCGATACAGTTTACCACAAATTGTCAGTCTGCGCTGAGAATAGCAGGGTCCACCTTGCCGCCGTTCTCCAGGTCATTTTGACATGACAGAGCTTTGAGGGGAGATCGCCGCACTTACAGGCACAAAGTCATTAGTCAGCATTTCAGTCACCACCCGCCCACCGTGTCTTTCAGGACCTAGAAAGCAGCTTTTGCCCCTTCTAGAAAATCAGGGAAAGTGTGGCGCAAAAGGGAAATCAATTAATTTTACAAATAATAACGAATACTAATAAGGTAAATGAGATCGTGGGAACAAATTAAGAAATGCATTGGGCTTCTTTTTACCCTTAGCACACAAATTGGTTTTTATAAATTAGGACATTAATGTATATATAAATCTGGCTACTGCTCACACCATTCATTTATTATCCCTTCCCGAGACACATGACAGCTATTTAGCTTCTATTAAGAGCCTTAGTTGAATTTTGAGCTTGTTTATGAAATGAGAACGAAATGTCCGAGTTTCTCCAGCCTCACTACCCCCCTCTATTTTTATTCATTATTTACTTGCTGAGACTGGTTAAAAAGATGATGTTACTGTTTTCTCTAAAATCAGAGTATATGTTACCCTATTCATAAGTTTAGAGTTAACATGCTGAAATATGGACGGAAAGATCATTGAGTCCTCAGGGTACAGAGTAATAATCCTGGATTTGCTCACCATGGACCCTGTGAATGTCGGGTTTACTTGAACCTGAATCAACCTTAATGTGAAGACTACATGCTTTCATAGTTTTCAGGTAAAGTTCATGCGATTTTTCTTGTCTTGTTCTAAAATTTGAGCAGATTCCTTACGGGTCAAGACAAAGTAATACACACAACGGTGAGGAATATATTCCTGTACTTAACAGTCATTGAGTCTCTTCTGTGTTTTAGGAACTGTGACAGGGATGACGAATGCAATAGTAAGATATGTCCCTTGAGGAGTTTGGATTCCTAGTTCACGGTCCACTGTGGAGACAACACAAAACAACAAGATATCATGAGATAACCATAATTATTTAGACCAGATAGAATTTTTAAAATGTATTTATTTCTTCACTTGCATACTTATTTATTCCACAGGAGATTTGATATAATGCATACACACACACACACACATACTTTTGCAAAAGTAAACATAGATAACTGAGTTAGTTGAGGAGAAAGAAAATTATGAGCAGTAAAATAATAACAAATAAAACCAGAGCAAAGGGCTTCCCTGGTGGCGCAGTGGTTGAGAGTCCGCCTGCCAATGCAGGGGACGTGGGTTTGTGCCCCAGTCTGGGAGGGTCCCACATGCCACGGAGTGGCTGCGCCTGTGAGCCATGGCCACTGGGCCCGCACGTCCGGAGCCTGTGCTCTGCAGTGGGAGAGGCCACAGCAGTGAGAGGCCCGCGTACCTCAAAAAAAAAAAAAAAAAAAAAGAGCAAAACTTGCACCCAGAAATGTAGACCATGTGGGTCCATCCAGTTGTGATCACTAGAGATGGTCAGAAAATTTTTGTTCTGTAAGCTTCCCAGAGGCCAAAGTAAAGAGGAAAACAAAGTCATTTACAAGGTCAAATGCCCCAAAGATAATAACACCTTTTCAACCATGTCATCTGTAGTCACCATTTACTGGGCACTTATATTTCTAATTGATTCTCCCAACAACTGTGAAAACACGGAAGGACGGAAAGGTTAAATAACTTGCTCAAGGATCTACATCTAATAAACAGCACGGCTGAGATCAGAAGTCGAGGTTGTTGAACTTGCGAGTCTGACCCCCGTCCCCGCTATACTGTCCTGTCCCCTAACACCCATTGTCTTACAAGACCCGTGGGAGCAGTTGTTCCTAGATTCACTATGAGGTGATATGTAAGAAGCTTCTCCAAATGCCATGGAAACAGAGGAGGAAATATTTCTGCCTGTGTATTTTAGAGGAGACAGTGAATCCATAGGAACATTAGCCTATGTGTATTTTTAATAATTTGTATGATTTTAGGAAACAGTTTTTACAATCACCTGGATTCCTTCCCGGTGGTTCTCTTTTAGACATGCAACCACAGCACCCTATATTTTAACCTGTTTTTCCTCCGTAAGTCGTTGAACGATTCTAGAATATATAATGTTGGTTATGGAGATTGTCTCACAAAACTCATATTTTAAAAAGTATCTGTAATGCTCACAAAATATTTAGAAACCTGCCAAAATTTGGTTGCAACATGTCGTATTTCTTTAATCAATAGGCCAAGGATAAATGTGCCATTTCAGAGCTGTGTGTGAAGGCTGGGAATCAGTACAACGGTATTTTTTTTATAAGTTGCATAAATGCTTTGTGGTGTTACTGAAATATCTTAATTGTTTTTATGAATGTATTTAATGAGTTCCATTTAAAATGCGATGTGATTTAATTTACCTTATGGGACTAAATGACTCACTGCATCCAGACACTGTGAAAACCCAAAGGAATACTGTTTTTTGCCCGCGGTGCAGGGTGAACCAGAAAGCTCTAAATCCAACTGTTAGTCGCTCTGCCCTGCCTGTGTAAGCTGTGTGCTGTGCCCACAGGAGATCTGGGCTGGGGACTCTCTGTCCGGGAGCCTCTGGTCTGGAATGGAGGCTTAATTGAATGACAGCAGGGGCTTCAGCTAGAAGAGATGAGATGGCCAGTGAAGATGGCTACAAGGTCAACAAACAGCCTCAGAGGAAGTACTGTTTATGTCACTGAGTTGGTGGAAGATCAATTTCCAACAGTTAGTGAGTTGCTGAGAAGAGTTTTGCTTTATTGTGGAATGAGAGAGAGTGAAGCCAAGGGGAACCCCTACTATGCTAGAAGCCTCGTAATGGCTGTAGCTCAGAGCCAGAGCTTTCATTTTTCTTGGAAGGCTTTTTTCCCCCATAATTTTATATTTCATTTATATAACTTGGGATTTTAAAATTTTGATTTGATTTTTTAAAATTGGGGTATAGTTGCTTTACAATGTTGTTATTTTCTGCTGTACAGAGAAGTGAGTCAGCTATATGTATACATATATCCCCTCTTTTTTGGATTTCCTTCCCATTTAGGTCACCACAGAGCATTGAGTAGAGTTCCCTGTGCCACACAGTAGGTTCTCATTAGTTATTTGTTTTATACATAGTAGTGTATGTATGTCAATCCCAATCTCCCAATTCATCCCACCTCCCCCCCTTCTCCGCTTGGTGTCCATACACTTGTTCTTTACATCTGTGTCTCTATTTCTGCTTTGCAAATAGGTTCATCTGTACCATTTTTCTAGATTCCACATATATGCATTAAGTAATAATAATAGCTGATTCTGATGAACACCTACTATGTGCCAGGCCCAGTGCTAACACTTTCACATGCATGATCTCGTTTTTGTCCTCCCGGCAACTCTAAGCAGTCGGTATTGCTATTATTGTTCCAGTTTTACATGTGAAGAAACAAAGCCTTGGTGACTCTGCTCAAGGTTATACAGGTATTGACTGCGAGAGGGAGAATTTGAAACTAGCACTTAGCCATGAAATTACCTTGTCATTTATATACTTATTTATTGTTTTGAGTCCACTTTATTGTTATAATTTACATATAGTAAAATTTGTTCTTTTGAAATGTACAGTCCGAGTTTTAACAAGTCTTTGCAATCACGTAACCTTTGCTCCAACTGACATGTAGATCTGAATATTTCTGTGACTTCAAGAAGTGCCCTCATGCCCCTTGCAATTAATCCCTTTCCCTCACACACAATCAGCGGTCATCAGATTGATTTCTGCCTCTCTAGTTTCGCCTTTTCCAGAATATCATCATAATGCAAGAATCTAGTTTTAGTCCTTTGTTTCTGGATCTTTCTCTTAGAACAATGATTTTTAGATTTATCCATGTTGCGGGTATTAGCACTTTGTGCCGTTCCGTTGCTGATACAGCGCCATTTACTTATTCATTCACCACTTGATGGATACTTGGGTTGCTTCCAGTCCTGGGTTACTATGAATAAAGCTGCTATTAACATTTGTGTACAGGTTTTGTATGGACATATGTTTCATTTCTTTTGAGTAAATACCTAAAAGTGAGATTGCCGAGTTGCGTGGTGTGTATTTAACTTTATTAGAAGCTGACAAACTGTTTTCGAAAGTGGCTGCACCATTTTTGATGAGTCCGCATTGTTCCACTTCACCAGCACTTAGTATTGTCTATCTCTTAACTTTTAACCATTCTTATAGGGGTGTAGCAGTGTCTTGCTGTGATTTTACGTTGTATTTTTCCTAATGACTAATGATGTAACATCTTTTCTTATCCTTGTTTACCATCTGTATATTTTCTTTGCTGAAATATTTGTTAGAAATTGGATCGGACTTCCAGTTTCTGGTTTTGCGTGTAAGGAGTTTGGAATTTGCCCCTCCATCCTGACAGCCAGTGGAAAGCTCCACAGACTGAAAAATCAAGAACTCTTCTTGGGTCCATAACAGAAGGGATGAAATGGAGAACTGCTGCCTCGTGATTGGAGTGGACAACAGGAGCGCTCACACATTGTGGGTGGGTATGCAAGATGGTAGAGACGCTTTGAAAGATAAGTTGCCTTTTTTTCTTTTAAAAGAAATAAGACGAAGCCTATTCTTACCATGTGATTCAAAAATCATGCTCCTTGGTATCTACCAAAATGAGTTGAATATTTATGTCCACCCATAAACCTGCACATAGATGGTTATGTCAGCTTTACTCATAATTGCCAAAACTTGGAAGCACAGTTTAGTAGGTAGGTGCATATACAAGTAAACCATGGTACAGCCAGACAATGGAACATTATTCAGTGCCTAAAAGAAATGAGCTATCAAACCATGAAAAGCATGGAGGAACATTCAGTGCCTATTACTAAGTTTAAGAAGCTAATCTGAAAATGCTACACCCTGAAGGGTTCCAACCATGTGACGTTTGGGAAAAGGCATAACGGTGGAGACGATAAAAAGGTAGGTAGTTACCAGGGTTGGGGAGATGAGGAAGGGATGAATAACCAGAGCAGAGAAGATGCTTAGGCCAGTGAAAATACTTGTATGATATCATAATGATGGATATATATTAATACACATTTGTCCAAACCCATAGAATGTATCAATACAACATCAAATGACCTGTAATGTAAACTATGTACTTTAGTTAATTATGATGAGTCAAAGTAGGGTTTTTCCTTGTTAAAAATGTACCATTCTGGTGAGTGACATTGATAATAGGGAAGGTTATAGATAATAGGGAAGGTTATGCATGTGTGGGGGCAGAGGGTATATGGGAAATCCCTAGACCTCTTTCTTAATTTTGTTGTAAACTTAAAATTGCTTTAACAAAATAAGATGTTTACAAAAGTAAAGGAAAAAAGAGAGTTAAAAACTTTGGATTGTTTGTCTTATCATTGAGATTTCTTTATATATGCTGGATATAAGCTCTTTCATTCATTCTGCCAGCCTCCTACCAAACAATCAATAAACATTTATTGCCTCTGTATTGCTTTAGTGGGTTAAATAGTGTCCCTCCAAAATTCAACTCCACCTAGAACCTCAGAATGTGACAATATCTGGAAATAGGTTCTTTGCAGAGGTAATTCATTAAGGATCTCAAGATGAAGTCATCCTCCATATAAGACGGGCTCTAAATCCAATGCCCAGTGTTCTTATAAGAAGAGGAGAGGATGTAGAAACATGGAGAAGGCCACGTGAAGATGAACGCAGAGATCTGAGTAATGTACTACAAATCAAAAACACCAAAATCTGGAAAAGGCAAAGAAAAATTCTCTCCAGAACCTTCTGAGGGGGCATGGCCCTACTGACATCTTCATTGCAGACTCCTGGCTTCCCAAAGTGTAAGAGAATACATTTTTAGTGTTTAAAGACCCCACGTTTGTGTTAATTTGTTGCAGTAGCTCTAGGAAATGAATACAGACTCTATTCCAGGAAATTTTGTCTACTGAAATAAATAATATGCACTGTCTATACAAAGTTCAAAGAGTGATGATACAAAATAAGCTGAGAGCTGTTTGCTGAAAGCATCTGCAACACTTTTACAGAATCAGTAATATTTGAAATTAGTTTTGAAAGGATGAGTCAGCATTGCCTGGTCAGATGGAGGGTGGGAAGAAGTTTCAGAGAGGCAGGATAAGCAGAGCAGATGGAACAAAATTGTTGGGCCTGAGAGGACTTGGTGGGGATGAAAATAGTGTGACTCTCACAGAACAAAGAAGTGGGGGGTTAGTGTATGGTCAGGCCTTTCGAGATGGTTCTTCTCTTGCTCTCTGTGCATCCCCTGCTGGGCCAGGCCCTGCTTCATTCACAGGACTCTCCAATCCTCTTAATTGTAGGGCTTAATCAGTAACTGCCTACATGCTTGTCCCTGCCCACGCCCAGCTGCTGGTTTCCCTGGTAACTGACGAGCCAATTAGAAGTCAATCACCCCTATAAATGGGAGGTAGACTCCTCCCCCCCATTAGCGACATTTTCTGCTATCATCAGTGTTGCTTCGGCGCTCTTCAGCTTCAGACGTGTAGGATTCCCCCGTCCAATAAACCATTGGTATCTCTCTCACTGTTTCCTGGCTCCTTGGACTCACAACTACGACGCTTACGGGCCTGCGGGGGGCAGCCTAACAGGTAGTAAATGAGGTGGAGGGATTAGGAGGCGGAGATAATCTGAAAGGACTTGTATGCCATGCTAAAGAGTCTTTGTTTTGTAGGCAATTTAGAAGAAGCCAAGATCTTTAAGATGGAGGACAACATAACCGGGCATCAGTACACTGGAGTGATTAAGAGCTCGAGTTGCCTGGACCTGCATCCCGGCTCTGCTGCTTATGAGGTATTCAGCTTACGCAAGTTTCTTCTCATTTACCTTTCATCTGTAAAATGGAGATAATATAGGCAAAGCACTGATGTGAGAAGTAAACGAATTAAACAGGTATAATTCTTAGAACAGTGTCTGGCATAGACTAGGCTCTTCATTGAATGTTACTTTACTTTCTAGTGTGCGTTTTATTAATAAAAAAAATTCACTCTGGCAACAGTGTGGAGATACCGAGTTGGAAAAAAGTCGTAAAGTAGTAACATTTGTTTTAGGAAAAGTCCTAATAACGTAGTGAGGAGGAAGGAGAGGTTTTTGGAGATATTTCTTAAGTAGAATCAAGGGGCTGTATTGATCAATGTGATGTGAAAAATTAGGAAAAAAGGGAAGATGTTAGCTCAAAGATTTCTGCTTTTACGCAGTAGATATATCACTCAGCAGAGAACAGGAATATACGACTAGCAATGGGATTTGAGAGTGGTATGGCAGGGAGTACGTTTTATTTCACACATGGTAAGTTAAAACTGACTGCGACATGCAGGTCAGGAAGCTTAGAAGGCGGTTTAGAAGGCATGCTAAAGGAAAGGGAATGGGTGAAAAATCCTTAAATAATGCTTAACTACTCTTGATGAGAATCATCTGGTGCTCTTGTGAAACATGCACATCTGTAGGTCCCGTTGGCGTGCTGAGTCATAGTACCTAGCAAGCAGGCCTTGAGGAATTGCATTTTAAGAGCTCTTTCTAGGGGATGCTTATTCATATAAGAATCACTGGCTTCTGGGAAACCTGTAAGTCTCCAGTTCTGGCCGTGCATTAGAATCATCTTGGGAACTTTAAAAAAACGCCCCTGCCTGGGCTCTGGCTCTACCTCTGAGAGATTCTAACTTCATTGGTCTTGGGTAGGGCTACACAGCTTCAGCCTGTTTAAAAAGTACCCCAGGTGATTCTCATTTGCAGCTAAGAGCTAAAAGGGGAAAAAGAATACTTGAAGGCAGGAGGAAAGACCCGAAGATCTGAAAAGGATTCATGTGAGACAAAAATGAAGATATCTGGAAGTCAGGTGAGGAAAGGTTTCTTAAAAGTAGGAATAGGTAACATTACTGAACTTGGTAGATGTTGACAGAGGAGAAACAGGACTGAATATAAGCTAATGTATTTGACCAACAGGAGATGAGTGATTTAGGGAGGGTATCTTCAGTGGAGTGGAATGGGTATAGGAACAAGAGAAAGGACTGAGGACACAAAGAATAGCCTCTGCTTTCACCGAGTTTGAAGAGATAGAACAGCTTACAGCAAGAGCAAGGTTACTATTCTCTCTCTATATTATATATAAATGAATGAATAAATGAATATAGATATATAAAAACAGGATATTTGTAGTTGAGAAAAGTGCCAGAGGAAGTGTTGAAGCCATCATGTTAAAGCATATTTCAGGGAGCAAAATCTCGAAGGAGAAGAAATTGAGAGTTTTAGAGGTAGAGAGGAAAGACACAGTCCTCTCCCTGAGAATTAGAGGCAAGGATGAAAAGAAGGGAAAGTCTGCAGGGATGGGAGCATGTTTGTCATGTGCTGTGAAAGAGGGATTGGGGGACATTGGAGGGCTTGAGGGCATGGGAATTGTTTGCATTAAACACTACTGGACGGTGTTCAACAGTGCTACTGGACACTGCAAGCTATTTCTGTGAGCCTCAACTTTTTCATTTATAAAAACGTAGTTTATATAAACTATCTCCTCATAGTTTATTTCTAGGATAAATAAAACAAAGCACTTAGCACAGGTTCTAATACATAAAAATGCTCATGAAACATTCATTCTAATCCCCCAACTTCCTTTATTCTTGTGCTAATCAGAGTCTGAGAGGCCACCAAGCAGACACTTAGGAAGTGCATTCAAGTACTGTCAAACTCTGTGAGATACGTAAGAAACATACTTTTTTCTTAAAACTCAGCCCAAGAAGTTTTCTCAAAATGCAGCTAAGTTTTTGTGGAGCAGAGCCTGCTGATGCAGGGGACGCGGGTTCGTGCCCCGGTCCGGGAAGGTCCCACATGCCGCGGAGCGGCTGGGCCTGTGAGCCATGGCCGCTGAGCCTCCATGGCCGCTGAGCCTCCGCGTCCGGAGCCTGTGCTCCGCAACGGGAGAGGCCACAACAGTGAGAGGCCCGCGTACCGCAAAAAAAAATAAAAAGAATACGTGGTGTGTGTGTGTGTGTGTGTGTGTGTACGTGTACACACACACACACACACACAGTGGAAATACTATTCAAACTTAAAAAGAATTAAATCCTGCCATTTGTGACAACATGGATGAACCCTGAGGGCATTAGGCTAAGTGAAATAAGACAGAGAAAGACAATTACGGCATGATTTTACTTTGTATTGTATGCAAATGTTGAATTATGCTTTAAACTCAAAACTTACATAATGTTATATACAAAATTTTACCTCAATTAAAAAATAGGTGAAAGAGAAACAAAAGTATAATTGATGCACCACCTGCTGAAGGTGGAGCTGAAAGACCTTTTTATTCATAACTTTGGCAAGTTGGAAAGTTGTGAGGCTTATAATTCAAAATGGATGACTGAGGTCATGCCATAGCATCTCCTACCCCACCTCTAAACATGCTAGTAAGAGGACCAAAAATCAATTCCATAACCACACTGACACAGAAAGAGAAACCTCAGTGCCAGGAGCGAGGAGACAGAATTAGAGATGGTAAGCAGTTCATTCCAGACTGAAGAGGTAAATCATAGCTGAAAGCTAAATGGAACCTTAGTGCCGCCGAAAGTAGAACACCTGCGAGCAGGATGCTGCAGAGAGCCAGTCCGCGGGCTGAGGACTTCCAGCTGCGCTACTGGGTGGAGTTTCGCAACGTTCCTCCCTCCGCCTTCTTTTTCCCTAGGCCAGGGAGGAGCAGCAGGGAGAGAGGTCAGCTGCGGGCGCTTGAGACAGATTGGAAGACGGTGCACCCAGAGGCTGTTTAGATCGGGAAGAGCAGGGAACACTGCAGTCACAAAACCAGGAACTTAAGACATCTCCTTGATTTTTTAAAAAAAATCGAAATAAGCAGGAATATAAAGTGTAGCCTTAAGTTCCATGTATTTTCAATCAGGTTGCCCAAATAGAAATCGCAGGCCGTCTAATGGACAATTTCTACTATTAAAAAACTGCGGGGCTTCCCTGGTGGCGCAGTGGTTGAGAGTCCGCCTGCCGATGCAGGGCACGCGGGTTCGTGCCCCGGTCCGGGAAGATCCCACATGCCGCGGAGCGGCTGGGCCCGTGAGCCATGGCCGCTGAGCCTGCGCGTCCGGAGCCTGTGCTCCGCAACGGGAGAGGCCACAACAGTGAGAGGCCCGCGTACCGCAAAAAAAGAAAAGAAAAAAAAAAAAAAAACTGCATATCCAGGAGTCATCAAATATTTCAGGAAAACTCACCATTTGAGAGAGAATAAAGAGTTTCTAACAGAATTTGTACTATGAACAACATGACTTCAGAATAAACATAATATCCACAGAGCAAAACTCAAGACGCTTGAACAGATTAACTAAAGTCAGAAGTTAAACTGTACTGTTGAAATGAAAAGCTTAAAATCTGGTTGGATGAGTCCAAAGGACGTAGCTCAAAAGACCATTCATCAACAAGAAGGGTAAAGAATTACCCGGATGCAGAGCAATAGCTGAAGAGCAATATGTATAAAATATGTAAGATAAAGACATAAGATTTAATAATTTGTCTAATGTAGTGATTATGGAAGAGAGAAAATATCCAAAATACAAACAGAAGATAATTTCTAAAGCAAAATAGGAGTTTTCAAACTGAAAGAGTTAACTGTGTCTGGCAGCAAAAAAATTCTAAAAATAACCTCTCGTCTAGAGTCAACATATGGAAACTGCAGAGAGAAAAAACTGCAAACCCCAAAGGTGGGCGTGGGAGGAACCTGATAAGCGGCACAGGCATGCTAATCATTTTCATATTTGTTTATTAGGTTTCTCATCAGTAAAACTGGATGCAAGAAGGCAGTTTTGGGGGACGATAACTTGAAATCTAGAATCAATACAAAATCAAAGTATCATTCAAATATGAGAGTGAGATAGTCATTTTCAACTATAAGAATCAGAAATTTGATCATTTATAGACATTCTGTGAAAAACAATATTGCTTCAGCAATAAGAAAATAAATGTAGGAGGCAGAAATGAAATGTAAGAAGAAAGATTGAGTTACGGTAGCAAAATTCATGGATACTTCCAGGTAGATGTTGACAATTTAAAATAAAACTGGGAACTAAAATTCCAATAGCTATGTGACAGATGAGAAAAGAAGGAAGTGGAAGTAAAACTATGTGGAAATTCTTGACTTCTTCAGGTAAAAGATAGAAATTCTGACTACACATTTTAAGAAAAATAACAGGAAGGTAAAATATCAAGTGATAATAAGAGTATGAATAAAATGTGTAATTTTTTCACTAGTGAGGAAAAGAAAGTGGATTAGGAAACTTGAAACCACATAAAGGCAGAAACGGAAAAATAATAGTTTAAAGAAATAAATCCTAAAGTATCAGAAATAATAAATGTCCATGGATTAAGCTCACCTACTAAAACATTGTCTGATTCTTCCTTTTCTTAATTTTTTATTGAATTATAACGTACACAGTGGACTAATCATAAGTGTATTTTATACAAATGAAACATGTTTTCACAAGTTGAACATACTGTGCAAGCAGCATTAAAATCAAGAAACAACACTTATGGGCCTTCAAAAGCAGCCCCCCTTCCCCTCCATCGACCCCTTTATCCCTACCTCCGTTCAGGCATTACCTCTTGTAAGGGAAAACACTTACTGACTTCTCTTAGGATAGATTAGTCTTGCCTGATTTTGAGTTTGATGTAAATGCAGTCTACATTATGTCCTTTTTTTCCCCATGGCTCTGTCACTCGATGTCATGTATGTGAGATGGAAACATGTCATTGCATGTGTGGTTTAGATTGTTCATTCTCAATGCTGCCTAGAGTTTTATGGTATGGATATTCAACAGTTTATGATTTAGCCATTCCATTGATGATAGACATCTGATAGTTTCCCGTTTTTGGCTCTTGTGAAAGCACTGCTGTGAAAATCCTAATGCTTATAAATATATGTCCTTTGGTAAACACATACACATTTTTGTTGAGTTTAAACCTTGACGTGGAATTGCAGTATATAAGATTTCCAACTGCATCACATTTTTGTTCATACTTGGTATTTCTTGTCTTAAATTTTAATCCATTTTGGTAGAGTTGCATTGTTATTGCTGATTTTCAATTATCTGATCACGGAGGAGTTGAGCATGAATTTATGTTTATTCATGTATATTGACCTCTTACAAAAAGCTTGTTCAAGAATTTTGTCCATTTTTTCTATATTGTGTGTCTCATTGATTTTCAGGTGTTTTCTATATACTCTGGATAATAATTATTTATCAGATACTGCAAATGTTTTATCCCAGTCTGTCACTTGACTTTTTACTCTTAGTGATATATTAAAATTGGAAATTTCTGTTTATAAAAAGATACTTGTTGTTTCTTTCATTATAGAAAATTGACCCAGAATCCTTTATTAAAAAGAAAAACCAAAAAACCCAAAAATAACAACAAATTTTTCCTACTGCTCTGAAGTCAAATATTTTCATAAATGAAATTTCTATATATTTATGAGTTTCTGGGCTCTCTGTTCTGTTTCCTTTGGTATATTTGTCTATTTTCACCCACACCACAGTATCTTATTGCAGGTTTATTATATCTTAGTGTCCAGTAGTGTTCTCTGTTCTTTGCATTCTCCAAATTTTTACTTCAACTGTTCTCTTTTGTAATTTGTCTTTTCAGTTTCATATAAAAAAATTTATTGACGTATAGTTGATTTACAATGTTGTGTTAATTTCTTTTGTATGGCAAAGTGACTCAGTTATACATGTACGTATATTCTTTTTCATATTCTTTTCCATTGTGGTTTGTCACAGGATATTAAATATAGTTCCCTGTGCTATATAGTAGGACCTTGTTGTTTATCCATACTATATATAATAGCTTGTCTCTGCTAATCCCAAACTCCCAATCATCTGCTAAATTTTATAATTACATTCATTTACAATTAACCCTGCTGGGATTTTGATGGGAATTACATTGGATTTGTTGCTCAATTTGTGGAGAATTGACATCTTTGTAATATTGAGTCTTTCAGTTCATGAACATGGTCCAGCTCTCAATTTATTTGACTTATTTGACTTATCAAAATAACATTTCATGAATTTCTGTGTTTTTCATTAAAAGTTGTTTCTCTGGTTTGTTTAAGCTACTCTAATGCTAATTTTAAAATTTTATGTTTTAATTTCATGCTGTTATATAAAATTTGATTTTTTATGTTTTGTAATTAATTATATAATTCATATTTATGTTTTGATCTTATATCCAGTCACTTGGCTAAATTTACTCATTACTTTTAATAGTTTGTAGAGTCTTTTGGATTTTCCACACACTCATTAATATCTGTGAGCACTGACAGGTGTATTTCTCCCTTTCCCACATTGATACCATTTATTGCTTTCATTTACCTTGTTGTGCTGGCCTGGATTTTGAGTTTAATGATGAACAGAAATGGCGACAATGAAAATGTACATATCATTAAGTAGGTATCTGCTATATTGCTATTTTGGGGGATTGGTGTTTTTTTCTTTGTACCAGTCCACCAGAGTTTATTGAGTGCCCACATTCCAGTATTGTGTGTTTTCTTTGTGTGTGTGTGTGTGTGTGTGTGTGTGTGTGTATATATATTTGGCTTTTTTTAAAAAACATCTTTATTGGAATATATTTACTTTACAGTGTTGTTAGTTTCTGCTTTATAACAAAGTGAATCAGTTATACATATACATATATCCCCATATCTCTTCCCTCTTGCGTCTCCCTCCCACCCTCCCTATCCCACCCCTCCAGGTGGTCACAAAGCACTGAGCTGATCTCCCTGTGCTATGAGGCTGCTTCCCACTAGCTATCTATTTTACGTTTGGTAGTGTATATATGTCAATGCTACTTTCTCACTTCATCCCAGCTTACCCTTCCCCCTCCCCGTGTCCTCAAGTCCATTCTCTATGTCTGCGTCTCTATTCCTGTCTTGTCCCTAGGTTCTTCAGAACCATTTTTTTTTTTTAGATTTCATATATATATATATGTTAGCGTACAGTATTTGTTTTTCTCTCTCTTACTTCACTCTGTATGACAGACTCTAGGTCCATCCACCTCACTACAAATAACTCAATTTCGTTTCTTTTTATGGCTGAGTAATATTCCATTGTATGTATGTACCACATCTTCTTTATCCATTCAGTTGCCAGTGGACACTTAGGCTGCTTCCATGTCCTGGCTATTGTAAATAGTGCTGCAATGAACATTGTAGTATGCGACTCTTTTTGAATTATGGTTTTCTCAGGGTATATGCCCAGGAGTGGGATTGCTGGGTTATATGGTAGTTCTATTCTTAGTTTTTTAAGGAACCTCCATACCGTTCTCCATAGTGGCTATATCAGTTTACATTTGGGGGGGGTTGGTATTCTTAATGGATAAAGAAACTCTCTTCTATTCCTAGCTAAGAGTTTTTCGTTTTTTTTAAAATCAAGCATGGATATTGCATTTTTATCAAATGATTTATCTGTGACTGATCGCGTGGGATTTCTCTTTTATTAAGTTAATATGACAAATTACGTTGATTAGTTATCAGAAAGGTAAATCAATTTGCATTTTAGAAATAAATTCAGCTTGATTCTGATGTTTTGTACCTCATACACACTTTAGATTATGTGTGCTAATATTTTTCCAGATTTCTGCACATCAGGAGAGAGACTGGCATGCAGAGTTCCTTTTTTTATATCCTTGAAGGTTTTAGCCTCTTAAAATTAGTTGGAACATGTTCTTTCTTTATCTAGTCTCTGGAAGAATTTGTGTAAGAATGATGATATATCTTAAGTGTTTAGAAGAATTTTCTGGTAACGTGTATGGAAAGTTCTTTGTGGGAAAATTTTCAACTACAGATTCACTTTCTTTAATATATACAGAGTATCAGCTTTTAGATAGATTTTTTCTAAGAATTTTCTCAGTTTAATTTCCCAAATTTATAGGGATAAAGATATTAATAATGTCACCTTATTTTCCTTTTAGTATCTGTAGGTTTTGCAGGGTATTCACTTGTTATTGGTAAATTCTTCATCTTTCCTTTTTCTCTTGATCCATTAATTATCAATTTTATTGGTCTTTTCAAAGAAATGAGTTTTGGTTTTCTTGATTTTTCTCTGTTGTACAATACTCTTTGCATAGATTTCTGCTCACTGGTTAATTACTTTCCTTTTTCTTTTGGGGGAGGGTGTTCAAATTATTGTCTTCCAATTGCTTGAGCTTGATTGCTTAAGTAATTGACTTTTAATCTTATCATATATGCATTTAGGCTCTTCATTTCCCTTTAAGGAGATTTTGATGTTTTATTGTCATTATTGTTAAGCTCAAAATGTTTTCTAACATCCATTTTGTGATTTATCTTTGGTCTGTAAATTCCAAACACTTAAGGATTTTCTGAATATCTTTGTTATTGATGTATAGCTTAATTTTACTGTAGTCTGATAAACGTTCTGGTTTACTTGAATCTCTTGAAACTTGTTGAAAACTGCTTCATGGCCAAACATATGAAAAACTTTGGTAAATATTCTATTTGTATTTGAAAATATCAGTGCTAGCATGATTGGCCACAGTGCTCTCTATATGTTGATTAGGTTAAGTTTATTAATTTTGCTAAAAATATCTTTTTAATTGTTACTGATATGTTTATTAATTACTAAGAGGTAGAGTAAAATCCTTTGCTTATGACTGTGCATTTGCCTATTTCTCCTTTAATTCTGTCAAATATCTATATTGGGAATTGAACTACAAACATATACATTTATAATTTCTTATGTTCTTGTTAATTGACTTTTTAGTATCACATATGTACCTCTTTATCCCTAAAAATGCTTCTTAAAGTTTACATTTTCTGAAAATTTTATTATAACTACCCCAGATTCATTTAGTGAGTGTTTGCTGGTATATCTTTGTCCATCTTTTTATTTCTTATCTTACTAAAATATCCTGTAAGTAGCATGTAAGCTGATAATCATGGTCTTTTAATTTAACTATATAATCCTTTAACATGTATGTACTTAAGCATTTCTTCTTGCAATTTGTTTTATATTCTCCTACTTGTTTTATGTTCTTTTTTTTCCTATCTTGCCCTCTTTGGATTGTTTGAAAATTTTACATTATTCCATTTTTCTCTCTACCAGCTTATAGTTACATTTTTTCTATTCTTTTTGTAGTCACACAACCAACAAATGAAAATATGAATCCTTGATTTCACAAATATAAATTAATACTTTTTCAGTTAGTGATAAACTCTAACTTCATTTATTCCATCCAAATTTTTGTTTTACTTTTGTCAGTAAGCTAATTTACTTTATTCAATTTAAATGTCACAAAACATTACTTCTGTTGTTTTGTACACTAGGTATGTATTTATATTTACCCATACATGTGATTTTATGGGCTTTTTTTCTTTAAATTTTATTAAAGTATAGTTGATTTACAGTGTTGTGTTAATTTCTGCTGTACAGCAAAGTGATTCGGTTTTATATTTATATATTCTTTTCCATTGTGCTTTATCACAGGATATTTTTTTTTTTTTTTTTTTTTGCGGTACGCGGGCCTCTCACTGTTGTGGCCTCTCCCATTGCGGAGCACAGGCTCCGGATGCACAGGCCCAGCGGCCATGGCTCACGGGCCCATCAGCT